>NW_017805498.1:1498144-1566564 GCF_001891065.2 Hippocampus comes | reverse complement strand
GGAGCAATTATTCTTTGGGATCGGCATTTTTCAAACAAACTAAAGACGTTACTGTATGAGGTAAGAATCAACAGCTTTTTATCACATTTACACAATACTTTGTGAATACAAGTCATGAACAAATCTTAAATATGGCAGGAAATGTGTTTACTTTTTTTAGTTTTGAATTTGAGCAGCAAATCTGGAGTTACATATGCTCACCAGGAATGCATAAGCAAAATTGCACAACTTTTCACTTGAAAGAATAGTGGCGATCTTGGGATGTTTTTCTGTTCAATTTTCAAATAGTGTGTAAATTCAGTACACTATCTTCAGCATGTTTAGTGCCACTTTTATAAGTAACCACGCCCCCGTCCAGGCCACGCCCCCGGCCAGGCCACGCCCTTTCCGCTTTTTTCATCACTCACCATTGCCATGTATGTGGAGGGAACATCCTCCACTCCAGCAGGAACTGAAACACACAGACAAGGTCAAACAATGACAGTTGACGTCACCTGGAACAGTATTTATGGAAGTAATATCATCCAGTGTATTGGGGCTCAGCTTAACTCGTATTGACAGAGTAGCAAGGTGGGAGGAGGTAGAAATATTTTGAGAATATGAGGCAACGCTTCTCGATCACCCCCATTCATGGATAAATCTATGAAAGATGTCACATCATGGCTGCATTTAACTAATGAAACGTCTGCGTGGATGAACTCTCACTGTCGCTAGTTTATGTGTCATGTTCTAGGTCGGATAAAATTTAAGTCAAGACTGTTCCACTAAACAACTTTGCGGATTCACGGACGTTTGTCAGCACTCTCCCAAGCGCTCTCCCTTGTCTGCGCGGGACTTGTCTGGCTTTTGATTACATATAGGTCAGATGTGTGCGGGTGAGCGTTCATACTGCAGACAGATCGCATACGTATCCAATTTATATCCACATACAAAAGAGGCCCAGGTGGGATTTGAAAAAATAAATCAGAATTTTTACACCGCAAAAAGTCGGAATTCAGCTGTGAACAACGTCAGGCGCACATAATGGCTTTTCAGTTGTCAATGAGTGCAACCTCATCATTAAACCAGTCCTTCTTTAATGGGGGGGGGGGGGATGCAAGGGTGGGCGCGTGTGACCTGAGGATCATGCTTTTTTTGCCAGACTAATACAATTGTACAAAAGTTAATTGCATGTCCACTACAGCCAATGGCACACTCATTTATTTCTTTATTATTCAGGGTCATTCCATGCCAAATCACCCAGTGATGCCACAACTCTAAAGCTCGAATTTTAGGTCAGTTGGAGCGAAGCCCAATGAATTTTAATTTGTTAGGCAAATTGATTGAGAACCACTGCATTCTACTGATACATTGTCATGTGGTGATAATATGCTTTGTGTTGTAATATCCACAATGGTTAGTGATTGGGCTGATTACTTTGAACATACCGTAGAACAGTTGAATTATGGAGGATTTCTGAAACAATTTCAACTAATAAATGAACCAATTCTAATATCTTACAGCAGAATACAAGTTGTTCTCGACTGTGTTTTTTTTTTGTGCCCATTCGAAAGCGTCTCTTACCAGAGATGACCTCACACCTGTTATAGTCGATTTTATGAAAGATATTTTGGGGCTCAGCCATCTTGCTAAAATTCACCCCGCCAGCACATCTGTATGTTAGCAACTGTTTCTAAATTGGTTGCAGATATAACAGCAGTTTCAGCATAACAACTCCAAGTACATTTTTGAAGCAGGATTAAAATTGTTTAGTTTCTCTCATCATGATGCTCCACCATGTGTTTATGTTTCAAATTAAAGGTGTCTTTCAGAATTTAGAACGGTAGCGGCAATTTAGCCAAAGATCAGCTCAAAGTCACGGCGTCTGTCTCGGAGTGAAAGTTGTTTACATCTTTCCAGATGAAGCATTCCTACCTACGAGAGAACTGAGCCGCATTACAAATGCACTGTTTCCAATCAGTTCAAACATGAAGGCGTTTTCCCTTCAAAGGCATGTGGCTGAGTTGATCAGTTCATCCTAATGGTTCTCTGATCATTCCAGGAAGTGTATCTTACTCCAGTGGCTGCATTAGTTTTCGTCGTAGACTTGACTTTAGTTGACGCAGTGTTATGTAGACTCGCGACGACTATCTTTGCGCGTTTCCGTTCACAGCATTACTCGCAGCTGTTTTGCTTTTGGCAGCCTAACTTTGTCATGGGTTTGGCCTCCCTGCAGATTCCACACGGGGCCATGGTCAAGAGGATGCACATCTACACTGGCAACAACCTGCAAGAAACAAAGTACTTCACATGCACCCAATTAAGCTCTTCGCCGACTTGATTTTAATGTATTCTAGGATTCAACGTGCGTTTTTGTCTTGTACTCAGAGCACCAGCGATGCCATTGGCCTGTTTCCTTGGTAACGTGTATGCAGAGTGTGTGGATGTGCTGAGAGAGGCTACAGGACCAGTGGGGCTTAAGTTCTGCTTACTCACTGCGGGTAACACCTTTCCTTGCCTATTCCCACATTCTTCCATAGCCAGACTTCAAGAATTGATTTTTTTTAATTATTATTAGCCATTCAGGTGTCAATCAAACAGACTGAAAAATGTTATTAGAAGCCATACCATAAAAAGCTTTAATAGCACATTATACTCTTATTTGCAATCTTAACACAGGCAGATGTGCAAAGAGCAACTGAAAGCGATGGACTTGTCGGGTGTTTGCTTATTCATTTGTTTCCAATGAATGTGCAGGTTGTGGTCCCGGGGTGATGGGTGATGCTAAAGTGAGGTCCTTAGAACGAAACATCTACTTTGGAGACTCCTGCCAGGAGGTTCTGGGTGCTCTCGGGTCACCGCATAAAGTATTCTACAAGTCTGAGGACAAGGTGTCAAAACTCTTCTTTCTTCTCTCCTCCTAAATCTGTGTTGTTTCCTGTTGAAAGAAAACATCTGTAATTGCAGTGAGGATGCTCTGCATGTGTGAGTCAATCTTCTCTACACGTGCTTTGCTTTATTTCAGATGAAGATCCACTCTCCATCACCTCACAAACAAGTTCCTTCCAAATGTAACGACTACTTCTTTAACTACTTCAGCCTCGGAGTGGTGCGTAAGGACATACCCGAAGACGTTTGCGTTGCTTTTGTGTCTCTATTTTACAGACTTGTAATACGATGACTATTTTTTTCTGATTTGTAAGTGACGTACAACTTAGCTTGATGCTGTGTTTTTATTGCGTGTTTTGAATGATCCATTAAGGGAAGAAAATGTCTCACTTGGTCGGTCATGGCTAGTTGTCGTTGCTTCCAATTTATTCATGCTAATAATAATGCTAACACATACATACATTAGCCAACAAGAGCCTTTTTCTTCTGTTACTATACTATCGTAGCCTCCCTGGACTTATCACCACTAAGTAGGGTTGGGCAAGTCTCGAGACTCCATTCCAACAGAATCTTTCACCTTTTAAAATTCCACTTCCCCAGTTTGATGCCCTGCCAGAGACCCAAATAAGAACCCGCTTGCATCCGACAAAGAAGTGCCCACACGTCACACGTCTGCACCCGATGCCAATTGCAAGTGTGGCTTAACTTTGTGAAAAAGAAATGAATCGCTTCAGTTCAACACCTGCAATAATTTACATTGTGCAAAGAAGGTTACACGACATGTATGAGTTAACAGAAAGTTTTGATAGAACAGTGTAGCTTTGAATGAACAAAGCGTTGGTTCTGTCCAAATAATGTACATCCTCAATTTGGATTCAGCCATTTATGTATTTATTTCATTTTTATTTTGCAGGATATCCTTTTTGATTCAACAACTCATCTGGTGAAGAAGTTCGTCCTACATACCAACTACCCGGGACATTATAACTTCAATATGTAAATATCCTGCTACATTTTTTTTTGGTATTCTGACACCTGTGGAATTTGTTGAGATTATTAGTATTATTTGCAAAGGTACATATATATTTTTTTATATCATCTCTGTCTCATTTTGCACTGCAGATATCATCGGTGTGACTTTAAGATTTCACTTGTCATAAAAAAAGGTGAGGCACCGGATCCTCTACCGTTTGTATTTTATTACCCTCGTTAGCAACGTGTATTTCTTTTCTCTCAGGAGGTGCTGACTCTCAGACAGATGACTGCGTATTGACCACTTACAGCAAGGTTAGGCATTTCCTGAACTTCTAAACTGCTGTCTGGAAGCTGTTTGAAAGGAGATTAGTTATCTTTGAGATGAGCAGTCAAATCACATCATTACGAGCATCCATTCGATATCAATACAGAAATAGGTTTTATGTGTCATTTTTCTGTTGATTTTAGTAGCGGTATAAAATCACAATCACTTTAGCAACAAAGGAACTACATTTACAGCAGAAATTTAGATACTGCTCCAGAGGTTTCCCAAACAGTTCTTCAAGATCCTTTCGTGTTTTTTTTTTATGGTTTTCTGTGACATCATACCTTTGTTATTTCCTCTTTTTGACAAGCATATGGGCTTGTAAACTTAACACAAGGTAAGCAAGTGTTGAGTTTTTCCATTACTTTCTTTTTCATTGCCAGTGGGATCAGATTCAGGAACTGCTGGGCCACCCAATGGAAAAACCTGTTGTGCTTCATAGGTAATGAAATAAATGATTTTTATGGTATTTCTCCACTTGAAATTGTGCCCCAGACGCACCTAAAAAGGATACTTCTACACAGTATTTCATCGAAACATTTTTAACAAGCGCATCATTATTGTAGCATCACCATAACAAAGAAAAATCTGCTTAACAGGTCCTCATCTGCCAACAATACCAACCCCTTTGGCTCCACGTTTTGCTTTGGACTGCAGAGGATGATCTTTGAGGTCAGTTTGTATGTACTTTTAGTATGAGTGAATGTCGAGTCCCCTCCAAAGAATTGGAACGGCAAGGGAAGTTCCTCAGTTATTGTGGTCTACTGAAGACTTTGGGTTTCAGATCAAGAACTGCAGCTTTTATTTCATGGGCTTGACATCTCGACGCGTTCAACAACTCAGTACAGAGCACCTTTTGAACCCACCCACTTTTCAAGTGACCAAAAGTATTGGAGCGTGGGACTGAAGGGGGTTTTGAGTTGTCGTTGAGGTCTTGCCTTTTAAGCATTAGATACAGCCTTTTTTGCAGGGGTGGGGGGGGGGGGGTTCACGTGTTAAAACTGCATTTGCTGCTAAGCAAACATGAATATCCGATGGGTGTCTATGGAAGAAAAGCAAACCGTTTTGAAGCTGAGAGGAGAAGGAAAATCAGTCAGAGCCATTCCACAAATGTTGGGCATAGCCAAAACATCAATTTGCAATGTCCCGATAAAGAAAAAAAACTACGTGTACTGGGCAGCCAAGGATATCAATAGAGTTGTGAAGCAACACCCACAGACAACAATCCATTAATTTAAAAATGTGTGCTTCAATACATTTGCTCATGTGAAAAGTGGGTAACTTTAAAAAAAAAATTGTGCTATGTCCTGAGATGGTAAACATATCTAGATGTATCCATCCATCCATAATCTGATCCGGTTATCCTCACGAGGGTTGCAAATGTGCTGGAGCCTATCCCAGCTGTCTTGGGGCGGTAGGCGGGGGACAACCTGAAGTGGTTGCCAAACAATCGCAGGGCACGATATAGAAGACAAACAACCATTTGCGCTCACAATCACACCTTTGGGGTGTTCCGTTAACCTACCATACATGTTTTGGGAATGTGGGAGGAAACCGGAGGACCCAGAAAAAAACCCACGCAGGCACAGGGAGAACAAAACAAATTCCACATAGGAAGGCCTGGAATTGAATCCCAAAACCTCTGCACTGTCAGGCACACGTGCTAACCAGTCGCCCACCGGACCATCTCGATGTAAATACCATGAAATAAAAGCTGGAGTCCTAAACTTTTGTCCAAAAAAGTAACCCAAAAAAATGGTAGGGTCAGGGGGGTATTGGACCCCTTGATATGGGCTGCTTGGTCCTTGTCCGACCTGTGTCAGAGTTTGATACACATTTCCGAAAGGAGGGTTCATTTGTTTCCAGTGGGGGTTGGATTCAAGCCAGGGCTGTCTTTTGTCACTGATTCTGTTCATCCGTCATGGACAAAATTTGGACAAAAAGACGTTGAGAGGGTCCAGTCTGGTGGTGGTCATCAGCTCTTACTGGAGTGGTTGAAGAAGGAGCGCAGCTGAAAGGCGAAGCTCTCTATTTACCAGTCGACCTACGTTCCTCCCCTCTCCGATGGTCCCGAGTTGTGGGTCATGACTGAAAGAACGCTATCCCTCCTGATACAAGTTGGCGAAATTAGTTTCCTCTGCAGGGTGTTGCGAGCTTTTCATTCGAGATAGGTTTGAAGCTCAGTCATCTGTAAGGTGTCTCAGAAGGGAGCCAGATGAGCTGGCTCGCACTTTTGAATTAATACAGCTGTAGCGGTTGTGAAAGCGCTGTATAAATAAAGATGTATTGTGTAATACCCCCTGGATGCCTCCCTGGTGAGCTGTTCCAGGCACGTCCCATTGGGAGAAGACCCCAGGGATGACCCAGGAGGCACTGGAGAGACTCTGTTTCCTGGCTGGCCTTGGCCTAATTATCTGAACACGCGAAGCAGCAACAACCATTTGGACGGCCACTTAGAACGCGGCACAAGTCCTTGCTTCTGCAGTTTTGTCTGATTGGCACAAGCAACAAAATGTCCGCTCTCCCATTATGCCTCCCATCCACCAAATTGCCAGGACGGCAGTGTAAATGTTTTGGCCCCACCGAATCAAGGCAGAAAAATGCAAGCTTTTACAAGCTGTTTGAAAGGGATTAATGGCACGGTATCGCAACTTGGTCAATTAACCAGAGAACAAGTTGAGTCATCATGTTTGTTTGGTCTTTCCTCAAGGTGATGCAGAATAACCACATCGCATCAGTGACGCTCTACAGTGCTCCACGGACCACCGGTCCAGCCCAACCCGAGGCCGGTAGCAGCATCTCCCACTGAACAAGTAACCGGACAACTGCATCTCATTCTGTCTTGTTCTCAGAGTTGAAATTAAGTAAGCCACAGACACAACACGGCCATTCTTGCATTAAATTCAGAAACAGCCACAATTGCATTCGTTTTTCTGTTGGCTTGCAAGAATCGCACTCAAGACTTGTCTGTGTTGGAGAACTGGCACTTACCGGCGGAACCGGTAGAAAGGAAGTACAGGAAGTGAAATGCAGCTGAGAGCTGCTCTGAAGCTGTGCTGCCGCTGTGGACTTGTGGAAATCACAACCAAGAAAATCTGTTCCACTCAAAGTCAAACGTAAAATATAAACGTGGGCTTGATTCTGGGACTCGTCGTGAACAACCCCCAGTGCCAGCCAGCAGCTGCCGCCCGAAGACGCCAACCGATCCAGAGAGAGCCATCAGACGCTGCAGAGGACTGATGAATGGAGAGGCGGCAAAGCCGGCTGATCCAAAACTTATTGGACAATAAAGGGACCAAGCATTCAATGGCGGAGCCAAATGTGACGCCTCAAAGCGGAAGTGTTCAAACATGGCTTCCCTAGTCACTCCCATCTACCCCGAAACGATCACCCGCATGAGTTAGCCTGCTGAATCGTCTCCTATCCAAACAATGAAGCACACTAACGGCCAGTTTACTTTGTTCCAAAGAGAGGTCAGCGTTGAACTCTTGTCGACGTGCACACAAACGCCGCATGAACTCGACAGACGGGCTCGGATTAGAGTACAAGCACAAATTGGCCACCTCTTCTTTTTTCTTTTTTTTTCTTTTTTTTTTTTTTAGTCCCGCATGTTAGAAGCATTGAACAATGCCCCCATCCCCGTTTTCTGTGCCCTGCCTCAATCATCATCCTATCACTATTTCCGTGTACTTTTTCTTATAGCAAGGTAGACCTTTGCACGCAAATGCACCTCTGTACTTGATTGCCGGGTATGTTAGGAGTAAGCAAGTTGAAAAGGGAATGTTTTTTTTTTTTTTCCTTTTTGGGGGTGCCGGGACGGGGGAAGCGGTCTTATTAATTAAATGACCAAGCTTAGAGAATAGATTGCCCTGTGGCGTGTTGTGTGTGTCGACACACCTTCTGTTCCTTTTCGCCCTGTGTGCTTACGCGCCTGTGTAGACTACTCTCCAACCCGGTGACGCTTGGCTTTTCATCCCTCAGCAACGTCCGCTTTCTCCTGTTCATTTAGCTGCCAAATACAAACGCCAAAGACATTTCAGGGTCATTTTGTTCTGGTTTGCTGACCTCACCTGTAACCTTTTCATGCTGTGTCATCGCGTCAGGCAAGAGGTGGGTTGGTATGTTGCGTTCGGTTCCTTCCCACGACAAGCTGTTTGAGCATTTTTATTTTTATATGCAGCTTAAGGTCCATCCATGTACAAGTATGCTCTTTGTCCTCACTCGTAAACCAATTCATTAGACGAGTAGAATAACTACACGTGTTTTTTGACTTTGTGTCAGTTTTGGCCTATTAGTATGACCTTAATCTGGATAGATTTGCAAACGGCTTTCCATCGTCCTCCTGAGTAGGACAACTTTTCCAGAGGAAAAGCTGCATTCATTCAATATTCCACGACTGAGGGCAAAGCGTAGCACTGTGGTACATGTACCTCAATCTGGATGGCAAGGATATTGCGTAAATGCACAAATGTTTTTCAAGGCATTCCTGCACATCAAGGCGGTAGAAAAGCCTCCCACTGACTCCAAAGCTCGTTCCGATGACATTGGGAACCTTGTGTTAAACATAAATAAAAACTGAATACAGTGAATTTCAAATCACGTTCAAGCTACATTTCATTGAATACACCCCAAAGGCTGCAAAAGCTATCGGACAGGTGGCAAAAAAAGCCTGAAGAAGTTGAGCACTGCTGTTTGGAACATCTCGCATGTAGGTGCCACGATAGGCTATCAAAGGAGCTGCCCTGAATTGCTCTGTCATTCACATGATTACAAAACTATCAAGTAGTATTTGTGCCAAAAGAAAAATAGTCGCGCGCAATCTTGTCACGCGAAAAAAAACCTAATTGGATGTTGAAATTTCAGCCGAAACGTTAATGCCGCTCGGAGACCCGCAGCCATTGTCTTCCTCGATAATGCCAGAGAATTGGGGCCCCCTAGGGAAAACATATCACGTAACAGCCCACCAATTCAATATTACTTTTATACATAAAACTGTAAATACGCTTTTCTAGGGCAACTGTCAGTCATGGGATGATTGACACGGTTATCTCTTGTCCGTCCCCTTTCCTGCGCCCTTGTCGATGCCTGCTTTGTATTTTTCTGGGAGTCGAATAAATTAGGAGCGTTTGTTCAAAACAGAGCTTGTTGATAAGTTCAAACTGCTGACGGTGTTGCTGTGCCATAACAATGCTTTTTGTTTTTTGGGTGTTTGTTTGTTTTGTGGAAACATCATTCCGTCAGTCATCTTGCCATCATTATTTTCGGCCGGCCCAGTCCAGTGGTGGGGAGGACGTACTTACTATGCCACATGCACGCATAAAAAACAAGAACACACACGCACAGCATGTTGATTGGTGCAATAAATACATAATGGGACAATGTCATTGCAGTCTGTGGAACCAAAAGGTATCCAAACACTGTTTTTAACTCAAACCTACTTGTGCTGCGCCTACATGTGATGTGGTCATTACCTTCTTAACGCCGATTGGCTTTCACCGTCAGTGATGGATGGACTGGGCCAGCCTGAAATAATGACACAAGGTCGACTGACGGACTTTCATGTCCACCGTTGTTTGTTTTAATTGCAACAGCGTAAAATTAGGCCTTTATTCTCCAAAAGTACACTTTTTTGTAAAAGTTTTTTTTCTCTCTCTGAAATGTGGACATTTGTCCTGTAATATTTGGAATTTATTTTCATAAAATAACACTTTAGACATCGTCTGGGTAACATTTTACTTATTTTTTTTCCAGGACGTTTTTTTTGTAAAAATAGCGCTTCATTGTTGCAAGTATGGCCGAAATTCATGTGTACTGTAATTCTACTAGCGTGTATGTTGGTTTTCTCTTGACAGCGTGACCCTCATGCACCTTTTTGGTCGGTCATTTCTCTTTTGCCCTGGAAACTAAATCCTTCACATTTGGACTGCAAAGGAGAGATGCAAAAATAGTTTTGGGCTCGTGTCAGAAGTGGAGTCTTAGTTTGCTTACTGCAACATTTTTACTGATAGGAACAGCTGATGCAGAAGGAACATTATTTGCTTCGTGATCTTTCCTGTTCTTGTTTTTCCACTTGTTGGGTTGGAAATATTGTAATTATTCTGAGAAGAGTTGTATTCAAACGCTTACCGGCAAATTGCTTTGGTGTAAAAAGAAAGCAGAAAAGGAAAAAAAAACTGCTGAACATTGTGCCTCATCTCCCACTGAGCCTGTTTTTGACTCGTCGTGATATCCTTTGTAAAATAGGGAAAAAAATTCCTTGTACATAGAATGATAATGGACAATTGCATCTGTTTGGTGAGTGAGTGTTTATATTGCCTCTCATCACAGCATCTTACATGCTGCTGTTGACGTCTTGTGTCAATTTCAAATTTTGCCTGTTCGGATTTATTGCATTTATTTTATTTTTTTTGTACGATACCTTGATGTTTTGTACTTTTCTTTTGACCTCTTTTGAGTGTTGGTCATATTTACACCAACCACCAAACACTCATTAAAGCTTGTCTCAGCGTTTATACAGTGTATGCTATACACTGTATAGATTCCATTAAAAGGTGTCCCAATGGCGAACTAATAACGTTGTAAATAGTCTTGGTGAGCTCAGGCCAGCTTCATGCTGTGGTGGCCCGTTGGTGAATGAGCGCATCAACTCAGGTGGACGGATCTAAACCGGAAATGGCTTGCAAGACAAGCTATCCATTTGTGCAGATTGTCTTTCATTTCATGGGCATGGTCAGTGAAGATGATTAAGTTTTAATTTATAATGCCTTGTTTTGCTTGTAATATTACCGTCACGTTAAGACTTTGTATTTGTCAGTTCTGTTTCCATCACGCACGCAAACCGTTGACCCTCCAAGTGTAACTTTTCAAATCCATTCTTTCAAAACGGTGGCGAATGTGCCCGATTGAAATGTGGTAACATGATTCCAATGTGACGATGTATATTTTGAATGCTAATTCCTTTGATTGTGGAAGAAGAAATGAGTGGCTTACTCAGCATGTTGAGCGAAGGGCAAATTGGAGTCCACTTAGCGCGTCATCTCCACCACCTGCTGCCCAAAGTGCTTTTACAAAGCCTCACATTCACGCATACAATAAACGCAATAATTACAGTAGATTGTGCAGTTTTGCTTCTGTAAAATGCTCTCGAAGCATTGCAAGATTTGTGCTTGTTGACTTCAAACTGCAACCATGCAAGTGAATACAACGAGAACACGTTTTGCACAACCTTTATGAGAGCAAATGATCAGCTCATTAACATCCAGTATTAATTTTCTGTGTGAGAATTGACCAAAAGAAAATAAAAATGAACAATCTGGATGTGACTAACATTTGGAAGGCTCTTTCTTTGCATGGTACATATTCACCAAATCTTGAAAGTAAGTAAACCATCAAATGTGCTGTCAAGGGGATCACAGGACTGTAATTCGCAGTCGGAGACTCGTAAACAAAAGGACAAAACCACTGAAACATACAAAATTAAAGTTCTCAAAAACATCTGGATCACAGAAACGAAGTTTCAGTTTAGAAAGTGAAAATGTGCATACACACTTAAAAAACAAAAAAGGGGGGTAACACTGTTGACTTTGGACATGGGGGTTGGGGTTCAAATCTCAGTAATAATGAATGATGGCGTCCAGCCGGATCCCTGAAGAAGACCATTTGCATCATGTAGATTTTTTTTTTCAACCACAGGTGTACGGAAATCCTGCTAACCCATTTCATAGTAGCTTTATCTCAATACTATGGGTAGTTTTAAACCCGTGTCAACTCTGTTGTTTGCAGCTAAGTGGTAAACACCATTTTGGCTGACCCACCTTCATATGCAATTAATCAACAATCAGATCCTCACAACTATAGTTCTCAACAAACAATTAACCCGTTAATTATCATATGCAATTAATCAACAATCAGATCCTCACAACGATACAGTTCTCAACAAACAATTAACCCGTTAATTATTTGAGTGCTATTGTCACCTTTACACTTGAACAGATTTAATCAAGTAAACCAGATTTTGTCATCCATTTTAGCGTCTCACGTTCATGTATGCATGACAGCGCATTTGTAGTACATTGAAGACTGTTGTTTGACATCAACTCTCACCAAAAAAAAAAGTTGATGTGAGTCATTTGTGAACAATGATATCACATTGAGCAGTAAAAGCTAGAATCCTTCGTTAATGCCTCCTTAACGCAGGGGGGAAAAATACAGAAGCATGTCTGCTCATCTCGTCGGTCTGCCAACTTGGGATGAGGTGTCACGTGACTGTGCTTCGGATCTCGGCCCTTTCAAATTTGACCACGTCTTCCCCGCAGGGTGTTAATCGTGTGTGACAAACACTCCCTTCTCATCATAGTCAGTCTCCCCCTCCCCTTTTGAATCTCCAGTCCTCCACCTGAAGGGTCCGGTTGTTGATCTGGACCTGTTGTGACAGTTCAGTTTGGGGTCATTCAACAACTTCCACATGAGCCATATCTGGGGCACGCTGAGGCTGTGAACCACCATGAGCTCCCGGTAAAAACACGGGTCGAACGTCTGGAGGTGAGGTGCCGCCGATGGACGGGGAATGCCGAAGGTCCGAAAACCTTGGTGACGCAATGGCTTGATTCCAAGCAGCTGGAGGCACATTCCCAGGAACACGTCATCGATGGGGAACAGCTCGACCTGGAATTTCGAAAGACGAATGTCAAACAAAAGACACCAAAAAGACGAATTGGACTTTGTAGTTCGGGTCAAATACTTGTTGACAGGAGACGCTGAGCCTCCGCGCTGTATGCCCGGACATGACGAAGCCTCCTCCCCCGGCATAAGACGGGTACAAAGCACTGCCGTACACATACTCTGGCACGTAGTACTTGGAAGTGCGGCGCCGAATGGGTTTGGCGTTGACGATTATATCGCCAATGAAAAGATCCTCATTTGACTTTTCACCTTGAAGCATCTCCAGTATGTTCTCCACGTTCACATAAACATCGGCATCCCCTTTGAAGATGAACCTGAGACGACGATGACAAGAGACAAAAGAATGAGGAGAAATGAGGTTGGCTGCGCCTCGCCTCAGGTGGCGGGTGGATCGAACACTGACTTGACGTGAGGACAGGTGTGGTTGACCCATTCCAGAAAGTGCGTTTCCTTTAAGGTCAAGTTGAAGAAGGTGTCCTCAAAGTCCCACAGAAGAATGTCCTCGAAGGTTTGACTCTCGTAGGTCAGCAGCTGATCCCACAGAGGTAAGGCAGTGCGATTCTTGGGCACCCCCAACAGGAAGACGGTGCGGACAGACCCGCCTTCTTTACCCCAGGTCCGACGTACCACCTGAGGTAAGTGAAAGTGGAGAGAACTTCAGTTTTGTCTGAAAACAAAAGAGCACCCGCACATTTTCTACCACATATCCTATTCGGGGTCGGAACCAGCCACGAATTTCACAAGCGAGTGTACTCTCATGAGGGCAAGGGTGGCCTCAGGCAACAACATAAAACAGTGTCGAAATCAAATATGGGAATTAGAACTGACTTCCATACCGGATTGGTCGGGGCCTGAGTTTACAATGACCGCCAACAGTGCTGCTGACCTACAGGGTGCGAATGAAAATAGGGCGGCTGTTGGTCGAACATGAAGAAGAGGAGGTTGGTTGTTTAGGACAGGGGTCCCCAAGCACCGATCCGCTGATCGGGACCGGGCCACGTAGAGACAGACCTGCGAGCTGTGAGCGAATTTACTCCAATTTACTCCGCGGTGAAAATGTGCGCAACTCTAGCCAATTGGAGTCCCCACTGTGAGGAAACAGCCAGGAGAGAGGAAATTTAGGAGTGTTGGACTGAGAGTTTCAATGTTGAATGGTTGCACAATGACAAAGCAAAGCTGAAGTTGAGAAAAGCTCTGTGTTGCATTCAAGAACTGGAAGAACTACATTGATGATACAGCAGCAGAGAAACCGAGAGGACTATGTCTGCCTATAACATCAGCTAAACCGTACCGAAAAAGAAGTTGGAAGTAAAATTCTGTTCAGTAGGGGAACTCGGCGGTTTGTTGAATCGCTGGCTGAGACAGATGGTAAGACAAAAAAAAAAAAATCAGCATTTTATTTACCTGCCGCTTATCAAAATCTGCAGCAACAGATTTCACTGCAATGAGCATGTAAAGCTCGCGGTTTTCTCCGGCTCGTTCGGATCCTCCCAGCTGACATTTCTGCGGTTGATCTATTAGCAGACGGAAGTTGCGGTTGTCCTTCTCTCGCATATAGCGCACAAAGTCAAACAGCGGCAATGTCGGCACAGGCGCGCCGCTCGTCTTGGTCGGTGTGATGCTCTTCTGTCGAGACTTGGACTTTCCTTTGGATTTAGACTGAGCTTTGGACTTGGGCTTAGGACGTTTTGACTTGTGTTCACAGAGAGGTAGCTGAGGCTCAGAGGGGCTGGCTGCATACTGCTCATTTGAACACATAATGACAACGGACATTTGATGTGACATAAAGTAAAGCAGAAATCATTACACACATACTGATTGTACTGTAGATGCTATTTAACATTCTGTGAACCAGTACAGGTGGCGTTATTTTCAACATTTAAGTCGTATTAAGAATTCTGATAAATCAAAACACAAACAGCCTCCCCCAACAAATTGTTGAGCAGCAGTAGGGAACTCCGGTTCCTCGAGAGCCACATCAGGCCTGTTTTACATCCCTCCCTACACCAACGCACCTGATTCAAAGGATCAGCAAGCACTGTAGAAGCCTGAAACAATCATGATCGATTGAATCAGGGAGAGCTCTAAAACAGGCAGGATATGGCTCTCGAAGAACCGGAGTTCCCTACCCCTGCAGTAGAGTGTAGTTAGTTTGCAGATAGATACGGGGCTCCAGTGCAAAACTGTACGTCTTTCACTCTTCCTGAACCCTTGAATCTCACCGGCAGGGGCTCCTGGGACACTCTGACTCTGTTGGATCCTAGCAGGGTCCGACTGGGGCTGGTGGGACGAAGGATTTCCAGACTCCATGCTGGCTTGTCCCACCCAGAGGACAAAAGGACCTGGAACATCACAGGACTAATGAGAATGGGAGCTTTGTGCAGGTTAGGTTCTTTGTGACATATGATTCCATTTGGGTCTACCTGTCGCACATAGAGCAACAAGGAGAAGAGCAGCAGTAGCAGCAACGTGCACATCACGTCTCCTTTTATGTAACACCCTCTTCTCCTCAGCGTCACCATTTTCTGGCTTTAGTCGCGTATTTAACAGGGGGTGAAGTAGGAAGAGATCTCTTAAGCATCTCTGCTTGGACGACTTCACCATTTGTCCAACAAAACGTATGTTTTCTCTATTCCGTGAGAGTCTGAAAGGCAACCCTTTATTTCCATTGCTCTCCTTCTCCAGACCCAGCACGGGCATCCTGACACAAACAGAACAGAGTCACAAGAGGGAGATCATGACAATGCGATGTGAAAAATAAAAGAATCGGATTTTGGTCAAACTCTCAAACAATTTGGCCTGATTGTACCAGGCCCTACAGTTCAGTTTCAGTCCTGTCCACAAGGCTCTCTCTGCTGGTTCCTTTTGGTACTGCTTCACTTGGCCACATTGGAAGTGGACTCTTCTCAGTCAGCAAAGACATTTGGCCCACATTCGGCATGAAGCGGCACAGGTGGCCATGCGTCGGCACTGGCATAAGGCATGTGGGCCAAACATGGCCCAGTAGTGGCAAAGGAGGCATTGGCTTGACTCTGGCAAACCAGTTGTTGAGTGAAGTATGTGGGCCAGAAATCAATTTACAACTCTGGCCCATATATGGACAGCCAGTATTGAGCCACCCTTAAATGCAGTTTCAGATTTTTTTTTCTACACACAGCCTTGTTTTACAAGTATGCGGAATTCTATTCATCACACACACACACACACACACACACACACACACACACACACACACACACACGCACTATTGTGAAAAGTGAATCAAAATTATACTAGGTACACTGTACATGTTCACTTTTTTTCAAAATTGAAAGGGTATTTGCATGGCTTGTGCCACTCCTTCACAATCATGTTGGTTTGTTTGTTTTTGGCGGGGTGGGTCTGCTGTTTGACAAACCAACTAAAATACTTATGACCTACACACTTGTTTTTCAGCCAACAATGCTCTATTTTGATTGGCTGAGAGGTGTTAATTGTTATGAACTACAGCTTATGTCTATCACTGCATCAACAGGACTTTTTAATATTTCTAATATTTCAAAATATTAAACACATCTAGACACAAAAAAATAGAATTGTACTGTCGTTTTTACCTCCTCCTGTGTGTTATTATAGTTTAACTTATGAGAATTTTGGATACATTGTGACGCTATTAAATAAGAGTAAAACTTGAGTAAAAGTCTTCCTTTTAAACCAAGGATTTTTCTTTTTCTAACTCCGAAGCTATACAACTTCACAGCGTGTACAAATGAGGGGGGCGTGTCTGTTATATAAGCGAATACTGTATACAGCATTTTATTCGGGTGCCGTCTAATTAAAGAAATAATGTGTCAGCAAAACATTCATTATGTCGGAGGAACGCTCCCAAATGTTAAAAACGAAGTATCTTCATATAATACGTAACGTCTAATTATTATAACGGAGTATAAGTGAACGTGACAGAAAAAGTCCGAAAAAACGCGCACATTTATATTTTCCAGCTTGTTGACAACGTCAGCAGCCCTATTTTATTAAGACATAGTAAATTGCATGTAAGTACAGCGTATATAACGAATTCATTCAAACTTACCAAAGCGGACGGAGGAGGTAGGACAAACTGGAAACATCTGGACGTATTGCGTCTCCACACTGGCGCTCATGTTGCCTTTAGATGCTATGGGAAATATGCCATTTACTACTCAACTTTCTGAAACAGATTGAGCAAGCATTGCATTTCCCTTGCTAGTAAGTAATTTTGAATCGCGAAATACGTTAGAGAAACCAAGTACAGTTATAAAGATGAAAGATAGCAGATGCATTTGCTTCATACCACCGGTAAAACTTGGTAAAAAAAAGTGTTAGGATTTGGTGGTCGTGCGGGATCTAAAAGGGAGGGCCTGAACGCAGCATCTCCTGAAACCGAACCACGTGGCTGAAATTTGAAGGAACAGCGGAATGGGGGTTGGGGTTGTCAAAGGAAAAAAAAAGAGTGGATTGTGGAGCTAAATGACATTTCATCTCTGTAATGTCATTGGGTTTGTTCTGAACACCCAACAGAATAACTATTTCTAGCAGAAGTAAAGAAGATTCAGTCCACAATGGCATTTGACAAAGTGAATATGAGAAGCTTCTCATAATGAGCATCAATGATGATAATTTGTGATTCTTTTTTTTTTTTTGTCTCCTCAGAAGACTCTACTGAAGGCACATTAAAGAGTTCTGCTTCTGTGACAAAACGATATGTGGTCCACCGAAATCGAGACTAATCACTGTCCCAGCGATTTCTTTCAAAGTATAGTGGGTTTGGCTTTCCAGGGGAACAGAATGTAGTTTATTGCATGCACAAGTTTTAGATGCAAGACAAAGACTTTGGTAGAATATCACTCAAGTGGCCTCTGTGTATCCACAACTGTGCACACCTTCTTATAACGGGGATGTGGCTGTGTTCAGAATTAACCACTGAATGGGAGTCAGCACATTCCTGCCAGCATTTACGCTGGTTCTTATTAAGCCCATATAAAGTTCAGATGTTTTAGTAGGCTTTTCTGCAGAGAGATTCATCGTCATCAGAGGGATCTTTGTGACACACAATAAAAACAGTCATCCGTGAGTGGTAAAAATACGCCACAATGGTGACATTATCCAGAGCTGGATGTTCCCCCAAAAATGAGTAAAAAGGTGAGGAAATTGGTCAAGGAGGGTGCCACGAGGCTGATTTCTCATCTTCTTTATTTTGGGGCTGTTTTTCTTCAGTTGGAATTGGGGCCTTAGTCAAGGTCGAGAAATTAGTTTTGCAACTAACAAAGCCTTTGGGTTTCTGCAATAAAGTGGAAGATGAAATAAGGGCGGCCTGGTGGTCAACTGATTCGTGCGTCGACCTCACAATGCAGAGGTGCAGGGTTCAATTCCAGCTCCTGCCTTCCTGTGTGGTGTTTGCATGTTCTCCCCGGGCCTGCGTGGGTTTTCTCCGGGTCCTCCGGTTTCCTCCCACATTCCAAAAACATGCATGACAGGCTGATTGAACACTCAAAAAATTGTCCCTAGGTGTGAGTGTGGGTGCGGATGGTTGTTCGTCTGTGTGTGCCACGCGATTGGCTGGCGACCAGTTCAGGGTGTCCCCCGCCTGCTGCCCGGAGACAGCTGGAATGGGCCGACCCTTGTGAGGATAAGCGGGTCAGAAAATGGATGGGTGGACAGATGGATGAAATAAAAATTTCATATTACAATATGACAATGAACAAAAGCACACATCCAAATCAGCAAATGAGTGGCTTCACCAGCAGATTAGCGATTTGGAATTGCCCAGCTCGAGTCAAGACCTCAATTTGATGGACCATTTTTGGGACGACCTGAAGGCGGCTGTACACAGATTTCCTCAAAATCTAACAGATTTTGAGCATTTTTGCAAAACAGAGTACTACAACAGTATTAGGTGATGGGTGTGCGTATTTGTGCAACCACTTTATTGTGCTCCCCCTCATAAGAGTTAAGTTTGTTTTTTAATTTAGTTATGGGTCACATTACAGGTGGAGGTGTGTAAACTTTTTCTATTCACTGTTGTCCTATGTGAAGGCAACATCTACAGTGTAATTGCCCTCAACTGGACTATGAATGGTTACCTTCTTTGTTCATGATACATAAAGTCTGCTAGTGGACAGAATGTAGACAACAGGAAGTCTGGCCGGTCCAGTGCAACTGTGCCACGCCACATGTGATTCCCAGATGTTGAGTAAACAAAAGAGAGCCCGCAAGGGAGGAGAATGCTAAAGATTTTTTTTTTTTTTTTTTTGAGAACACATTGCTTTGTTCATGCACACTAATCCCGATGTCCAAACCCATCCAATAGTGGAGAAAACGGCTGACTGATCCAGATCCTCGGAAAGAGAAATCTTTCCCTTTCTGTGCTCCGCGAAAGTCATGGAACAGTTACACAATACTTTTAACATTTAATCTTCACAAAAGAACAATGATGACAAAGTTATCATTTAGAAAAAGTAAACACGTCAGTGGTCATCTGCGACGTGAAGATTTCTTTGGCTACAAACACAGTGCTAAAACACACAACTACAACATTGCTCCCAATGGGTCTCTCCCTCGTCTTAGAATGTTACTGAGTCAGCAAAACAGTCAGCGGTTGCTTTTTTTTTTTTGTGGTTACTCATACATGATTCAGCATTCCTTTTACAAATGTGCAACATGACCTGGCACACTCCTCGGGCCTTCGTCTTAACTCATTAATGACTTTTAAAACCTATTTGAATTGCTCATTTTAATTAGAAATCCCCTCAAAGTTGCATGGGACAACTGGCACGTTGACATATAGCTGGAATAAAAAAAAAATAAAAAAAACCTTGGAAATGGGTATGATAATGCCTCCTGAGAATATGCGGTTCAGATTATGGACGAATGGATGAATTTGGAACACAGCATCACGGAATATCACAGCAATCCCCAATTGCAGCGCAAATACGCCCGTTATAGGATGGGGATGCATTTACAGTATTACAGTCTGACTGGACGCTTACAATCCTTCGATTATTTTCTGCACCTTTGATAAAATATTGGAATGTTTGGGATGACAAATGAAAACATCTCCCCATAAACATTTTGTTCTTTGATTGTGTTTGCATCTTTAAAACATTTCGAACTAAGCAAATCAGAAAAATCATTGTGATGCTTAATTCTGAGCTTCATGATAAATGTCATTCCTTGAAAACCGTGCTAGCTATCTCTTACGTTGAACCGTTTACATGGTTCCAGCTGCTGTCTCATACACAACTACTCCCGGTTTAAAAAGCAGCTACACTAGCTACACACAGCACTTGACTGACATGGATGGCTCTCCGCAATCCAATCTAGCACAGATTCAAGTTTCGGGATCATTTGTTGGATTGCGCTGAAATTGTCATGCCAGGGAAACCCTCCAATCCGTTGTCATCTCATCCTTGTGCTGGTGAAGGATGAAACAGATGGCTTTCCAGTCGCGATCCTCTCTTCGCCTCTGTTGCCCGCCTTGCATCACTTTCAAGAGGCAGCCACACCAGCTCTCATGACCCTGAAGAGTGCGCTGACGTTATTGCTCTTAATGGCGTCCCGACATGCTGAGATGACTTGATTCTTGGGTTTACCCACTCAAAGAGAAGCACAGATGGAGGGAAAAAAAGGAATGAGAGAATATAGTGGATTCTCCTCGCACACTCACAGTTGGGCATCCTGAACCCGTCATCAGCCAATCGCAGGGCACATTTAGACAAACAACCAGTCACGCTCGCATACAAAGCTACGGATTATTTTGGGTGTCCAATTTCTTTCAATACTTTTGAAATGTATAGGATTTGTTTTCTTGGATTTTTTTTTTCACGCAGTTTACAGTGGGTGGAAAATGTACACTGAATGTTTCTCAATGTTTTTTGAAATGTTTTGGGCTTTTGTCAATAAAATAAATCCCAATGCATTTCAATAGCCGTCAATTTTACGCAAATTTTTGCTATTTGTTGGCCGACCCTGTCATTTCCCTCACGAATACTTTTTACCATTTGCTGCCAGTGTACAAAAAAGCAAGTTGTCACACTAAGATATACAAAACCCAAACCCAAAACAACCTACCTCGGAGTCGACCAGCTCGCTGAATTGCCTGGTTGACCGACTTGAGGCAGGCCAGCAGCGCATTGTGATTATTAGAGCGAATTTTGTACTCGCTGACCAGGTCTCTGTTTAGATCGTATAGCTCTCTGTAGCGCTTTTTCATTGAAGTCCTGCCGAAGACAAAGAGGCTCAAAGTCAGAGCGCAGATATACCTGCAAGGATGTTGAAAATGACTGACAAAACAAATTGATCCACAATCTGACTTGACGATGCTCAACAGTTGAGCTCCCCTGGCAGACGCTTTCAAGATTCAGTTTGGGGCACCTCAGGGATGATTCAAAAAAAGATTTGACCAGTTTATAGCCCCATCCATTGCTGCAGTCGAATACTGTACTAGAGATGAAGGAGTGTACACTGGCATATTCGACTCTTAACCAAATATAAGGTGGAAGGAAACACTGCCTGCTGTGGTGACATCATTTACTCAGAGGGGGTGTCGTATTATGTTGCAGTCAGTTCCTACTATATTTGGAAATGATTCAAAGGTACGACATTAAATATTTGATAGAAGGCTGCTCAGTTGAATTGCTGTGCTGCCTATGAACGGAAAGTCAACTGTCAGCGCTGTCGCTATTGATGACAATAATACAGTTATTTCCATCCATCCATCCATCCATTTTCTGATGGGCTTATCCTCACAAGGGTCACGGGGGGTGCTGGAGCCTATCCCAGCTGTCTTGGAGTAATAGGTGGGGGACACCCTGAACTGGTTGCCAGCCAATCGCAGGGCACACTGAGACCAACAACCATCTGCGCTCACAGGCACACTTAGGGACAATATAGAGTGTCCAATCAGCCTACCATGCATGTGTTTGGAATGTGGGAGGAAACTGGAGAACCCAGAGAAAACCCACGCAGGCACGGGAAGAACTTACAAACTCTACACAGGAAGGCCGGAACCGGAATCGAAACCTGCACCTCTGTACTGCGAGACCTAACCAGGTGACCAACAGGCTGCCCATAACAGTTATAAAAGGTAAATGTTAGTCTTAGTTTGGATTTTCAAGTAAGATAAAATGACCACACATTATAGCTTTAGTAATGATTGATTTTGAAGGATAAGCATGACACATTAAATGAGCATTTTGTAGAATGGTAGAGAGAGAAAAAAAGGCAAGACAATGAAATGCAGTGTTTATATAAATGGTTACTTTCAGCATCTGGTAAACTCACATGTCACCCATCAAGCGAGCATCCTCTGCTTGCACCAGCATGCTCTTGATGAAGTTGGAGTGCTCAGCCATTTCTGCAGTTAATCGCTGATGTACTGCATGGAACTCATCAACCTAGTGGACGCATTTGCGAATCGTTCTTTATTACATGACATCAACACGACAGCACTTTTTTGGCCATTATGAAGACTCGATTCATTTCCTATACACGCATGACCTTTGGGAGTTAGTGAAAAGAAATGCAGTGTCCTGTATTTGTATTTTCTTTTCTTTAAAGTATGCAACCGATCCAAACCTCAGTGAGTGTGGTCTGAAGATCCTCAAAATAAGTTGGGAAGTCGGCCTCTGCTGACAGTTCCTCTATTGCCAGGAATGACGCCAGTGATTGGACCAGATCGCCCGCCAGGTCGATATCATCTGTTTGCAGAGTGATCTGAATGGACAGATAACACTGTTCAACAGCAAATTTGAATCCATGATGGCTCTCAACATATTTTTACGCTGATTTCAAAACTGTCTTTATTTTGTTTCTAACATATCAGGTTATTGAGCTACAAAATTTATTGCTGTGGCATTTCAGGAAAAAAAAAACATTCCAGCCATTGCTGAACTTAACCCTTAGTTCATACATATTCTTCTTATGATTATTATTTTTAACATCTGATATCCTAGAGAAAAAACTAGGGCAGATTTGGAATCAGTGCAAAAAAAAAAAAAAAAAAAAAAGAATGGTCTAGAAAAGTTCATTTGCATCTCAGATGAAAAAAAATCGTCCAAAGAACGCCAGTGATTTATTTAACAGGACACATTACATAGTTCTCAGAGGTCCACCATTGTTTTGCTTGACTTAATGCATCAAATAAATGTGTCACATTAAAAATACATCATCTTCCATCATTAGTTTGCATTGTTTGGTGTGTCTGTGTTTACCTGTCCATTAGAGGCCATACGGATGGACAGGAGCCCCCCTCCCCGGAGTGAAGTAAATGTAACATCAGGACTATCTACTCCCTCAGGAAGCAGGAAATTCTGGTTCAGCCACATTGCGACCTAATCAAACAAATAAATTGAACAACCCTGAGGCTTGGAATATCCCAAGAAAACATTCTTGACGTACCCGCTGTGGCCGATCATTAATGGTGAAGGTGACTCTTCCGGTGGGAGCAGGAGCTGAGGGTTCGACTGCAATGTCGTACATGGAGAAACGGGGCAGCTGTCGAGTGATTTCAAACACGTGGAACTGGGTGCTGGGGTGGACAAAACAATTCGGTATTTAAGATGAATATCGTACTTATGAAAATGATTATTTTAAGTGCGTATCTCCATCAATTCAATTTTTGGACCACATTTCCAATTCAGTATAAATCCTAGAGATTTACTGCAATGGTTTGAAACCAAGATGACTCAGCAAGCACAAACCTGCGCCAATGCGTCTCTTGTCATCTGAAAGTTGTATTTTACAAAGTAAAGCCTGTTTCTCACTGAGCAGCAAATGCTTGCCAAAGTCGCAAATTTTGGGTTTCATCATGGTTCATAAAAAAACATTGGAAATGTTCGCAGTTTCACCAGTGGCAGACAGTTTTTTTTTTCCGAGGAAATTGTAAACACATTCTTGTGGGACGGTGGTCGACTAGTTAGTGCATCAGCCTCACAGTGCAGAGGTGCAGGGTTCGATTCCGGCCCTGGCCTTCCTGTGTGGAGTTTGCATGTTCTCCCTGAGCCTGTGGAGGTTTTCTCCAGGTACTCCGGTTTTTCCTCCCACATTCCAAAAGCATGCATGCCAGGTTGATGGAGCACTCTAAATTGACCCGACATGTGAGTGTGAGCGCGAATGGTTGTTCTTCTATGTGTGCCCTGCGATTGGCTGGCGACTAGTTCAGGGTGTCCCCCGCCTACTGCCTGAAGACAGCTGGGATAGGCTCCAGCACGCCCCGTGACCCTTGTGAGGATAAGCGCATCAGATAATGGATGGATGATTGAATGGATGGATGGATGGATGAGCACATTCTAGATTTCCTTGCAAATCCATTGTTTTGCAAACAGTGGCATTTGCAAAACAACCATAAGCATAGCTTGTGCCCTTGCAATCACCGCCCACCTGGTCTTCCCACCGACAAAGGCTTTGATGTGCAGATCGACTGGGATGTCTTTGGGAGGGATGATGGGGACTCGAACAAAACCTGACAGGTTCTGGACACTGGGGTGAACAACATGGCTCTCACCCTGGAAAATGCCTTCGGCAAAAATGAGCACTGCGCGGATTATGGTTTCTGGAGAAGAAAAGTGAGGGATTGAAAGAAAGAATATTCATGTTTAGATCCAGCAGAAGTCAGACGACATATACGTGCACAATCTTAGGTGAAATGCTTCAAGATGATACCATTTGGTGTTGTGATGCTGAGCTCCACATGGGCTTTTTGGGCCTCTGTTGCAGCTCTGACTGTGAGAGCTGTTTGGAGCTGAGTGTTGGCTGGAATCCCACCTGCGCTGTCCGACCCGCCCTGAAACAACAGGACAGCTGTTGTGAATCATAACATGGGACAATTAAGAATCGTATGTTTGTCTTCAAGAATCTAAACTGTGTTCCCAATTAGTATGCGAGTACTTCGAAGGGAGGTTTTTCAAGAAGCAGGAATGCTGTTGAAGCAATTGCTGGTAAAAAGATACAGCTGAAAAGCAGAAAGTTGTTTAGAATTGCTCGACTCTTTCGAACAGTGATTACCAACTTCTATTCAGCCAGAGCACATATTTTAAATTCGAAAAATCTCACGGCACGCCATCAAACAAAATTGCCACAGAAAGGGGATATACTGTACATGTCAATTATATGCTTTCTGTCAGCGAACAGAAGATCATTTATTTGTTCTCTCTTTCACTATAAGTTGCTGCCATTGAGAAACGGACAAATACACATTCTTTGTTGTCACTAACAAAAATTCTGACCAATTGTGTGAGATTTGATGATTTTCCACAGCACACATTTCGAGCTCTCATGGGAATCACAGGTGGAGAGTACCAAAAACCTCTCTCATGCTGCAAATGCAGCTCTGTATTGCATAAACTCCATTTTGACCACACTGAACTGAGACCAACTATAGAAAATATTTGGGGAGTGCCAACCCCCATTTTTTGTATTGATGTAACGATAACCAAATGTCACGGTACCACATTGTCACAATATGAACCTCAAGATCTGCTACTTATCACAACATTGTCAGGGAGGTTGGCAACAGAAAAAAGCTTTCGATACTGTATAAGAACTCACGATACGGTAAAAAAAAAAAAAAAAAAGGCTTGGCCAGTTATGGTGGCACGATGGTCGACTGGCAAGCACCTCCACCTAGCAGTGCAGAGGTGCAGGGTTCGATTCCAGGCCTTGGCCTTCCTGTGTGGGGTTTGGCTGGCAACCAGTTCAGGGCGTGCTTCTCCTATTGCCGAAGTCAACCGGGATAGGCTGCAGCACGCTCGCGACTCTCGTGACGATAAGAGGATTAGAGAATGGCTGGATGGATGAATGGCCAGTCATCTTATTGTCATGTGTTCTTATTGGCTCAGCGGTGCAAAGTACCATGGCCTATGTAGTTCCCAAGGCTGTGTTCGGCTAAAGTGGATGAAAAGTGGTGTGTTTTGATGGAGCTGTGCGGCTCTTAATATCGTAACATGACAACGGCAATATCGTGCCAATTTCAATGTTGCAATATCGTGACATTGCCGTGGACACTTTACAATGTTTGTGGACGATGCATATTGAAGGCTTATCTGTGTTTTTCCTGAAGATGTTTTTTATATGGGTGGGGGGGGTCCCCCCATTGCATTTCAGTGGGCATCAGCTCACCTAAACAGAGCTTATCAAAATCAAGATTAATTTTGTGTTCAACGACGAGCCCATAGGATGACGTCTTGTTGTTTGTGTTAAAATATCCATTGCTGAATGGGTTAATACCGCAACATCCATGTTAGTTTTGTGAGCCCATCTATGGTCGTCTGCATTGTATGTTAGCGAAACAAAAAATAAATAAATAAATAAATAAATAAATAAAATAAACTGCCGAGCGATGGCTTCTCTCTAGAAAAACTTGTCAGTCACAACAGTCGCAAGTCAAGATCCAACGGTATATTATATATTAAATTGCATACAAAATGTCAACCTTTGCATTCTCTTCATAGTTGCGGAGCTCCAGCAGAAGATTCTGTCTGCGATGGCTGAGCTCTCGAATGAGGTCCTGTTCAGCATTTGAGTCCATGAGATTGCCTTTCAGCTCTTTTTCAGCAGGCAGGTAGCCACGAACTACAACATACATGCCAAAAACAAACGCCCATTACACCACTATCTTAAAGAGACTGTTCATTGCAATTGCTTTCAAGCTTAAATTTATCAAAATGCCTTTTGTCAGAGAACACCCAGCACACCTTCTCCCTCTACAGAGGCGCAGATAAGTTGTTTCTGCCCATCCAACCTGTAGTCTCCCTCCACCACTCCGGCCACAGAGGAGGAGAAGTTGTCTCTGAAAATGACTTCGCCTGTGCGGTCGCTTCGAGCGTCAATCTGGAACAACAGAGGAATGTGAGCAAAGAGGGTGCTGATGAACAGGACCAGTAACACTGATTTAATCGAGCGAGGCCATCTAATGCTAAGATGCTGACCTTTCCATTGGACCAGCCAGTGATCAGCTCCACAACTCCATCAGCGTTCAAGTCAAAGGCGTGGATGCTCATTGCATGATTTTTAGACTACATTGAAGAAAAGTTAAAAAAAATAAAAAAAACTAAATACAGTCATACCTCGGTTTTCGACCATAATCCGTTCCAGAAGGCTGTTCGAAAGACGATTTGTTCGAAAACCGAAACCATGCTCTTTTTAAAAAAAAAATCTTTATTGAACACATCTGCTCACAATGGAACGCTACACGAGGAAGCGTCACTTCCTCGTGTAAGGAAGGCGAGAGGAATCAAGTGGCGCATTCAAATGCGCTCAGTTTGGTCGAGAACCGATTTTCGGTCGTAATCCGAGGCATAAAAAACTCGAAATTTTTTGTCGAAAACCGATTTGGTCGAGAACAGAGATGTTCGAAAACCGAGGTCAGACTGTATAACTCAAGAAACAGATTGCCATACTACAAATGTATGCGATAATAAAAGAGCCACTGACTCCGTGTGGTAAAGTGGGATTCAGAATGTATGAATGGGGAAGGAAGAGGGTGGCACAAACGAATAGGCTGAGGGTGTGAGGGCATGTGAGAATGATCATTGTTTCCAGCAGTGTTAGGCATCATAAAGTAACAAATATACATTATTCACTGGTTTCGTTTACCTTGATCCTCCAGTACCGAGAATTGCGATCATAGACTCCCACAGTGCCATTTGCCAGGGCATAACCAAACCGACTACTGTGCATGTGACACAGTGCTGTTACCGTCTACATACAAAAGAAGAGCAATGTGAAATAATAGGATTACTTTCCTCACTGACACTGGGGGGGGGAAAAAATTCAATATACCGCAACATTAAAACACTTGTAAAGTTTGATCTACTGATTATAATATCTTGGTTAATTCAATTACCGCATTAGTGACAAACTAACAATTTCATCAATTTCATTGCACTTTATTGTATCGTACTGGATGTATGTCAACATCTTTACGCCTTTGAATGAATTGCCTCGAATGCAAACCATGCTCAAGTGAAACACTTACCTCATTTTCAGTCATCTCAGACACAAGCTCATCCTCTTTGAAAACCCTAATGTCAAAATCCTCAGATCCAACCAGGAGCTGCAAGAGGTTCCACAACAAACACAAATGTTCTCAATGACGTGACTTAATAACCCACCAATCATCTACAGCTGTGGAAGATTTTTTTAATGAATTATATTCCAAACACAAAAGCAAAAATGTCTCTTACCTCATTTTTGCCATCTCCAGTGAAGTCACAGAGGACAAGGGATCTCACATTATCTCCTGTTACCTTGAAAAAACATATACAGTAGCATACTGTGCATTTCACATTAAATTAAATAATCACTTGAAAATATAAAAGCACCATGTAGATATAAAATGGTATCAAATTTTAATTTATTTTCTCACTATATTTATTGAAACAAACAGTATTGGATATGTTAAGTAGATGTATTATTATTATTATTATTATCATTATTGAGACTTCTTACCGTCCAAAAGAGGTCATTGCCCAGGGAATCAAAACCTTGTAAGGCACAGTTCCCTCCGATGATGGCAAGAGGATTCGGGATGTCTCCAAGTTTCCCCAGGACGATTGCATTGGCCCCATCAGACACCTATACACATGCACACACACAAGCACAAATAGACAAAACAAAACAAACATCAACCGGAGATAGGAATAAATAACCTGCCTGTGTGCATAGTTGGAGATCGAATCAATATATGAACAACCTTTCAATGACAATATCAGGTGAAAATATTCACCACTGGTAATCGCTGAATGGGAATGTTAACAATAGCTAAAAGGCACACTTTATCGGTCAAAATTTTGGATATACTTTTTTTATGCTAAGAATGAAAAATTGTGGCCAAACTTTAGACTGGTACACCCGCAGAATCTAATAAGATCTAAGACAAAGTGATATAAATGAGTGTGTACCTAAATAATTTAATAATGCTCAGTTTCCATTGATACTAGTAGAGGGGTTTTAATTCTTGGCAACAATTGTGATACTGTTTCAGTATCTCATTAGACTGTACCAAATGAAGCATTTGGTTAGTGGCCAATTTAGTTGGTCACAGCTGTTGATCGAGTGCATACTTCTTCCACATTTATTTTACGAACCTCTTTGTAGAATATATCGGTATTGTCATGGACATCATAAGCCAGCAGATTGGTCTGAGATCCCACCAACAGTGTGTCGCCGGCAGTCTTTGTACCCAGACTACCTGCAGTCAGACAAGTGACTGCCTGGTTGATGTTGAGTAGAGAGACGTCCGAATCCTGAGCGCTTTGGCTCAGTCGGTGAGATGCAGGTTTTTGACCACGGGTGTGAGGGTTGTGAATAAAAACCTTGTAGAGAGAACAACAAAGTTAGGGACCGGCATGAAGAACTATTACTGAGCTATCAAAATCTGAGTTTCAAAAACAATGGATAAGAGATCATGGCCAGTTTAGAGTCTTCCATTAACTGAACATGCATGTTTGTTTAGATGAGAGAGGAAACTGTATCTAGGAGAACATACAACATGTACTCCACACCGAGATTCAAACGGGGGACATCTCGTCTGTGAGACAGACGAGCTAACCGCTACCAACATACGGGAATTTAAATGTATAATTTGCACCTTTCCAGCTTGTGTGGCTGCAGTGAGGCAAGGGTGGACGCCATCAAATGTTCCTACAGTCACCATGCGAGGGTTTATCTTGTGGTTTAGCTTGAGAGTGAATATCGGCACCAACATGATGCATACGGTCTCTCCTAAGCAAAACAAAAGCATCCAGACATACATTCAGGGTAAATCTGGGAAAGACTCAGAATAAAAACCACAATTCAGGACATAATAGCAATACAAACTCATAGCCACACGTGTGAACAAGTGACAATGTGTGATTTTGCGACACTAATGTAATTACGAGCTTTGCCCAAGGCATCAGAGTTCTGTTGCCTAGCAACAAAAAGTGTCACGCCAAAGCTCGTTCTACTGCCGATCTAATCTCCCGTCGTTTGGTCAACAACAACGCTATTTTTATACTTAACAGAAGACTTGCATGGAGCTTTACTATGACACAGCAGGGTATCAATACCAAGTACTACAATAAATATTTCAAGAAAGTAACATCACTGTTTACCTTAGCTGGTTAAAGAGGCTAGCTTAAAGAGCTAATTAGAACGATGCAAACTGTTAAGAGTGGAACTGGAAACTACGAAATAGGACAACGAAGATAGAAAAACTAGCAAACAAACAAAAACAACGAAAAAAAAACGCACAACGTATAAAAATACCTGACACTGAACTCGATCATAAAAATGTAGATTTGTATCAAACGGGATTCCGCACAATAAAAAGTGCAATTTGTTATCCACAACCACTTCCGATGTATGGTTTTCAGAATAAAATATCTAAACTTTTGGGTTTGTTTGTTTTTTTCTCAGACAATCCCACCCGCAGAAAACGTGAAAGTGAGGGTAATTGCAGTTCGGACCTCTTCCACCATAAGCGAGAATCATACCCTGATCTCGACCAAAGAGCCACGACTTATTTTTTTCTTTGGTTAAATTACTGTGGATAAAATATTTCACGTGGCACAACCATACTACTAAACTTACACACACTGTATCATTCCTGAAAATCTGAAATGTCAAGTGGGAACAGTATCTGTCCCGTGCAAGCATAATAACAGTATACTCATTTGCAACTTTATCAAAAAAATATTTATTCACTTTCATGAGAAACACAATGTAGCAAACATGAGACATCGTCATATACCTGCATTCTGTGACAAGCTTCATTTAAAAACTTTCTACATTTGTCCAAAAAAAGCATCATCTACGGTAGTGAAAGTTCATATCTCACTGAGCGGTGAAGGTTTGTCAGTGTGTATGCACCTGAATGTTTTTTCATCAGGATTCGTTCAAGTTTGCGAGCGATTGCAAAGACGACGTCAACAATTTTAATGGTCTCAAACAATGTTTCTTGTCATAAAGAAATCTTGAACGTGTTCAAGATTTGATGGCGACAAGAAAAACTGTTTCCAACCATTTCCAACCAATTGGAAATATCTGGCAAATGTCTTTGCAACTGTTTGCAACATTGAACGAAAGCTGTCAAAGAAAAACAAAAAATAATTTGCTACCTGCTTGCAAACCTTTGCCATTCAGCAAGATACGGGCTTAAATGTTCCACATACAGCACATTTGACAATAAAGTTGTACTTGATACTTGATACTTGATAAATGGTGGAAGGGTTAAAATGTGCAAGCATAAATTTGCAAAAAGGACAAGACATCACAACACTGGCATATATCAGTATTGCGGAGGGAAACGGAGTGAGCCTGGACCTTTGCTGTGAGGTAAAACATGCAAGTCATCTGACAATGTGCTTATTATGTACAGGTATGTAGGGATATATGATTCTGTTCGTTTGTTTACTCTGTCACAGGGGGTCTTTACTTACTACCTGAAGTCATAATTACAGTAAATATGAATGAAAAACATGCCTAAACAATCAGTATCAAATTATCAAAAGGAAAAAAGTAAGTACAACAGTAACTGAGTGAGCCCTTTTGTGCTGCGTGATGTGCAAATGAACTGCGTCTCATTCACAACCTCGAAAGTTCTTATTGGGAGCATAAACTGCGGACTCCCTGCATATTAATGAAACGCCATGTGCCAAAATGTACTGTAGCATTCAGTACGTCCAGTTTTAAGCATCCAAAGGGAAACGGAAGGTTTTGTTTCCTGCGCAGCAGCGCAACTCTGCACAGTCTAACCACAGCTGATATGGTTCCTCTTCATGGTTATCGACCAAATTCTGTGAAAGTGGGAAAAAAAAAGAATACAAAATACACATTTAAAAAAGCACCTTGTTGGTTAACGTTCTGTTACGTTGCATATCTCACTGCACCTGAAGCTCATGAAGGCATTGTGTCAATTGCACAGTGAAGTCCCCAACACACCAGGCCAAGCTCACATGGAATGACGGATCCTACAAGATACAGCAAACATGAGTGTCTTCTGTCAAGTTGTCTTGCGCATATGAAAACTGTGCATCTCACTTAACCTGATAAAATGTGTCCAAGTGAAAGTCCGTCAATGTTCTGTCCACCACCCGGACAACATTTAACAACTGAGCATGCCCAGTTACAACCTCCATCCCTAAGAAGGTTCTGCCAAAGAAAATACAGTACGGTCACAGAGGTAGGCAGAGCATGCACACACAAAAGAGTAAATTCATATCTTAATTAAGCAAGTACATTTTATGTAATGTAGTATGACACACATTCCACAGACAGACCCTCGAGAATTTATACTGTATCTGAGCAATGAAAAACACACTGACTGTACCTTGTCTTCTCAGCGTTACAATAGACCTTCAGTCTGGATGCTGAGGACACAAATCTGCAAACACAACACAATTACAGTACTTTTTTAGGGAATTTTTATTTAGTTCACACACGTGTTTGTAACAGTGCTGACTTAGATGGACTCAAGGCAAAAAAAAAAACCAAAAACATTTTTTTCTTCGAGAAGCAATTTCACGAATCAATGACTTGACTTGAGGAGTTATTTTGAGGATTTTTTTTTTTTTTTGCAGGTTAATCCCAGGGACAATGGTTTTAATCAACAATTTTAAAAAGACAATGTAATGTGGAACTTGAAATATAGGGTTGTCATACTGTATATTTCAGCATTTGAGTATGCTACTGAAAGGTCTATAGAATAATTGTGTATTCAAATAAAGAAATCTCAAATGATCAGCTCATCAGCAGCAGATCAGTTTCGCAGAAGCCTGATCATGATCCTGATCATTTGAATCAGCTGCGTTAGAGGAGGGAGACATGTAAAACAGGCTGGATAGAGGTTCTCGAGGACCGGACGTGGGCATCCCTCCTCAAATAGGATTTGAAGGACTTTATCAAGCTCAGTAGATTGGAGAGATTTTTCTAATGCAGTTTTTAGTTGATGAGACACAATATTAAAAATATTCATTCATTCATCTTCCGAACCGCTTGATCCTCACGAGGGTCGCGGGGGGTGCTGGAGCCTATCCCAGCTGTCACCGAGCAGTAGGCGGGGGACACCCCGAACCGGTTGCCAGCCAATCGCAGGGCACACAGAGATGAACAAACATCCGCGCTCACACTCAACCAAAGGACAATTTAGAGTGTTCAATCAGCCTGCCATGCATGTTTTTGGAATGTGGGAGGAAACCGGAGCACCCGGAGAAAACCCACGCAGGCCCGGGGAGAACATGCAAACTCCACACAGGGAGTCCGGAGCTGGAATCGAACCCGGTACCTCTGCACTGTGAAGCCGACGTGCTAACCACTGGACCACCGCGCCGCCCATATATTAAAAATATTTGGTGGTCAATATTAGACGGCTAAGTTCAGCTGTCAGATAATTGTAATTCATTTCAGGATGCGGATGAAATTACATCACACACAAAATTGAACTACAGTATGGGGGAGTCATTGTTTTTATTTACCTTGATGACTAGCTACGGCCTTGCACTGAGCCAGTGACGACTCCAGAGTGTGATTAGTGGTTCACGCATTGATGACGAATGCAGCTCGTTGTCACAATGACAAATATGAATTGCACAACACATTGACTATTGACACTAAATACGATCATCATGGAAATATGCCTCAGTTCGGCGCAAAGACACACGTAAGCAGGGGTGCTAACAGATCGATTATGAGGTAACCACAGGGGATCTTGTGTTCCCTGCCTCCTGAGTCGGGCACAGAAGTAGTGGAGGGAAATCGAGCCCTCGGTCCCTCTGTCGTGGCGCTCACTCTGATGTTGCTGTTTTTTTTTTTTTTTTAATATTCAGAACAATCACATAGTGTTACAAGGGTAACAAGTTAGTCAGCAGGGATTTCCGTAACAGTTGGTAACTGCATTTTCTTACATCAATGCCCATTCACAGTTTTGTGGTTCAATGCAAATCTTGACTCGAACCTTGGGTATCTTTCTTGAACTGTGATTAAGTTGCATTTTTCTACCCTCATGGTGTAGATTAAATGCCATTGGAGAGTCAGAGTCAGTAAACAGTTTCTTCTGAGTTGAGGTTTATCATTGCAAGCCGATTATTTTGTTGAATGAGATTTCTAATATCTTTGAAATTGGTGTAATATTTGAATTCTCATCCATCATTATGGTTCAATTTTCATAAGAATGTTTATTATACTGTTATTTATTTGGCCATATGGTCAATTTCTTCTGAGTTTACAAGTGGAGACAAAGCAAAACAAACCGTTTGCAGGGGGTGAGGCCTGCCTTGAGGCTCTGTATGAAGGGCTGGATCCAGTGGTGTCTCAGGACCACTGTCTGGGAGAGGCTGAGATGAAATTCCTCCTGTGGGGCCAAAACCACTCCAAAAGCAGCTGCAGTCGACAGAAGCACCTCCATTAACTCCCCAAACTCTTCTTCAGGATTGTCTGACGTGACAAGATGACAGGCATTTAAAACGTGCATTCACCATGAGAATGGCAATTCATGGCTCATGCACTGAAAAACCTGTTTTCCCTTTATTGTACCGAAAACGTAGTGCATTGGTCATCAGTCGCAGGGAAAAGGTATTTGTCCTCTTTCTAATTTCAGATTTAATTTCATTGTTTCTAAATTCTGATTTTCTTGAAGGGAAACAAATCCAAACTTATTTTGCACTATGTGAAAAAGAAATTTTCTCGTTAGATAATGAGTCATGAGATTAACCAGTTTTGAGAAAGCTGAGTATGGTTTCGCTGGCTACATTCAACTGTGATTACTACCAGATTTGTTGAACCAACAAATAACTAAAATAGTACCTCTCAAACAAAGGCTACAATATCTCAAAACAAAACTCATCATGGCACCACTATTGACAATTTAAGAATCTTCAATTAAACGTGGGAAGGCACTGGATTACCTGGAGAACACCCATGCTAATACAGCTATGAGCAATACTTACATGGAAAATAAACATAAGTTGCCCAGTTTCCTCTCTCATGTTTGAATGATCGGATACGACCATCATGCAAAGAGCTGTCCTCAGTCTGCGGCTCCTCGTCTTCTGGAAACATGGATAGCAAACAACCAGGGAGTGGAAGCCTGCACAGAAGACACAACCTAGTTATTAAACATTACATTCATGGCATCAAGAGCACTCAGTCACCAAGTTCCGCTTGCTAAAGAAGCCACATGGACAGACTCACCCGAGGCTGAATTAAACGAAACGAGTCAGAAAAAGGCTTCGAAAAAAAGTAATTTGTTTAGATGTTGAATTGCTTTGCGAGCAAACAGCAATTCAGCAGAGGCAAGTAATTATTTGTCCCATGACTTGGCAATTTGTGTGATCCGTACCTTGTCGATGGAGAGGATTTCTCTATTTTGAGCTTCTTCGTCGTTGGACAATCACTGCCATCACCGTCCTGCAGACAATTTCGAGGAAACGTTTTGTTATGGTCTGGAGCTACGCCTGCCTGCACACCCCCTGCATCACTTTCCTCATCCGAGCTGCTGCTGTAGCCGACTAACATCATTCAATAACCGCTCTCTCGATCCGTATGGAAAAATGAGGCAACGACGCTCCAGTTTATCAGGAAACTAACATCGTATTGAAGCGAATTGAACCGGCTGGACCACATTTGCGTGCCAAAGCCAACAACTCTTGATGAAGTGCACTTCCTGTGTCTACAAGTTGTTCTGAGTATCAGCATTTGCGTACCCTTGAAACAATAACTCGACCGAATTAGTTCCCACGCCAGAGTAAACCCATATGCGCCTTCTCATTTTTGCAACACTTGCGTGTGCGCGCGCGTGTACGTGTGCGTGTTGTGGTTGTGTGTGTGCGGGTGCGTGTGTTGTGTGCGTGTGTGCGTGCACGCGCGCGTCTGTGCGAGCGCGTGTGTCATTGTATTCCATGGAATAATACTGTAAGTGTAATCTATATGTGGAAAAAGAATAATTCTTATAATTTACACGTCACACGCACAAACGCGCGCGCACACATTACTTTACGTGTGCTCCAGAGCAGTGGTTCCCAAATGTGCGTCGTGCACCCCGGGGATACGTGAAGGCACTTCAGGGGGTGCGTGAGAGTTTGAAAATAGATTTAAAAAGTAGCTTCAATGAAAACAAGAGTTTGAGCAGAGCAGTTGCCTTCGCACCATCAAGAATGACAAAGATCCTCAGTGAAGCAGTTCAGTGCAATAATGGGATATTCAGTGTTGACAGGAATGCTTCTTTTTAATTATTAAACTGATATTTTAAGAGGATATTTTTTCAGTTGCTGCTTTTATTTACAATTAAGTTCATTGGTCTTCTTTTTAATGATTAAACTGATAGATTAAGATGATGTTTTTTTCAGTTTGTGCTTGTATTTAAAATTAAGTTAATGATCTGCATTATGGTCCCAAAGGAAGACACTTTATGTTGATAATTATTTCAATGTACACGCATCTTAAAAATCTTAATAAGTAAGTTAATTATTTCTTTCTTCTTGTGTTTGTTTTTACTATGTTTCTCAATCGTGTGAGCGATACCTCTACAAATGGAAGTTTCAAAGTTCAATGAACCAGATACTGATGGCACAGTTATTATTATTATTACAGTATTGTTGTTATTATTGTTATTATTATTATTTAATCCCCAAATGCTTTATGCTGATAAGGCAGTACGTGTTTGGAAAAAATCATAAGAGGCATATCACTGAAAAAAGGTTGAGAACCATTGTTGAGCTGTTCCTGCTTTATTCATGTTCCCGTGTACGGGGCGCAGACAGACGCTGAAGCTTGCTACACGGGGAGCTCAGAAAGAAGCTAACTAGCAACTTAGAACAAAATGCACACATTTTCGAGTCGCGACTACACGCATTGTTAGCCAAATAAATGCACAAGTGAAACGGTGACATTAATGGTGATTTCGGAAAAATGAGCTGCATTTTCACACCCTGTTAGTGAGCCATTAAACCTTTTTTATTCGATTGCGTCGGCCCCTGGAACTGGAACGATAGCGTTTCGACGAGAGCATCTGAGCGCCGTTTGCCGACGAGAAGATGGAATCTAATGCTATTTTGAGTTACTAATCCATCCCAAAGTAGCCATTTTATGCCTCCGGTACGTAAACATAGAAGTTCGTGGTAGCTTTTAGTCCATTGACGAAAGCCCTCTGATTCGGCGTTGACTGTTTGTGCCTCTGTGTTGCTAAAGCTAATGTTGCTAAGCAAATGATGTTAACGCTGCCGTTTTGGAGATACGTTAAATGCTAAGATGCCCGCATGCTGCCTTTATACTATCGCATTAGGTTTATTATTGGCCTTAAAGCAACCAAAAGAGCAAGGCACCACGATTAAGCGATTCAATATACGGTACTTCCTCTGTTGTGCTCATGGAGGTTAATTTCCACATAACGTTGTATCCATGATATACTCGCATTACCATGTAATATCAACGTGCTTGGTACTAAGAAGGTTAGGTCCCCATTAACAAATATGGTAAGGAAGCTGAAAAGTTTGTTTTGTTAATAAAAAGGTGAAGAATAGTTAGCCCCAATTTGTATTTTTGTTTGATTCAATTTACTGTATGAATATTTAATTTACAAATGCCATCTTGTCCATACAGATATCACACAAACGTGAAAGAGCTGGATTTTCTTCCTGTTATCCACAAACATCGCTGTCCTCCCATTTACAACGTCGTTGCTTCAGCAATTACCTTGAGGTAGTTCTTCAGTGTCTTTGGCAGTCATGGAGTGAGTTTGTTTTTTTTGTGTCAAATAATACACTGGAAACATTTTCTAATTTCTACTAGCTAACCGTTTCTTTTACTTACTGCAGCTGGGCCACTCCTGCTGTCAAACTGAACCCCTACACTCGAGCCCGCATGACAGAGGCCTGGCAGCAGCATGGTGTTTCTCAACCTCAGGTGGTGCACACCATCCCTCCTGGAGCTGAAAACTCTCTCGGCTGTACTGTGTATGGAATTGTCCTGCAGCAAGAGTCCACATCTCTTCAACAACAACAGCAGCAGCAGCAGACCCAGCATGGACAGCACAGCCAGCACAATCAGCAACACAATGGGAATCAGCAGCATGGGAGTGGGCAGCATGGAAGTGCGCAGCACAGTCAGCAACACACTGCCCAGACCCAGCAGGCCACCTTGCAGGTAGGAACTGAGGGAGGACACAAGTGTGGGGCCTGTGGACATGATATCTCCCACTTAGCCAACCCCCATGAGCACCAGTGTATGGTAAGTCAGGACAGGTCCTTCCAGTGCACCCAGTGCATGAAGATTTTTCACCAAGCCACTGACTTACTAGAGCACCAGTGTGTTCAAGTGGAACAGAAGCCCTTTGTATGTGGCCTGTGCAAGATGGGCTTCTCCTTGCTGACATCTCTGGCTCATCACCACTCATCCCACAACAGCAGCAATCCGATGAAGTGTTCAATTTGTGAGAAGACGTACCGGCCCGGTTCTTCCGGCAGCATGACCTCCAACTCCTCAGCAAACAATGCCCAGCAGCCCAGTAGTCTTAGGGCATCAGCCACCAGTAGCTCATCCATTCTACCCTTTCCATCGGCCCGCGACCGCCCATACAAATGTTCCATTTGCCAGAAGGGTTTCAAACACTTGTCAGAACTCACCCGTCACGACAGAGTGCATACAGGTGAGAAGCCCTTTAAGTGTGACACGTGTGACAAGGCTTTCAGCCAGTCATCACACCTTCAGCACCACCAGCGCACACACAGCAATGAACGCCCTTTCAAGTGTGCCGTTTGTGAGAAAAGCTTCAAGCACCGTTCGCACCTGGTGCGACATATGTACGTGCATTCTGGTGAGCACTTATTCAAATGCAATCTATGTGAGTTGCACTTCAAAGAGTCGTCAGAGCTCCTTCACCATCCCTGCCACCCGCAAGGCTCTCGCCCCTTTCGCTGCGCAACTTGCGGAAAGGGTTTCAAGCGACCATCGGACCTCCGCCAACACGAGCGTACTCACTCAGAGGAGCGCCCGTTCCACTGCGATGAGTGTCAGATGAGCTTCAAACAGCAGTACGCCCTGCTGCGCCACCGCCGCACACACAAAGACCCAAGCGACCGGCCGTTCAAATGCAATCTGTGCGACATGGGCTTCATGCAGCCCTCGCACCTCCTCTACCACCAGCATGTGCACGGCATGGACAACTTGTTTAAGTGTGCCTCATGCCAGAAGGAGTTCAGCCAATCGGGAGAGCTGCTTAGGCACAAGTGTGGAGAGTCGCCCAACACGGTGCCCGACAAGCCATTCAAGTGCGACATCTGTGGCAAGGGCTACAAGAAGGGTTCCACGTTGCAGCGCCATCAAAACTCTCACTGTCAAGAAAAGCCCCTAAAGTGCTCCCTCTGCGACCGCCGCTTCCTCTCCTCCTCTGAATTTGTGCAGCACCGCTGCGACCCCTCCCGGGAAAAACCACTCAAGTGTCCTGACTGTGAGAAGCGCTTCAAATACTCCTCAGACCTCAACAGACATCTGCGCGTGCACACGGGGGAAAAGCCGTACAAGTGCGAGCATTGCAACAAGTTCTTCAAGCAACGCGAACACATGACCAAACACCAGAGCACACACTCAAGAGAAGGACAGTTTAAGTGTGTTTGGTGTGGTGAGCGTTTCAGTGACTTGGGCTCTTTGCAGGATCACACAGTACAGCACACAGCTGATGGAGGGGAATACCCCGTCTCCCAGTGCATGTAACTGAACCCTTGAATGCAATCAGTGAACTTGTTGGCCCCTACAAGCATGTTTCTACCAAGCAGTACAGTTCAGGTTTAGTAAGGGTACACATTTTGGTTTTTGTGTGTGTGCGTGTGTGTGTGTGTGTTTTACAAAAAATTGTGGCGGGTACCAAAAGTGAGATCTATGATCCACTTTTTGGCGCTCTTTGATAGGATACCAACTTCAGTGGTACCTTAACTAACGAGTGGAGAAAGACGCAGTTAGGAAGAGAAGCGGAGAACGACACACGTGGGAAGAGAGAACAAAACTCAGATTTTCCCAAGGTGTGTTGTGAGCAGATGACCCCACTTCATGTTGTCGTTTCCACAACGGGGTGATTATAGCTGCAGCTGCTACATACATTTTGGATTATATTAGCATACCGACCAATTCACCAATTAATTTAACAATGGAAATACCCATCTCTTTAAAAATCCCCATCTGTCCTAGGCCACATTATTTTCCAAAATTCACCTTTTACTTTGCATCTAGTTCAGCTCATTAGATTGAAACACAAAAGAATGCATCCGATCTGGGTTTGACCAGTCAACCAGACAGCAGTGTCTTGCGCCACCTTTCATAAGCGTACCGCTGCGACTGGCACCACATAGTGTTTTTGTACTTGTCTAAAGCTGAAATTGCTGATTTAGAAGCTTGCATTCCATATTACCCCCCACCCATACGTCTACTTTTAGGGGACCGCTTCTCAGTGGAGTGCAACAAAGAAGCTACTCCATCCTCTTAACTACCAAGTGTTTCACAAAAATAAGGCATTTACCCTTCAGGGATTCCAGCCATCATTTGCAGATTACTGTACCTCAATTTTCAGACGCTCAAATTTCTTGAAATAATTGGTGTAAATAATACCAAAAGTAAATAGAATAACAACCATCATTTGTCATACCTGCAGTCAAAAGACTGCCTGAAGTTTGGAGCCCACAGATGTCAACCAATTTTGAATGTACTCCTTGGATATGCTTTGCTAGGTCCCGATTCAGCCTCCTTCACTTTCTGCTTCATCATACGTCTATTGGTCTTCAATTTGGTCTTCCTTCAGAAAAAAGCATATTTAGAATTGAAGTGCATAACAAGGCTGTAATTGTTAAAAGTCAAATGCAATATTTTTGTTGCACATCTGAAAGTGTACACTTCAATCGCATCTTGACAGCTTCATTCAAGTCCATTGTGGTGTATTCTGGGAAGAGCCACAACTTTATGACAACACCACTTGCACAACAAGGAATAATGATACGAGATCATGAGTTGTAGCAAGATAACAATTTTACAGTAGTATTGTTCTGATACAATTTTTTTTTTTTTGGCCCCCAATACCAGTTCCAGTCCTCCAGCTGTGCAGTATCAGCTGTACTGACATCATGCCGTTTGAAAAACCAAAATATTTGCGCGTTATTTGTTAATACTTGCAGATACGGATACCAGCGTATTAATGCCATATCGGGAACCCTCACCAAACTCGTATCGGTGCAACACTATTTAAAAGTGTGTGTAAGGACACGTGTGTCAAATTTTCTGGTTACCTCAGTTATTTACACGAGAAGTAAAAATCATATAAGAATGTTGCAATACATGTATTGGATGTCATTATATTGTGCAAGCGGTTATAATCTTGTGATTGTTTGATGTAAAGGCAAAATCATGAACAACTTTCATTGTCCAAATACTTTGGACCTAACTGTAAGTTGATCCAGATATTAGCTGATTGCTCCATCCCAAATTGGCCATCCAGAAAGTGTTATAAATAGCACTTATGAAAAAAAAGACAGAATTTGCCATTTAAGAAAGAATGCAATCAATTGATTTTGTTCCTTCTTCCCTTACACCCATTGTCTCCTTTTTTTTCTTTGATTGTTCAATATCTATAAATTTACACTGGCAGCATTTGTTTTTGCACTAGTTACAGACATCTAAAGATTACTTTTGTTTTTCATGGCCACCACAAAAGGTTAAGCATGATAAAGGTCCACTACCCAATTTTGCATAACTCACGTGTTCAGTGGTTTTAGGTTCCTGAGAAATGAAAGACCAAGGACAGCTGAAACGCGGCGATGACTCATTGTTTTCTCATAACTCCTGTAAATGGACTAGTGTGAAGATTTTAATGATTGAGGATGTTTCTTCTCTAGCGAAATAGTTCTGTGTAGTTTCTTTCCTAAATACAGTCTGACGCAGATCCCACGAATTGAAAATGACAGTGTTGACATTCAATAACAAGTACAATTATTCAGTCTATTTAAGCTTCCTTCCGGGGTCAGTACTGTACATAGTGGATGTATGTGACGAGTGAACCTGTCAAAATGTGTCTTTCAAGAAAATGTATTTCAAGATGTTTTTTGTATTATTGCTACTTTTTACCCAAGTTAAATGTTTTAACAAATGCTTTTTGCTGTCTGTGTAGTCCAATTAGTCAGGGGTGCCACCAGCAATTTGGGGCCCTTGAGGGAGTGGTGGAGGGAGAAATATTTTGGGCCCTACCTCTTTAATTCAGCAAACTGAAAATGAAGTACTATTAATTAACAAAGACATCTGTCACCCTAACCCTTAGCCCTTCGAATCATCATCAGTTAAACACCACAGCTTTTTATGGCACCCCGGCATGTAGTGATTGTATTCGTATGTTAAAGGTTATCTTTCGATAACTGTCCTACTGTGTGAACGTAGACTGTCTTTGGTTAAAAAAGAAAATACATACTGACCTGCGCTTGAAAAAAAATCTAGTTGTGATCTGTCATTGAGGGCTCCATATTCGTGGCCAGCGCAAATCTGGCATGTCGTGTGGTCTCACTGGGCTGCATCAAGTTTGGTGTCTTTGCAGATTGCACTCAGCTTGCAAGGCGCCACTACAAACGGGCGGCTTGCACTGTTGTGGATGTGAACACAGCCGAATGTCTTCACAGCCATTCGAAGCAGCTCCTCTCATTCCATTTAAAATCCATGCGTGAGAGGCCCACGTTCCTTGATGACAATGATTCAGACGGTTTGATGCACACTGTTGTGATATTTATCTCAATGAAATACGATGAAATTCACATGCTTGCAGAGGGCAGAATTGGTCTGCCTGCACCTTGATTATGTTCGCCAAAATCACGTTAGATTCCAAATGCCAATACATCAGAATCTGATTTGTTGGCCAAGTATGCAAGAAACTCACAAGGAATTTACTTTCTAGTTACAACCCGTTCAGAGGAACAGAAACAAGACAGCATAAACCAACACGGGGGAGACAAAACAAGAAGCCTGGCGGCTCGCTGGTTCCAGCATGATTAAAGTTAAGTCTGCTTTCGGCCATCAAATTGTCAGGTGCATCGGGGGCGTGTCAAAAGTAACGCCCTCGGTATGCTGGAAAGGCCAGCATGTCGCAGAGCAGTCTGCCAAATTCCTTAACATGCTAAACAAGGCATGCTTACACAGGAATGAAAATGAAGATGTGCCAATTTTTACACTTGCGGGCACCTGCGCTGTCTACGAATTTAGAGCCCAGAGGGTGAACTTGCAATAAAACACAACTATTGTTCTAAAAGCCCATATCCGACTGAGCAGCGAAGATGTGCAGGTGTTTACGAAGGAGCAAATGTTGATTTTTCATCAAGGTCCGTTCAAGGTCGCACTGGGAAACATCTTTGTGAACGTTTGCGACTTTGAACAAACCTTGACAAAAAAAAAAGAAAATCAACAGTTGCTCCCTTCGCAAACACTTGCACACCTTTACCGCTCAGTGGGGTATGGAATACAGATTCCCTAGCATTTTTTTGCTAAAAATGCTGTTGAGCCTGGTGCTATCTGTCAAGGTAGAGTCATGCCCACTGTGCAGGTTGGATTAAGAAACCAGGTTTCTTGCGTTCTCTTTCTGTTTCTGCTGATTTGGCTAATTCTCTCTGTTCTCCTCTTTCCCGAATTCCCCCATATTTGCAGTGAGTGCTATATTAAAATGTATTTTCATTTTGACTTATTTTCTGTTGAAACCTTGAAGTGGGCTCCTCTGCCTCTTTAAATGTCCATCCTCTGTACTGTATATATCTGACATTGGCATCATACAATAAGAATAACATGAGTGACGAGTGCTGATTTTATGGCTCATTTGATTAACAATCATTCAATTTAGATGTCTATCTTAGGAAAGAGAGGTGTTGGTGTTGATTGAAGTAGCTATATTACTAAAATACACCTGGAGATTGTCATCCATCCCTACTTGTTTTGTTTAAATGGCCAGATTGAACACAGAAGGGAAGTACTCTAGAGGGTGGAAATAATAACAATAAACATAGCAATGCATCTAAGATGGTGGGTCAGTCAGTCTTCATACATATCATGCCAGACATACTCAAGTAGTGTATGGAAGTTCGTAGTGCTGAATTGTGTGGGATGTGCACAACATATCAATATAAAACTTACTTTGTAAAACACAGCAACTTCACTGCACAAAATGTGTAACAATATTTCATAATAATATAATTACACAAAATAAAACATTGTAGATTTATATAAATGTCTGTATGAACTGAAAATGTACTACTGTATAAGGCAGTGCAAGAGGTGAACTTAATTTGACTTCTGAACATGTCCAACTGTTCAATTTTTCAATATGTTATGCGCAACTTCCTGTTCTAAGAAGAAGCTCAACAGCAAAATTTGCAACAGATGCTTGATCTGTTCTTAGTATCTCATTTGCAAGATGTTTATGCCATTCGGTGACACTCTCCGCTCAGTGGCCACTTAAGAACCAGTGGCGTCAAAGCAAAGTGGATACCCCGGGCGACTTTCCTAATGTGTCACAGAAAAATTATTCCAACTTCTATAGGTGGACTCGTCTTCAAAAGATCTGTTTGATAAATGCTGAAATTTGACACACATACTAATCATGTTATCACACTACACTACTGTATCAACTACATTACAAAAAATGTGGTGTTTGCGAACTGGAACGGCTCAATGGACATTAATTTGATAAAGGAGTAAACTGAGTGACGATCTTGATTACAGGACGAATTAAGCTCGTAAGTCAAAGCAGCACAGCAGCGACTTTCAGGCCATATTGAAGGAAGACTTACGCTCCTCGTCACAAGGGGTCGCTGTGTCTCAGCAGCTTAGCCGGTGATCGTGTTCCTCGTCGTCACCGCCGCAGCTAGCGCTTTCACTTCCGGGGGTCCCTCGCGTCTCTTCACTCCCAATCCGTTCCCCTTTCCTGTGCTGTCGACTGGGGAGGACTGTGGCCGCAGAAGACACCCACGGTTCCTCGGCCGCCGTCTCGTCCTGGGGGTCTCTCGAGGCGCCCATTCCCCGCGCAGCCGGTCGCTGATGACGCGGGATCCGCTGCAGGTGGTGCACGGCGGCGAGTGCTCCTCGTCTGCGCGACGTCTCCGGGCTCAAGTAGCATCGCTCGCTAACGTTAGCTAACAACATCGATCTCCGATACTCCACCCCCTCTCCCCTGGAGCTCGAGCCAGCCCCGCAATACTAACGATCAACATCGCCAATCAACATTTGATTGATTGATAAGAGTGGACCACAGAGGGGTTACTGCCCTCCATTTAGCATAGGAAACGTATCGCTTTACCCCCCACCCCCAAACGTTTTATATGCAGGGCCCGTGGCTCCAGAGTAGCCCCTCACTTTTAACCAAGAGGTGTTGAAATTCCTGACACCATTCCTCCGTGGCCACTTTTGGAGCCGCTTTATTTTTCTACCTCATCACCCCGATGCCTCCTCGCCCCTTTCCGGAACCTCAACTCCCTCTCTCAGCCCCGTCGGGACCGTTGCTGCTTCTGACAATCTGGTGAAGCAGAGCTTCACGACAAGCCACGGGCATTTGAGCTCCTCTCCACCCGCTCCAACTTCAACTTCACTTGGTGCAGAAGGAGGCTAGCTGGCCTGTTCATTCACCTGGCACCCACACAAGAACGTCCACCCTCTTCTTGGTCTGCAACCAGAACCCGCTCTAAATTCTTCGTGACCCATCTCCCGTCCCGTGACAGCCCCGCCGCTTCCGAGCCACGGGTCTCGCCATGCCGGGTCCGGTGGCCGGTAGCAAGTCCCGTGTGTACGTCGATGTCAACACATTGAAGAGCCGGGATTACTGGGACTACGAAGCCCACGTACCGAACTGGAAGTGAGGACATTTCTTCTTACTGTGGTTGGCTTTAATAGCATGCGTGTGATGCCTGAACACTGCACATGATGGTTGCTTGTTAGGGAAGGTGTCGGTGAGTGTCTATTTTTACACTCCTCGCTGCGAGGGTGCGATGACACCAAGCTAGTATAGTCTCTCAGCATCCTCCTTGCTAATTTGCCAGATTTATGCTTTGAAACCGGTCAGTACATTTTTCAAAATCACTCTAGAGCAGCACAGCGCTGGATTCGATTCTCTGCTCTGGTCTTCGGTTAAATGAGCACGTATACACTCTACAACGTCCATAGATGTGAACAAGAGCATAATGGTTGTTCGTCTGTATGTGCTATTATTGCTGGTGACAAATCCAGGGTGGGCCCTGGGGTGCACACCTGCATCTTGCCCAAAGTGCAGTTGCCATTTGTACTTCACGTTCAAGTCTTGCAGTGGACAATAATGTAAATGTGGCATTTCTCTGACCAGGTGCCCTGGGGCAAGGCATTGTGACCACTATCTCTAGTTATGCAGTTTGCCAGTGTCTTTTTTTCGCTCTGAATCACTACTTGCATGTGTGCAACACATAGTATGCATTGCAGAGTGAGTTAAATTACCCTCTGAGGCAGTGCAACGATTAAGTAAACTAAAAATTATACATAAAACGTTATCTTAGATAGGCTTCAGCTAACCTGTGCCCCAAATGACGACAAGCAGTTTTGAAAGAGGATGGATGGACTTTGACTATGGATCTGAAGGTGTTGTTTCGCCTTTCTTTAATTACACACACTGCACAGATTCTTTGTCTGTCCCCATAGCAACCAAGAGGACTACCAGCTGGTACGTAAACTGGGCAGAGGGAAGTATAGTGAAGTGTTCGAGGCCATAAACATCGCCAACAATGAGAAGGTGGTGGTCAAGATTCTCAAGGTGAGCAGGTTTCATCCTAAAGAGAAAAAGACAATGCCCCTGTCCTTAATTTTGAAAATGACGCACATATTGATGCTTGGTGAAAAGTAGTGGGACTGTATGTGAATATGTCAATCTGCTTCCTGTGTTTGCATGAAATGCAAATATTCTCTTGTCTTGTGTTAAACTGCATTCTAAGGCTTGTCATTTTGGAATAATTGTCTCAGAAGGCCAAAGAAAAAGCAAAACTTGCATGCAAAAGTAATCCTTTGTTGCCACTAAATTGTGGTCTGATGAGATTGCATGACATGCAGTTGGAACTCAAAAGATTTGTGTGACAGGGTTTTTATTTATTTTTTTTTTTACAAAAATCAGATTTCCAATTTGAACCAATCTTTCATCTTCGCTGATAGAAAAAGCAATTGAAATGGTTCAAAACAAGTTTGGCTTTAATTTTTTCTCTTTTTGGTATTTATTTCTCCTGATGCCAAATTCGCTTTGAAACAATCTTGTTTTCCCCCCGAGCAATAACTAGCTTCAACTTCCACAGAAATAATGGCAGCACGTTTTTGAAATCAAGTTTTTTTTCTCTACTGCGCAAACATGTCAAATTAATCTTTCATAAATCAATTTTTTAAATGTTCAACAATTTAACGTGACAAAAAGAGCTGTCAAAGGGCTCAGCTGGTTGAAATATCTGCTGTTGAAGCGCAACGCCGCACCCTCTCCACAGCTCTCTCTGCTGCGCTTTTGTCATCTCGAGTTGTGCAAGCATCCTCTGCAAAATAATTCCGCCTTGTAAAAACATACCTGTAACTTGGGCTGTTATGGATTCTGCCGCCTTTCACCCGTCTCCTTGTCATATGGACCACAAGACAAAGACTCCGCTCATGCCGTTGCCTTTTTATTTATTTATTTATTTTAAAACTAGTTGCTCGAGGGGTTGAAAAAGGCGCGAAAAGTAGTGACAAATTGGCTCATGTGGCAACATTTATGAGCTTTTTTTTTTTTTTTTTTTTTTTTTTTTTAATAAACTAGCTAAGCTCACCCATGTTTAGGGCCAGCAAAATGCCCATCAGCGGGGATGCACTTGGATGTATGGAAGACAGCAAAAATAAGATAAACCAGTATACACTGTACACAGACATATAAACTGCATTGTTGGTGCAAGAGATGTCTCAGTGACTGACAGTATGATGCTGAAGCATGCAGACCAGAGGCAGACGAGCTGAATCAGCAGCTTCAGCATCCGGAGTCAAAAGTGACATGTGGGAGAACTTTGTGATGTGATAACCCCCATCTCATGTCACATCTCAGCCAGTTAAGAAAAAGAAGATCAAGCGTGAGATCAAGATCCTGGAGAACCTGAGAGGTGGGACCAACATCATCCGTCTGGTGGACACAGTCAAAGACCCCGTGGTAAATAAACTGATGAAAATACCATATTTTACGGACCATTAGGTGCGCCGTATTATTAGGCGTAATATGAATGCATGGCTCCATTTAAGAAACAGAAAATCATGCATAGGATGCAGCGGGTTAAAAGGCGTACAGTACTATTTTTGTGAAGCATTGTACAGTATGCAAAATAGTTTATTCTAGTCAATGCACTCACCATTATACAACCTTTTTAGCTGAGTCCCAGCAGCTATTGGAAGCTGGCTACGTCCTTTTACCTGGCGCCAGTTCGGTCCTACAAGAACCACTATCGATATTTGCGAAAAATTAAAGGATTATAAGTGCGCCTTACGGTCTGAAAAACACAGCACATCAGATGTAATGATATCCAGAGCGTAAATATTGTGTAGATAAGTGATTTTGAAACATTAGGGTTTTTTTTGTCATTTTCACTTTTAGATATTTATATGGGCTAAATGCCTTTGATGAAACCTTAATGTTTATTTGTGGCCTAATATTGGGCACGACGTTCCACTGTGGCACTTAAATGTCAGTTGGGTGGGTCAGTGTCATTTCTGCGCGTCTGTAGCGTCGCTATTGAGGCAACATTCCCAACACAGCCATCCGATGATGATCCGAACCGCTTATCATCACGAGGGTCGTGGCCGTGCTAGAGCCAGTATGGGGTAATCAGTCCACAATACAATTTGTTTTGTGTTGGACATACATGTCGCTGAATTTTGTGAGCAAATGCCTTCAACTCCAAACTGAAAGAAATTCAGATCTATTTGTTCATTTTGACTTGCTAATGTGTTTCACCTCAATGTTGCTGAGAATGGATGATAATGGACACAAACATCGATAGGTTTCTTTCATTCATCTGTTTTCTCATCACTGTCTGTATGGTAGTTTGGACTTAAATGAACAGGTTCTGATCTCTGTGTACCACTTCTCATGTCATCACAGTCCAGAACTCCAGCACTTGTCTTTGAATGCATCAATAACACAGACTTCAAGGTAAAAACGATTGTCTGTTCAACCATTACCTGACGTTGTAATGTTTTCAAATGACAAATTTGTTTCTCATCCCGCAGGAGTTGTACCAGAAGTTGACTGACTATGATATCCGTTTTTATATGTATGAACTACTGAAGGTGAGAAACTTGACATTTTTATAATGACATTTAGGAGAATCATTCATTTTATCTTTTCCCCACCAATATGTTTCTTAATGTTCCACGTTTACATGCGCTGGCCAGGCCCTGGACTACTGTCACAGCATGGGAATCATGCACCGTGACGTCAAGCCCCACAATGTGATGATCGACCACCAGTTGAGAAAGGTAGGCATTGTCCTCCCTAATGACACACGTGTGTGTGCACGCCTCGATGTTGGGGACCACATTTCAACGATGCTTTGACTGGCCTTGCATCGTTGTTGTCTGTGGTCATCACAACGCCCCGGCCTCTTTTCCTGGGACAGTTTCCGGCCTTGGCTGGTAAACGAGCACACAAGCACTCGATTGTAAGCCCTCCCACGGGCTGCTTTTCCCACTCACTTCTAACGGTACAAAAATAGGAGTACTACTCACAGAACCCGTGTAGTCTTCTCCGGAGCCAATAGAATTTACGATGGAATGTTATGTCATGCCCAAGGTAATTATTCAACTGGTCCATCTATGGGTCTGTACATATTGTACGAGGAGCCTTAACCTGAGTCTGCAGACCCCTGAGCCCTACTTGGTTTATGTTCAAGTAAGATTTCTTGATTATATTCAGGACCCAAACCATTCAGTAATTTATAGACCAGTAGCAGAATTTGAATCCATACAGCAGCTGACTGGGAGCCCATTGTAAAGCCTTTAGGACTGGAGTTCTGATCTCTTAGTTCTGATCAGAACCCGAGCTGCAGCATTCTGAATGAGCTGCAGGTGTGTGACGCTCTTTTGTGAGAGTCTAGTCAGAAGACCATGGCAGTAATCAAGTCTACTGGAGATAAAAACACAGATAAGAATCTCCTGGTCTGCTTGGAGCATGCAACCCCTCAATCTGGATATGTTTTTCAGATGGTAAAAGGCTGCTGTAGTGATTGATTTGACATGACTGCTGAAAGTCTGGTCCGAGTTTATCACCAGCCTAAGATTTGGGATTTCGTCTTTGGTTTGTAAAGACACTGACTGCAAGTGTTTACTTATGGCATCCATCTTTATTGCCAAAAACACATTACCTCAGCTTTGTTTTGGTGAAGATGTAAGATTTATGTAGCCACAGCTGCCCTGGGGCAGGTTAACGGAAGCGTGGCTGCCAGTGTGCGCTTATAGCCCCTCCGACCACCAACAAACATTCACACCCAGCCATACACCAATGTGAGTGGAACTGGAGGCAGAGTGGGTGAAATGTTTTGGCCAAAGACACGACGACACATTACTTGGACAGAGTGGGATTCAAACAGCGGACCCTCCGGTTACTGGACGACATGCTCTAACCTCTGATCCACAGCCGCCACGCCACCTTGGGTGAGGTGGGGTGCACTCTGAGGTGGCCGCCAGTCCAGCAATTTATGAAATTGAGACATTATTTTTTACATATCAAGGGGATGCCATCTTCACAGTCTTTTTTTTGTGCCCTCATTTTGTTGCAGTTTTGGTCACAGTCCTCATCAGTTTTGACTCATTTTCGAAAATATTCTCTCTTGGTGGGGATGTGAGTTCCTCTAATGCAGTATGTGTGAATAGTGTGGGAGGGCAAGCCTGAAAATAACAGCAGATGTAATTTCAGTTCCACCACTCTGTTAGTGACAACTATTACACAGTTCACCTGCTGTTAAGTGCACGGTGGAATTTTTCACACTGAAGGAGATCTGACAAAGTAGCTGACAGGGCTAGCATAAATCAAGTCATGGCTCAAGTGATTTCTGAGAAGAATTGGGCAAATTTAAATTCCCAAACGCCCCCCACTGTGTAATGAGGTATTCACACGGGTATTTATTTAATATGTCACAATTACTGTATGTTGTAACTGATGCGTTGTATGAAATTCCTGCTGTTGTGTTCATTATGTACAGTACAGCAAGGTTGTTATTTATACATTTAACCTGTTTATCATTTCTCGAAATGAGTGTTTAAAAAGCATTTCAATGGTTTAGTCGCAGTCCTTAATGTTCATCATGGAGCATGAATAACCCAATGATACACTTTGCAACGTGTCCAGCTGGGGGCAACAAACTGACGATTAATGGCCACAGCATTATAGAAGCAACACAATTGATAAAATCCAAAGAAATGAAGGACTTCCCTCTCATGGGGCCAGTTTACATTCCTAGTACAGTATATCAAAGTAAACTGACACTGTAGAATGCAGTTTCCATATTTTTCAGTTCTCTGGAAATGCATGATTTTCACCAATGGTTTGTTTCCATAGCTACGCCTTATAGACTGGGGGTTGGCAGAGTTCTACCACCCTTCCCAGGAGTACAATGTCAGAGTGGCGTCGCGCTACTTCAAAGGCCCCGAGCTCCTGGTGGATTACCAGGTAAGGCACGCGTCACACTTCATGTCCAAGCAGTGACATCCTTTGAGATGCTTTCACACAGATAAAGTGGGGGGAATAATTATTTGATCCCCTGATGAGTTTCTAACTTTGCTCATTTACCCTCCCCCCCCAAAAAAAAATCTTTAATAATTTTTTTTGTTTAATCCTTTTTTTAACATGCAGTTATAGTGTTGTGTAGCATATAATACGTTCATTTATAATAGTAGCGGTGCTGTTTGGTGTCTTTCAGATGTATGATTACAGCCTAGACATGTGGAGCTTGGGCTGCATGCTTGCCAGTATGATCTTCCAGAAGGAGCCCTTCTTCCACGGGCAGGACAACTACGACCAGGTTGCTCCCTCACCATGGCATTTCAGACATTCATGTGACAGTTACTTCCTCCATTTTGAACACTGTTCTGTTTTGCAGCTGGTGCGAATTGCCAAGGTTCTGGGGACAGACGAGCTGTTTGGCTACCTACGTAAATACCACATCGAACTGGATCCACGTTTCAAAGATCTGCTTGGACAGTAAGACGATCAGTTCTCACTCAAGTTGGTTTGTAGTTAATTATGTCGTGGACAGGAACATTCTTAAATTCTTAAAATAAGATTGCATTTTCCAGTCAACATTATGTATTCATGAAATGAGAAGAAAAACTGCAATTATCCACTTGCGGTTGACCAAAAATGCTGTCTGCTTTTGTGTGCCATCATCATTTTATCGCCTGTACTTGAGCATGCACTTGTCTATGAACCTGAAAAAAAAAATCCACTGAGGCATGTAAGATGTGTCGATGCAAAATAATAGCCAATTAAGATGTGTATTGTATGTCACCTAGTGAATGTGAGTTTTGCTTCTGAAATTCGGCGCACAGTCTGCACAACGGAGCTAAGATGAATAGACATGTTTACATAGACATACATAGGTTGGCTCGATGCTATGATCCGTCACTATCCCCATCATATTGGACATGGCATATCTGTTAACTAATGCAAGTAAATACTTCATTAAGTGACAACCCACAAATTTTAGTTGGTGCGACTTTCAGCGTGTCCCATCAGGGCTCGCTGCAGCATGGATATAAAATCTACACACCGCTGTTCAAGTGCTCGGTTTATGTGATTTAAAAAAAAAAATATATATATATATATATAAAATTTCAAAACTTTTTCTTGATTCTCCACTATTCATGTGGCTTCACCTCTCAAAAAGGTGATGAGAGTGCAAAGCCAACTAACTAAAACGTTTGTACTTTATCTGGGATTCATCAAAGGCCCTTTTTTGCTGGCCGGTGTGTGCTGATTCCGATTTAAGATGAGTTTAAATTTGACTGGTTAATTCTGAACGTGATCACATCCCCCGTGATAATGAGGTGCGCACATTTGTGCAACTAGATTTTTCTCATTTATTTTTACCTCCCAAAGAGATTTTTATTTTTAGTTGCAGATCTTATTGGATACACCAGGAGTCGTCAACCCAAAATGTTGCAAGAGCTATATTGAACCAAAAAAAAACAAAACTAAAAACAAATATGTCTGGAGCCGCAAAAAATTAAAAGCCTTACAGAAGCCTTACAATGAAGGCAACACATGCTGTATGAATCTATACTAGCTCTATTAGCCTACTATCAAAACGACTAAGTTGGTTACAAATCCACAATCAGCCTTCATGATTACTGGTAAATGTTTTTTTCCCCTGCAGTGCATCCTGTCGAGCCCAACCTTTTTTGACCGAAGATCTACTTTTCGATCAACCAACCTCTCGCGATCGACCCGTTACCGCACACGCGTGCATACACACGCACTTACACACGCATGCCACAATGAGCAACAGCCGTAACGGCCCCTAAGATTAACGAGCCATAGCACGCACTTTTGCAGTGTGTTAACTATCGTAGCTCACATGAACCATTTCAAAATGCTTCAAACCTCCAAATTCCCTCGGTCAATAGTACATGAAATACGTTTTTTTTTTTTTTTTTTTTACAACAGCCACGTGCCTGGCATCCCGTCCTGCCAATAGAAACGTGTGTCGCAGGCTGTGACGCAAATCCTCGTTGACATAAATGTTGAAATTTAATATTTATTCTACACATTTTTACAGCATTGGAAAACGTTTGTGTCATGTTTGTCCTCCTACAGAAACGATATTAAAACAAAAATATATTTCCCCTCCCGCATCTTTTTCCACTTTCAAACCTTTTTGAAACAGCTCCAGGGAGCCACTAGGGCGGCGCACTGGAGCCGTGGGTTGCCGACCCCCGCGATACACTGATGGAAAAGGCTGTGAAATGATTTGTTTTGGTATCAGTATCACAAAAACCTGGCATTTGAACAGGGGTGTGTGTGTGGACTTTAAAATCATCATCTTCAAATGTAGACTTAAATAAAGTAAAAGAATGGCGATTTAAAAAATAAATATTCATTTTTTATTTTCCCGATCAGGAGACCACTCTCATGAGTGCATAGCTAATGTATGTGCATGTGTTTCAGAGCATCTATGTATAAATTGGTATCAAAATCAGAGGGGTACGAGGTAGTTCTGTGAATGTTGTGCCGTGAGTACGATAATGACAATACGCTGCTAATTCTTTTCTTACTACTTATGTGATCACAGACAGAGCAAGAAGCGCTGGGAGCAGTTTGTGCAGACGGAAAACCAGCACCTAGTGAGTCCCGAGGCTTTGGACCTCCTGGACAAGCTGCTTCGCTACGACCACCAACAGAGACTGACAGCCACAGAGGCCATGGAGCATCCCTACTTCTGTTTGTAACACACACAATCCGGCATCAATTTGATTAGACTAGAGTGTGGATTTTGGAGCCGTTACCTGCACTGACACCGGGAAGTGCCCCTGAATGTCTTTTTTTTTTTTTGAAGCTCGTGCTGCTTTATTATTATTCAGTAAATTGTCCGTGTGGAGCTTCAGGATGCATTAACACTAACCGCTGTACTTTACAACAGACCCCGTTGTAAAGGAGGAGTCTCTGTCAAACTCTGACAACATGGTTTCCAGTGGCAACACCACAACGCGATGAAACACAGGTATGTATCCAATATAGAATAAAAATCTTGGAAGGAGCCATTAGAAACTTCTTGGAAATGGATGAGAATCATTTGGTGACACAATATTACATTATGGGCTGTCAGATCAATAGTAAGAAGGGGAAATGGCCAAACGTCATTCCTTTCACAGAAAGCTTTCCGCGCATTCTGTACTTTAAAAAAACTGTAATAGGAGGTCCAGTTGTGATAAAACAGTTGCATTTCAACCTCAACACTAATTTCTTATGTGAGCAGCACTATTTACAGGAGATCCCTGGTAGGGATGGCAATTGATAGAAATTTTGCAATTCCGATTCCATTATTGACACTGCTAATTGATCCAATTCCTTACCGAGTCTCACTGTGTGAGGGAATTAATTAATACAAATGATATGACCTTATTAATGTCAATGTCATTGTATCTGTCAATATTTGATATAATGGAAAAGGTGTTTCTGCATAGTGCTGTGCAATATGGACACATTTCCCGATAACAGTGTGCATCCCGATATACAATGCTTCCTGAAAATAACATGATTGGTTTTCTTTTTAATGTAAAATTAACATTTCGTGTTTCAAAAGAATTACATGGATAACAGATAAATAAAAATACAATAAAATGTAAATACGCAGTTGAAAACTACCATTAAAAATATCTGGAAGCACAACCACTTTTCAAGTAATCGACATCGTTGTTGTGTAAAGTGGAACTTGGATTTAAAATGTCCTTGGAGGTAGGGGTCATTAGAGCCAATTTTTCATTATTTATTGATTTATTTATTTTTTCCATTCATTCATTCATTCATTTATTTATTTATTTTAAAAAAATTTCCATGGCCTGAAAATGGCCAGAACTGGATAAATATTTTGTAAATATGAAAAACAAAAGCTTGAAACAGAAAAGTTTTGGTGTTTATCCAAACTTACCCCGCTGGTGCTTTGTGGCGATGGCGGTTATAATGGCCTGCAGCTGTTGCGCGCTAGCCATGTTGTTAGTGCGCATGTAGAGCTTCTCTCAGGCTTTTTAGTACAACCCTACGCCACACGCTGTGGCATTTTTGCCATAGAGTCAAAAAATAATGTGAAAATGCTCAAGTCAGGCAAGCTTAACGAGTGGCAACGTAAGATGGCCGCTTGTGGCTTCACTTGTCACTTGCATTGCGAATGAGTGCCATTGTTAGTCCATTTGTATTTAAGTCAGGAAATACGTGGACCAGTCTCTGCCTGTTGATTGCACAACAGTGCCCTTTTTTGATGCGGCGGCCAATTGCAGCCAATTCTGGAATTAGCAGACATGGACAGCTACTGTACAAAGTGAGTGGACTAGACACAATTTTCTGATCGTTAAATCCGCAGTCATTTGGTTCAGTTGATTCTGGGTCGGTAAAATCAAAGTTCCACTGTGCAATGTAATTAAAAGTAGTGTGATGTAAAATGTTTGCAACCATGCTCCTCTCACAGTGCTCCAAATGAGTATTTGCAGGTGGAGAAGTAGCTGCGGTTTCATTAACTTTTATTCGTTTTTCATATAATTCCCTCGCATCCCAGGTGAAGGGCAACAGTCACTCTTGTCACACAAATGCAAAAGGGTCCATGGAGCCTCTGCAAACAATTAAAATCATGAATCAATTGTTCTCTAATTGTGTTCCCCTTCTTTCCTTCCCTCGTGTGTTTTCTTCCCTCTCTCTCTGCAGAAAGTAAAAAGAAGGATGTTTGTTACCTCAACTTTGTCCGCGGTTGTGACAGTAACTTTGACAAGTGTACAGTGACAATGGATCAAAGTAACTCTGACCTGTTACACACTCACAGACATGCACACATACACATGCAAGCAGGTATACATACACCCTCCTCCTCTGTATCAGTCTGTGATTGGCCTGTTCTGGTGTCCTGTCCAGCAGCCTGACCAATGAGCTTGAAGCTGCTCACTCCCTGACCCCTCTCACGTCAGTCTCATGTACAAGGAAAAACTACTTTTAAAGACTGATTTCCTCGCCATGCCTCCATCCTTCCTTTATATCGTCCCGCCTCTTTGTTTGCATCAGCATGGAAGATGGACAGGAGTGTGACCCTGTACAAGCCACCACCACCCCCTGCCCCGGCCCCTGAGATCCGTTCATCCATGCACCCATCTATCTCTCCCCGCCCGACTTGCCATCTTTTTCCCTGAAAGACAAATGTCTTAGCACTACTCCAGTTCTGAAAGTGGCATGGTGGACTCTCTCTAGCTAGAATGATAATAATATTAATGAAAAATAAATGATTTTTATTTAGATGAACTTGGCCTGTCAGAGTATTTTTTGTCTGTCGTGGTCAACTGGTCATGTCTTGAAAATAAAACTAACCGGTATGAAATGAAAAGAAATTGCATGGAAGCTTGGAATGACCCAGACTACAGTAAGTCAAAACTGAAGCGACGTGAATGTAACAAACACCTGCACCTGATGTGTTCTCTTCTCAGGGGTATGTTTACTATTACATAACTGATAACGGGTAATGTGTCATTCTAGTAAGTAATGATGAGGATAAACTGTCAGGTACAGTACACGACAGGGATGGCTAACTTGAGGCCTGCAAGCGGCCCTGACCCACACTCGGACTGGCCCTCAATTCATCCATCCATCCAGCCATCCATTTTCTAATCAGCTTATCCTCACATGGGTCGCGGGGGGTGATGGAGCCTATCCCAGCTGTCTTTGGGCAGCAGGCAGGGTACATCCTGAATTGGTTGCCAGCCAATCGCAGGGCACAGATAAACAAGTTTATTCACAGTTACTGGTGAATGGTGATGTTACAATTCCAAACTACTGTGGAAATCTACTATTTCGTGGGGGATTGAGATGGTGAAATTTCTTGTGTAATTGCTACCCATGAAATGCATTGGAAAAAATGACCAAAGAAGTCGATAAACCTCAAATATACATTTTCCTCAAAAAAAAAAAAAAAAAAAGGGTTGCTAGTCCCAGAAAAAAAAACAAGGGGGGTGAAAAATAATTGAATTTGCGGGTACTGAGCTGCAAGCATTAATGGGGCCACTGTTGTCAAAGATATTATTTATTATATTTGGTAAACGGACTGTCATCTATAGAGCACTTTTCTACCTTGTGAGGATTAAGTGGATCAGAAAATGGATGGATGATTATCAAAGTAGAAAATATGTTGTTCCACTGAACCTTTTTCCAACTACTTCTAAACAATATAAATCAAGGTACCACTGTAAGACAAATCTAGTTTAATTAAGCCATAACTTGGTAAGATTTTTATCCATAAACAGGAAACGTGAGAGGGACAGGGCAGTTCATTTGTCAATGTTCTTTATTTCATAGGGACTTTTTTTTAATTTAACAGAATCAACATTGCATCCAAAAAGTAGCAAATGATTGCCACTTCATGTGCTTATAAATTCACCCCAAAAACAGCAGATCAATTTATGTTTCGAACATGAGAACACTGATCCGAGGATGGTTTGCAGACAAAACAGTCATCACAAATGTGACCACATCACTACTTGCGTAGGATGCTTCGTACTGTAGGGAAGTTAATTTCAAATTGGCTGTACTTGAACAGTTTGCCATGCCGTCAGTGCATGGATATTTTTAAAAAGTATTTTTGGGATGAGAGTAAATAAGACTAAAAAAAGGGTTCTGCAGATAGTAAATGGTCATCCAGAGCTAGTGAATCAGCAGGCACGTTTTACATGGCGCTTGTGTCTGATACAGCTTGGGATACATTTCCTCTCCGATTTGGTGCCACAGACGACCGGTGTCGGGGCTGCACACGCCTGTTTCCTGTGAAGAAAGAGAAACCGGACACATAGGCTGAGAAATGAGAGAAGCAAGTGTGATTGAATGCTTGTTGTGGTGACACTGTACTACTGTTCAATTATTTACTGCACACTGCCATGGAGTAAAAAAAAACACAAATACAGTATACTGAAGTTGTGATCACAGGCCTGAACTAATACAACTTTGCTGTTTATTGCATACAGAGAAGGATCATAATGCATTTCGTCATGTGTGACTTCCACTCAGAATGTATTATAGTTATTCCAAAATCCATTTAAATTCCTTACCTAGGTAATTGGCCCAGCGTGAACAGAGACTCACAAGCACACAAATAACACCTAAAAGAACAACATTATGAACTCACCGAGCTTATTTTTTTGAAAGTTATGTTGCCATTATAGATCATTATAAGTGGAACTAAATAGAGGGAATGCTGCAAAAGGAAAATGAGCACTAACACTATCTGTAGTGTTTTGTGTCCACTGACTATGTGTAGGCTTGAGACATGATAATTAAATCCCACAAATTTATATCACTTTTATCACCCGTTTAACTGATGCCCCATTTGCAAGAAACATATATTAGTGGGATGAGCAGCACAATTGACTATGTCTACCACTTTCGTTTTACACTTGCTTGAGAGATTGGATGATTGAGGTCTCAGCACGAGGACGACAATTATGCCAATTTCCAATTCAGAAATGTATTCCAAAAAATGCTGTGGGATGGCTTTCCATTCCTCACCCGAAATGTCGCAAGTCAGCCAACAGGGTCGTTCGTGTTGGTCACTCCAACCATGGAACCCAAACAACACTTGGAAAGATGAGTCTTAGGGACCCCACATGACCACTAAAAGGGCCCTTTGCTAACCACTAACTCAATGCAAGATTCTGTTTTGTTTGGCAAAAAAAAAAAAAAAGCAGCGTAACTAATTTTAGTGCAGGGCCACCATTCATCCCAGTTGGATTTTAAATGGGCCGGATCAGTATATTCATGGTTTCACAAGCTATTAAAAAAGACAATTCCAAATGTTTCAGATTTTTTTTCGGGGTTGCAAATAATTACAAGGACATTTGTAAAATATTCTGACCATATAAGTGTCCATTTCAACAATGTTGTGAACCAATGTAGGTGTGTGAAACTTGCAGATTACAGTGGATCTACATACTATATATACCTTTTATCGAACAACTTGTGATTTAAACATAATTATACATTCACATACACTTCCACATCCATCTGGAAATCTTGACAACCTCAACTGACTCACAAACTTAAATGGGAACTTTTCAGAATAAGGGTATAGTTGTCCCCCTACCTTGTAATGTTACTGTATACATACAACTACATACATGTTCTGGTAGTGCGTGAAACAAAAACAGAAAAGAGTTCCACCAAACAACCTCTTCTGAACTCAAGCTGTTGACTGATATTTGGCAATATTCTGTTTCTTAAAATATTTCTATACGAGGTATTCACTTTCAAATGTGGCACAGCATTTTTAATGAAGTAGGTTTACGTTTCTCCTGAAGCATCTATTGGGCTTCACAAACGTATCAATATCGGGTGCCAAATCCTCAGTAACAGCCAATTTCAGAATACTGTATCCTTTAAAATACCGATACAGTAAGTGGTCATCAATGCACTTTCCAGTGGACAAAGTTAGTAGCAACAGTTACTTATTTGTCAAACTTGTCGTGTTCCTAACCTGGCAGCAGCCTCTCTTTTGCTGACCTGTTTCATCAGCTTCAGCATATGACAGATTTGTCGCAGCGTCATGTTTGGAGCGTGGCGAGGCAGGCGTGGTCGTGGGGCATAGGGAGGACCCCGGTAAGTCAAGAGTGACAAATAGTTGCCCCGAGCAGGTCCCTTGCCAAACATTTGCAGAGGCTGAACGCTGCCTTGCGCATAGCAAGACGCACACTGTCAGCACACAAGGAAGAAAGGGCAATATGTTAAAGGGGCAATTTTTCTCCAGGATTGTAATTATGATCTAACACGATCCAATACATTTGTGATTTTGTATCGCATGCAAAAAAAGTGCTATAGTTACATTAAGCATGTGTACTCAATGAAGAAGAACATTAAAGACCACACACACACAAACTTATAAATTAATGCCTGTTATAATTACCGGTACAATATAAACATTTTGGTTTACTTAAGTTTAAGAACATGTGTTTCATCCCCAAAAATATAAACATAGTGAGGTTATGTTTACCTCCTCTTTTACATAATTTTATATATTGTTAAGATAGAGTATTTTATTAAATCACTGATCATTATCTAGCCCCTGATGGCCCACCACTAAGGCCTTTTCTCATGGCGTTAACACGATCAAAAACACTGACATACATTTGCAACTTCAATTTTTTTTCCCCATGGAATTGTCTTAATTTATTCCCAAAAGTATTTTCTCTTCATTTCGTTGGTTTTACTCTAAAATAAAATGCACTACCTTCAGTTGATGTGGACGTTAGGTCTCACTGTCCAGTCACATTTCAGACTTCATGCACTGTCATGTCAGTTGAAGCTGCCCGGGGCCTTCAGAACCAGTCGTTCTGGCCAAAGTAACTTCGGCTTTTTAGTAAATGTACAGTTTCTTTAACAATCAGATTTCAAATTTGCTCGCTATCCCACAATAATGTCAACATTTTCCATCATCTAGTTGGTTGGTCAGACCAAGCCAAGTTTGACTTGCAAAACGAAAAACATATTTGGTGTCAATCCAAAACTGAGAATGAATCACTTTTTTTTTGTTAATTTCTTTACCTAATTTTGTGGTAACTGAGTAAACCACTTCTAAAACGAGTGATATAATCTGTCCTGTATATCAAATGCACTCATATGTCCTTCCCTTTTGTATGGCTAGTGTGAATGGCACTAGACTTAATCATCTGCTCTAACAGAAACCTAAACCTCTGCTCTTTTACAGGACTGACACTTGATCATGTTGCTCACTAACAATTGCTTAAACATTCATCCAGGACAACTACACACACGGCAAAGCTGTGTGAGAAAACGTTCCATGGTACATTTGATTGCAAAAGATCAAAACAATTTGTTCTGATTTTAACAAGCACAAAACAGAAGAAAGCATCCCCGCTTATATTTGTTTTGATTTTACTGAGCACAAAACAGAAAAAAAAGCATCCCCACTAATACTAATCATTGAAGAGTTTTACGCTTGCTGATAAATGCTACACAGTTTATGCACGCATACTTACATGGACGACAGTAGTCATGATGATGAGTTAAGGCTTGATTAAATAAAATACACTCGTCGGTGTGGGGTGGCTGCCTTCTTATAGATACAGTACACAGTTGAGCAGGAGATAAGATGGACCAATCACCCTTTGAAACCAAAATCCGCCTACCTCCGTCATCACCGCAGTGACATCACACACACACACACACACACACACACACACACACACACACACACACACACACACACACACACCGGTCCACTCTTCGGGTTGCTTCAGGTTACATCCACGAACACGGAATCTGTGATGAAGAGGTCTTTTGTGGTGAGGTGTATTTTTAGAAGCAGCTGTAATTTAGGGAATGAAGTAAAAGAAGGATAGCTGGGAGGAAAGGGGAAGGTGATTGTCCGCAGATGGCAAATGACAGACGGGAAGGCATGTCAGAATGGAAGGAAAGAGGACAGCTGCGATGGACAACACAGAGGATGGCGTTGAGGGAAGCCAGCGTCACTCAGTGTCTGGTGTCATCTCTAAACAAAGTGATGCGTCCGGGCGTTACACATTGTCTGTATCAAAAGATCACTGATCAAACCCACTGAGGTGCGTTCTTGGTCACGTCTTTTTTCGTTGGCCAGGCACAACAAACTATTGCATTAACACAAAAAGATAATCATCTTATTCCGAAAGATCAGAAAACAAAATGCGATCATATCCACATTTTGCAATGAATTCTATCCATCTCGATATCATGGGTCGTCTCAAAACTCCAGTCCTCGAGGGACACCATCCTGCACGTTTCAGACGTTTCCCTCCTCCAACACACTTGATTCGAATGATCAGCTCATTAACAAGCTCTTCAAGATAACGATCCCGTTGCAACCCGACATCGAGCGAGGACATTTTTTGATATCTCTATTTTTCCTGCCATTTTCACGTGGATGCGGTGTTCTTAGGTCACTTGATACTCTGCCACAGTAAATAGACCTCTGTGTTGTGATTGTGTTCTCCAGTGAATTTCACGTAAATGACGGTGCTACTGCTGCTGTGGTTGTTAACGTTGCTTCTATTTTAATGCAAAGCAATCTATCAGTCTATCTATCTATCTTGTAATGGGGCATCTTACCTCACGGCCTGGGGACGACACCCCCTAGTAGGGGAAGACGCACCCTACACCACAGGATATTTTTGGGTTAGTATCCATAATACTAATTATTTATTTTCAAATTGACATTGCTCTTGCTTCACCTGAAATCTAAATGTGACATTACACATAAATATATGATTATTGTTTTTAACAACCGTTTGATGATTGCCACTTTCAAAGTGATTTGCCTATTATCAGCCTATATTATCTTGAAATTGACAACTATTTAATGAATTACATTGAAGTTCACTTTTGACACTGAATTGGAATACATGCTGCAATCTATGAGCGGGCGAGCAAATACAATCGAACCAAAAATGTTATTAGTTCACATACCTGAGAGAAAATGCCATCAACAAATGTGATGATGGAGACTTGATTCCCAGTCTGTTGGTGGCTCTAATTGGCCTCCAGGGCCCAGACACAGGAGAACTTTTTAATTACCTCGGTGACCTCAACCCCAGAGATAGGAAAGACCAACTCGGACTCCCGAGACTAGATGTCACCCACCAACATGGTCCCCGCTGGTGCCAGGTAGCCCCCAAGGACCACTTGAGCAGCATGTGGGCCTCTTCTAAAAAGAACTCACCGTTTTTGATTGTTATTATATCTGATGACATTATATGTTATGTGTTTGTTGTTGTATATTTTATATTATCAATCAGTCAAAGTTTAATTATTTAGCAATTTACATACATAAAAATGCAACTGAAGGCAGTGCAATCAAAAGGTCAGAATTACATCATAAAAAGAGGACCCTCCTAGCCCCAACATACACACACACACACACACACACACACACACACACACACACACACACAATGTACACATTCTCTGATGAACTATATTTAAAAAGGCATGGCAAAGCATAGAGAAACCTTATAACAGTGGTCCTCAACTAGAAATGCTGTAGGTCCACTTCTTTTTTTTTTTTTTAATGAGACCAAGGTCCCATGCACGGCGGTCATGGGGAGCAGGGCTATATGCCCATTTAGTATGGTCAAGCCAAGCTTATACAAATCAACACTCCTCACAACCAACCAATAATGGGGTGCATGAAAATAACAATCATTCACTTTGCCAGTACACAGCAAATAACTTAATTTAACAAAACAATTTAACAAAATACTCATTTTACCAAAATAAAATACTAAACATGAAAACAAAAATATCCTTTTCATTTGTACAATTCCCCTTTTCACATCCCCTCTGAAATCACTGAAAAATATATCAGAAGAGGGGTTAAGAACCATTTTAAATACTGACACAAGGGAGCACAGGAATGTGCTCGCAAATGTTATTTGAGGACGCCATTGTGATGTTCATTTACCATGTTGCCGTGTTCTGCTGTGAAACAGCTGCAAAGATCCCCGGGTAGACGGGAGCAAAACTGCACACAATCGAAACCTCCCGCGATTCGTCTTGTCTAATTGTCTGTGTGCGGCTCTCCTGGGCTGAACAAGCGATTGCGGTAATGCGCAGATTATAGTCCACAAATATAAAATGTATAACGTAAAAATCACTTTATAAATTATTATTTTATACAATTTGCCGAGGCTCCGGACAGAGGAGGTCCGGACAGAGGAGGTCGGCGGTCCGGTAGTGGATCGCGGTCCGCCAGTTGAGGCAGGTTGCCTTATAAGGTAAAGAGCACCCAAGGGGAGTGCATCCACACTGATAAGAATGACAGCTGCCACACCTCCCAGCACGGAGGCCCCACATGAGGAAACATTCATCCATCCATCCATCCATCCATTTTCTAATCCGCTTATCTTCACAAGGGTTGTGTGAAGCTGTCTTCCCAGGTGTCTTTGGGCAGTAGGCGGAGTACACCCTGTACGGGTTGCCAGTCAATCGCAGGGCACAACAAGACATACAACCATTCGAGCTCACACTCACACCACAATTTAAAATGTTCCATTAACCTGCCATGCATGTTTTGAGAATGTGGGAGGACATCGGAGTTCCCGCAGTATTTTGAACAAGACCAAAACTCTGGGAGTTCTCCATTTTATTTTAGGTAATTTTAGTTTAATTTTTGTTAATTTATTACAAATTACAAACCCTCGTGAGGATAAGCGGTATGGATAATGGATGGCTGGACAGATGGATGAATGGACGGATGTATGTATGGATGGATGGAGGAAAAATATTTGTGGTATCGGTTACTTGGTATTGGTATGAGTCAATACTCAAGGGTTGGGCATGGCCCTCATATTGGCATCGGTCTGAAAAAAAGTGGGATCGAACATTCCAACCTCTTCATCATAATTTTCTTCATACCCCTTAACGAACTGCGTATAGCACATTCGCCCACATTCGCCAGGAGGCGCTGTTGAACCAATTACGGGTCCCAAAATCATCTGCAGATATGAAGCGTCCCCCCTCCCTAGAAAAACCCAATATATTCTTTCCATTTATTACAAACAGGAGTGTATTTTAAGATTGAAAAGTCTTCTACACAGAGTATTAATGGAAACGGCTACCGGTAATTCCCACAGAGACAGCAAGTCAGCATCCACTTGTTGGGTGAAGATGGAATTGACAGATGTGTAAAAAAAAATCTACAGAGCTCCTAGTGTGACATTGCGAGGGAACGCACAAGTTTTCTTTTCTTTCATGCCACCTTAGAGGTTCCGTAAAATTCGCCCATTGTTTACAAAAAATTAATAATTTGCCCAAATACACAGTTTGCTTACGGTGCAAGCTCACAATTTAACCATTGCTTATCATACCTGTACTTTCAAAATGGATCAAAATTTCAGTGTATTTCAATGAAACATAACGATTCACAGGAGTGCAGCATTTTTATTGGCACGTCTATTATTAGGCCTAGGGTGATATTGGGGAAAAGACAGCTTTCAGGTTCGTTAGACATATGTAAAAATCTGACTGGAATTTCCAAAAGTCTCGTTCACTTTTAAAGAACAGCACAATAGCGTCAATATGACGACATCAATCGACGTTTAGTGCTTCCCGTCAAACCCGACGAGCTGCTGTGTGGCTCACTGGCTGCCTCCTGAGCAACAGGTGCGGTTAGAAGTCATGATGCATTCAAGAACAATGGGAAATCAAAATCAAAATATAAAAAAATTGCATTACGTAAAGACTCATTTGTTACCTTTAATGCCTGGTGAAAGCAGTATAAAAAACAACCCGCCTCCAAAAAAAAAGTTAAATGGAGAACATTAACCGATTGTTCCGATCTGTAAGTGGATGTAAGTTGACAAGGCGCGCATTTTCCGTTGAACTATGGATTGAATTTGCATTTGTCGGAGTCGATGAACGCCTCCCAGACCCCGCCTCTCAACTTTGTCCTCCCTCTGTGTACTTTTCGTCTTCTAGCGTCTGGGTGTTAACTGCCAAGTTGAACTCTCCAAACAACAGGCCTTCGGTCAGAAGTGAAGGTCTTTTTTCCCCCGCTCTTCATACTCCCCAAAGTTTTTTTTTCCTCTCGGTACAGGTGGATTCTGCATCCGCAGTGGCAGCATGTCTCCTTCCACATCCCCCCGGTTCTTCACGGAGAGGGAGGTGACCCGCCACTGCACTAAGGACTCATGTTGGGTGCTACTCGGATCCCGGGTTTTCGACGTGACCGCCTTCTTGCGGATGCACCCGGGAGGGGAAGCGCTGATACTTAGCAGGTCGGGGAAAGACGTGAGCAGGGAGTTGGAGGGACCCCCGCATCGACACTCGGAAAACGCCCGACGGTGGATGGAACAATACTACATCGGAGAGTTGGACCGAGACAGCGACAACGACACAGGGGAGCTTCAGGTAAGCAGCAGCTGTCTCTTTAGCGCGAGCTTGGCTGACATCAGAAAAAAAAAAATCTTCAGTATAAGCCTGGCAGGTGCATTGTACATTTCCAGCCATGTTCCCCGAGTTACTTGTAGTTTAGCGACGTAAGCCCCCAACCTTTTACCTGCTTCCTTCATGCTTCATACTGACGTACTGAGAAAGACTGGTTTCGATAGGAATCGAAACCAGTCTTTCTCAACCTTTATTGACCCAAGGCGCATATTTGACATTAGTTTAAAAAAATAAATAAAATCTCGCAGTGAAGAGTGAATATGCAATGCACTTGAATTCACGTCTAGTGGAAGAGCATTTTATATATTCTGCATGCCACTCATAGGTCGCTGCATTGGCAGATTAATCAAGTACATTTTCAGAGCTATGAAGTGAAATTGAACCATTTCCAGCGATCCACCCGATGATCTTGCATCACACTCTAGTTGGGAATCACTGCTCCATACAAACTGGACCAGCCATTTAAAAATGCACTAAGCCCTAATAGAAATGTTAGCCCGTGAAGATAGTGACACGGTCTACCAGGATGTCAGTTGACAAGCTGTAACATGCACTCACCTGTACTGCCGCCTTTTTGGCAAAGTCATATACAGTATTACATTACTAGGCCAAATGTTCCCAATCTTGAGATGTCCCCTTGTTGTTATGTTGTAAAAACTACTCGATTCCCTACAAATCTGCCCATGTGAACGTATAGTTACAGGGTGCCAGATACGTGCCAAAGCCAGAGCTATAACAGGGTTCTTACAAATGCTTGATAAGTCGTGAAAAACACTGAATCTAAAACAAGGCCTTCATCTACATTAAAATGTCTTAAAATACGCTTTCAAAAAGTCTTACCAAACGTTCACGACCGATAAGTAGGATTTTATTATTTTAAATCGTCTCAAATCTTAAAATAAATTAACATCCACAAAAAAAAAAAAAAAAATACAAAATGACTCACGGTAAAATGACGCAATCATGAAAGTGGGACCAACATAATGATGTGCTTTTGCGCGGGACTTTTAAGAGTAGATGGACAACTCAAACAACTGTGTACAGCATGGGACATTGGGAACATTCGGAAGTTGGTCTTTAATTAAATTTCAAATTGAAATTAAAAAGCATTGAAAAGTCTTGACTTTGACTTTTGCCCTTACTTGTAGAAACCGTGTATTACCCCAAACCCCATGGCAGTTTTAGCCAATTAGAATTATGAAGGAAGTCATTGAAGGAGTTATTTCGGAATATAATGTTATGTTAGGAATGCTGTAATAAAAATGTACTAGCATAGTATGACAGCACTTTAGTACTAAGCGTACTAAAATAGAGTTTCTGTGGAAAAAGACCAATCAATAAACATCTTCGGCTTTCATTCTAATTTGAATAGCTGCACAAGTTTAAAATGCAGGTGATCTCGCACAGTGGACATAGTGCGTTTGATTAGCCAAGAAGCTACATGTTAGTAAATATGCTTCTTCAGCAGTTTTCCCCTCAGTTTTAAGTGATATGGCTTTTTCTTGGCAATAGTCACGAAAGGCATTCCAGGAGTATTTGTGTACAACAAATGAGTAAAAGTAAATTGGGGCAAGCAGGATGACAGGGCAAAATAACACCTGAAATGCTTGATCAATGATGACAAATTAGCAAAATGCCTTCTTAAATAGCCTAGCCTTCAGGTGCTTTTTTTAAAAATGTCATTTACTTAAGACACATGGCTTTAGTGGTCATTCCCGTGAGGCATTAGGGACTGTGTACCTGTTCTTCTCCTTTGCTTTGCTTTTATTGATTGTAAGGGAGTGGATGAGATGTTCGCGAAAGGAGACGCACAAGGAGGGATCTGGTTTGAAATGGCCAAAACGTCATTGAGGAGCAGGGAGGGGCACATAGGTGAACCATTGGTGGTGGTGGTGT
>NW_017805498.1:1464399-1498105 GCF_001891065.2 Hippocampus comes | reverse complement strand
GGTGGGGGGGGGGTGCATGTAAGTGATTCTGTAGGGGGGTGTCAGTGTGGAAGAGAGATAAAGAGCAAAGTGGAGGAAAAAACTGGTTTGTCTTGTCCCATTGAGAGGAGTACAAAAAGCTGTGCTCCTTAACGGTATTGACTGTTTCTCTAGTTGTGTTTTCGGAAGAACACCAAGTAGTTTGCATATACAGGGTGAATGACCAGTGACTAGAAATTTCGCTGAAGTCATTAAGAAAAATGCTTTCAAATACATTTATGGGGATTTCTTCTTATCGTATTTCTTATTGTTTTAGTTCTTCTTTCCTATATTCCTGATGGGCAGTCACTTCACTGTTTGGAAATGAGTTCTTTCATTCTTTTTCATATCTTGGCATTAATTTTCCCATGTCATGAAGACCATTTTTCATTTATTTCACTAACTTTGAAGTGTGTCTAGTTTCATGTTGCAAAGGCATTTATACGACTTGCCAATTTGGATGTGTAAGCTCTTTGTGCCTTTCCCGCAAGTTTCATATAATGGCAGCAGCAAGCGTTTATTTTCTGCTATTGCGTCTGTGCAGCACACTGTCTCTGCCACTGCTACTGTATGTCATGTCAATAACGGGTGGACTTTTGAAGTTGAACAAAGTGTGTAGTCATGATGTGTCACACGCACATTTTAGTTGATGTGAGTGTGAGATATTTGTGGCATTGTGTCATCACCCTAAATTATACACGTCAGTCAATGGATACAAAATGTCAACACACCATTGTTCAAATGGCAGATTTTTGTGACTCATTAAATTGGTTTTTGTTTCAAAACTTTTCCCACCATTAACCTGACGCGTAACTTGTACAACTCTATTGCGAAAAAAAAAAAATATGCATTTGATGGCGGCAGAGTAAAAAATAAGCAACTGAGATGCCAGAGCTTACAGCATTGCCTCGGTGGTGGCAAGGCGTTGGAGTGCAGCTTAACTAATCAAAAAAACTTATCGCAAACACAACACTAAGATACAGTATGCGAAACATGGGAAAATGCTGAGTGAAGCTGCGATGATACGCTGCCAATCAGCTCACGCGATGAATCTCTCTTTGGTCGATGATGCGCCAGGCGAAGCAGGGAAACCTCTCGCACATCAACATGAAAAAATGTGTCTTTTTTCACAATATGGCTTCCGCCATGGCTGTATTTTATTTATTTATTTATTTGTATTAATTTTGGGGCATTTGGCTGTGTTCAAAATTCTCACTTAAAATGAGTTTGAATGTTATTGGTTAATTCTGAACACAGTCGCATCCTAGCTGGACTGTAAGAGAGTGTGCAAAGAGATGAGTTGAGAACTCAGACATTGTATTTGAGTAAGAGTTCAGTTATTTGAGAATATGACTCAAGTAAAAGTAAAAAGTTGTCCTCCAAATAACGAGTCGAGTCAGATTTTTTTTTTCCAATGAAAACACTGAAGTACTCTGGGTTGAACGCTTTCACATCTTTTGTAGTCGATTGATGATGGTTGAGCCGATGTCGAGTCATCGATGACATCACAGATGCTTTGTGTCAGTTGTCAACTCGCTTTGTACGCCCGTTAATATTTTGTTGTGGTTAACTCTTTCAATACAGCACTGCCAACCTCTGGAAATTCACTTTCAGAACATTTTGTCTGAATTTCCATATTTGTAACCTTTTTTTTTTTTTTTAAATCCGGAACACCACGTTATTCAGAAAAACAAATGTTTCAGCCTTAATGAGGTCCTGTTTAGAGATGTGTAAAACAAAATAGGAATAATCCGGAACAGTTGGCAGGTCTGTAAATACATTTGACTTGACTTGCCTCTAAACACAAGCTTTCTCCCTCACTTTCCTCAGTTGCACTGGCTCCACCCCTAACTTGATCATCCAGTCACATTTGGATTCCTTTCAGGCCTTCGCAGGTGGTCAGAACTTGTAAACCTCAAACACCAATTTTTGTACCACAATGGCACGGTTGCTGCGCCCATCAGTTTCGAACAGTAATGTGTTCTTTGTGGAACTGTAGTTTATGAACAAGCTTAAACTCTCCGACATCCTTGCTTCTATTTATATTTTATCATTTATATTGATTTATATACTTTTTGTTCTTCTACTTCTTCTCCCTTTCATAATTTTGTTGCCGTAAATTGGGAATGTCTCCAATGTGAGACAAATAAAGGTTTTCTAATCTTCCTTTATCTTATCTTATCTTATCTTATCTTATCTCATCCTGCCATGCAGCCATTCCCTTTTTTTCTGGCTACTCCTCGTCTCCTCCTCCTCCTCCTTAAGATAAGCAAAGCCAGGCCTTTCTTTTGAGTCAAAGACAAATACCTCATGCCAAGATGCAGTCGACTTTTTGTCTAAACTTCCAGGATTTCATAGTCAATTCAAGATTTAAAGTAGGGATGACGCGATCACATTTTTTTTGTTCAAACTCGAGTCCGAGTCCAAGTCAATTGACATTGAGTATCTACCGAAAAAAAGTCCACATCTTAAATTGTCTCAATTATCCCATTTATTTTTTTTATTTATTTATTTTGTAATAAAGGTATCAGAAGATGACACCTTTTAATAATGGCTGTGAATCAGCAGTGGTCCAAATCAAATGAACTAAAATATTTGAATCTTGACTTTAGAAATTACGATAATTTAAAGAGTCTGATCAGCTGTTGACAACAGCAACGCGACAACAGCAGTTTTGATACCTTTTTTATTGTAAAACTGTCAATTTTCAGCTGCTCAGCAGTAAAAATTATCTGCTTTCTGTCGTTCTTCATGAAAGCAGAACGGATCACATTAAAACGTTTGCTTTTTTTTTGGTCTATTTTCTGACGTGTTAAGGTCCAAACTGAATGATAATTAATTTCTGTTGGTGCTTTTTCTTAATTACTAATTACAAACATGGCCCTGTTTATGAATAAAGTGATGGAAATTAAAACATCCACCAATCATCTTCCATTCATCCGGGGTCGTGATGCAGGGGCAACAGCTTAAGCAGCGAAGCGCAGACTCCTCTCTCCCCAGCCACTTCGTTCAGCTCTTTTGGCGGAGTCCCAAGGCATTCCCAGGCCAGCAGGGAGATAGAATCTCTCCAGTGTGTCCTGGGTCGTTCTCAGGGTCTAACGCCGGTGGGACGTGCCTGGAACATCTCACCAGGGACTCGTCCAGGAGGCATCCTGATCAAATGCTCGAGCAATAATTGAATCATTTGTCTTTATTTGCTTTGACTGTATCTCGGTTGTTAACCCTTTCATGTTCCAATAATGATAACCTGTAAACTGATAACATGATAAGATGTCCACTGTCGTAACCGCAGTCCCTGAAAGGGTTTAATACGTTCTAGTGACTCGCTCATACGCAAGGAAGGTTGGGCACACTGATGTATAAAACTGCAGGCATTCTCCCTTTTTTCTTGAGCCCTCCCAACATGTTCAGTCATTTTTGGACTACATTACAAGGCGCACCTGATTAAAAGCTGAGCAACATATGTTATGTAATTGCGGAGGGTGAAATACTGCGATATTTAAGACGACTTTAGACGAGCCGTTTTCTTCAACTCAGACATGGTTAAAAAAAGAAATCGGGCTCAGCTCTATCCATACTGCTCTACGCCCGCCACACTCTGCTCTTTTTTTGCGGTGTGTTACCGCAGTGTGCATCACACAATTAGTGATGCAATGAATTGATAATAAAATTCCTTACCATTACTAATAATCAATTATTTTAATCACAGCATGATTTTATTAGTGGTGCTTCGATTGCTCACCCGCTGGTTGTGATCGACCGATTTTGATGGAAAAGTACATGATGGGCAAATGTTGATCAATGCCTTTCATTGACGATCACACACAAAAAAAAAAAACAACAATTACCCGCATCTCTTACTTTGCAGCCATCAGCCAGTTAGACACCAGCATATGTGCAGTGTAGCGCCCATTCCTCCTTTCCTCAACACTGTATGGGTGACCGACAATGCCCCCCCCCCAAAAAAAAAAACAAACAAACAAACATCGTGTTTATCTATTCTCCATCAAACTCTGAACGGAATACCCCTCGATCTTGGCATAGGTAGATGAACAAATAAACTAAAAATTTTTGGACCAATCAAGTGACTTTGGACAATTTCTTGCGGCACACCTGATGATTTGTCATGGCACAGTAATGTGCTGTACGACACATTGGTTGTGACTCACTGAGCTCAAGAAATGGGTGCCGCTAAATAGTGATGTTTCGCCATGTGATGTGGGCAAAGCATGAAATTCAATTTGAATGACAATTTGGGGTGTATGACGGTCGGTCATTGTTGCTGACAGCTTCATTTTATGGTTGGATCAGCTGTACCTTGGCTTGCATGCGAACTGAAGAATGTCGAGCCCAAACAGCTCATGCTTTTTGCTGAGAACCCCATGGTGTGGTGGAGGGAGTAGATTGTTTGCACAGTTTTGTTTTAAAGACGACAAAGACACATTGAGCATGAGGAACTTTACGGTGGTCAGCTGAAGCACAGTTGATGGCACAACGTTGGTCATGACAGTGAGTCACAATAACATTCCAATATTGGCTTTCCGTAATTGAGGTGTTCAACAATTGGCAAATCACTTTATTTTTCCACATTCCTTGGGCGCACTTTGTCCAGCTTAGTTAATGTTAATGTTCCTCACTTTTGTTTTTTTGTTTTTTTTTTAAATTCCAGACCAGTTCTATATCTTGAGTTAACTGTGCACAAGTTCAGATGCAGACAGAACCCATACCATTTTGTACTTGGGGAGGATGATGTAAACACATGAAGAATTATTGAATGGCTGTTTGATTCTTGCCAAATTTCAAGAAGTGTTGAAACATACACTCAAGAGGAAATGTTACAGATACAGTCGATTATATGAAACAAGCTTGCCTTCAACCATCATTGATTTCTTTTTTTAAATAATCGATTGGCTAATACTTTTTTTTTATAAATATTAAGCTGTGAAATAGGAAAGTCTTGCATTGTTATTATGATAAGGTTTATCATATTTAATGTATATAATCATCAGCTAATTGACAAATATGCAATTAATTTTCCAAAGGTGTGGTTTGAAGTCTGAGAACGGTTATCGAAGGCCATGCCAACATGCTTATCTCAATTGTGTTGCCCATTAATTGAATTCATTCATATAAAATGTTGAGTAGTGTTGTTTGGGTAAGATACTACCTGTGTAGTTATGGTATGTTGTTATTATTATGGAATGGTTGGTCGACTGGTAAGCCGGTTGGACTCACAGTGCAGAGGTGCAGAGTTTAATTCCGGCTCCAGCCGTCCTCTGTGGGGTTTGCATGTTCTCCCTGTGCCTGCGTGGGTTTTCTCCGGGTCCTCCGGTTTCCTTCCACATTCCAAAAACATGCACGGCAGGTTAATGGAACATTCTAAATCAGGGGTAGGGAACGCCAGTTCCTCGAGAGCCATGTCCTGCCTGTTTTTGGTCCCTCCCTACTCCAACACACCTGATTCAAATGATCAGCTCATCAGCAAGCTGTCGAGGCCTGAACAATTGAATCAGGTGTGTTGGAGTAGGGAGGGACCTAAAACAGGCAGGATATGGCTCTCGAGGAACTGGAGTTCCCTACCCCTGCTCTAAATCGTCCCAAGGTGTGAGTGTGAGCGCGCTGCCCTGCGATTGGCTGGCAACAGCTGGGATAGGCTACAGCACACCCCTCCGAGCTCTCGCGACCCTTGTGAGAATAAGCAGATAACATAATGGATCGATGGATGGATGTTCAAGAAAATTCCAAGTAGTCATGTTAAAATTAAATACACAGTTGTGACTTGAGATATGAATAACCTGTTAATTTCAGATTTTTTTTTTTTTTTTTTACTTTGCCTTGTAAGTGTAAATTTCAGATACGAGCACCGGTGCCAATTAATTCAAGTCGCTTGACAATAGGGCTGTACAAGCAATCATTTTGACAGTTGAATAATCACAGGTTATCTTTGCGGTTAGTCGACAAATCAGAGCATCTGTAAATCGCATCATATCACACCACCAAGCACGTGATCTTTTTCCATTAGCTTCCAGCTTGAGGTTTTTGAAGTACGTACAAACTAAAAATAACGACAGCTAAGATGATAGTACATTCAAGTTTTAATACACTTACAGCAAGTTTGGAAAATGGAACCACAAGCTGTGCAGTATGAACAGTTGCAGTATGAAGGCTGTGTTTAGTCTTGTATTCGCTAAAACAGGGCGCCCACAATCCCCCTCGTTGATTTTAAGGCAAGACACCATGTTAAGGCCATTGTGTCCTATTTTGAAATGAAGTGCACTTTTATAGTGCTTTATCCAGGTATGTGACAACTGACCCATTTCCTCCATTTTTCAGGGTATGGGAAGGTCCTATAGCCAAACAAACAAGAGGCAGACGGGAGTGCGCAGATATGGCTTTGATGGCACACATAGTCGTTCCCTATGCTTACTTCGACTCAGAATCTTCTCTTTGCTCTTGTTTGTAATCAGCCGCACACACTTTCAACTGATCTAATCAATATTCACCTAAATAATCGCTCAAATAAATACATCTTATTTAATGCATATCGACTGACGTGTTTGTAAAAATGTTCCCTTGATGCTCCAAAATTAGAGAGATACAGATTTGGCATGCTGGACTTTGCTGTCACTCGAATCTCTTTAAATTCTTGGTGGACGTAATAAATGTTCGCGGGTAACCCTAACCCATACACAAGCAATGAAATGGTACAAAGCAAAACACCGTAGAAGATAGCTGTTAGCCGATGCTCATGATTACGCCAGCAACCATTAATGCTCCATGGTTTATTAATGATACTCAACACTGCTTCGGCTCATTAATAAATGAGAAAAAGAGTTGCCTTTGCCTACAATATGATGGAGCCGTCAACCAAACTGTTTTAACAACCATTAAGCTCGTATCGAGGAGAAGGCTGACTGACAGAAGCAGCATCAGTGAAAGTTGGTGTTGTATGCAAACAACTACTCATGTAAAGGACGATTTATCGAGTCCGGAAAAACTATCGCGTCCATTTTTTTTCTCATGGAATGATAAGTGGAATGAATAATTATCATGACAGCCCCAGCTGCAAAATAAGAAAATGTTGACAAAGTGAAGCACAGTACATAAGTAAATAAAATCGGGGTGGAAGAGCTTACACTTTTTAAAAGGTGAAGGGTTAGGTACTTGTCTCCATTATTGCTGTCATGATCTGAAGTGAATTTCAACATACTCATCACATGATAATTTATGGCGCAATAGTTTCGTATTGTTTCTTTAACACAATTGAGAGTGGACTTTCCTCAATGTGTTTCTGCATGCATGTACCCTAGGGCAGGTTTACAATCAAAAAGGGGTGCTGTTTACACTGCCAACAACATGGAACTGGTTTATAATAAACAATGATTGTTTACATTCAGAGCCAGAAAGGTTTAGTTTATAATGAAAATAAAGGTATTCCATTGTTCATATTTTCTTTTCATCTAAATACTTCTTTTGTAACCCTATGGCATATTACACAATGTCAGTTTTGGTTTTGGCAGTTATAATCAAAGCTAAATTGGGATGCACACATACGATAATCAAGCCTGTTGATCCTATTCGGATTATTCTGTAGTGTGGGGTATGTTAATGACTTTTTCCTCCCCAAACTGCTTGGAAAACAGTTGGGGCTAACAGCTGTAAATGTTAAACCTGTTCAATATTTACAATAGAAAATCTTGTGCTCAATACTGAGTCAAGGCGAGATATGGCTTTGACGCAAAAGGAACAATGGCTGATTAAGACGTTACCTGAAACTCACGCTGTCAGACAAATAAAGGAGCAACTGGTTGTGTTGAATGTTTGCATAACATGTCTCCTATGTTGCTCACCACCGTAGGTTGGCTTTTGTTCACAGTTCATTGTTTTGACCGAACAGATCTGTGACCACAGCACAGAAATGTTGGCAAACCGAAAATGTATAATTTATACATATCGTAATTTCCGGACTATAAACCGCTACTTTTTTCCAAAACTTCAAACCCTGTGGCTTTTAAAGGTACAGTGTGTCCAATGCACTTGCCATCTAGTGGTGACCTAATAAAATGCAACGACCTAAGTTCGAAACACGTGCATTTTGAAGCAGGTGCACTTCGGTGCCTCAGAGAGACTGCACTTTGCAAGCCTATTGCCAATTTCTTCCTTTGTGGTGCAAGCAAAATGGGTTTAGTTTTATTTCTGGTTTTGTTGCAAATTTTTCGGTCAGGACATTTTCTTTTAGGTTTGTTAGGTAACTTCAAATGAGTGGAATAGGTCATCCAATTTTACGCTTTCAGAGATAAAATAAATTGTGCTCGGGACGTGATACTTTTCAATGATCTCTGCACAGACTGGAAACTCTTCTTCGTCTTCTTGTTTTATTGGCAGTTGGCATATAAAATCGGAAACTCAGCTGCACACAATAAGCAAAATTACAGTCAAAGCGCATTGATGAACTGCGTTCGCTAAGTTTTTCTCCGTGGCTGTAGAGAAAGATGGCAGTGAAACATGTTAGCCTTTGACCATCTGACCAATGTACCGGTAGTTATGAACACATGGACCAATGAAACTCTAAAAATCTGTCCTCATACAGAATATTCATCAGCCATTTCCGGTTGGAGTATGCATGTGTAAGGGTGGCACGGGCTGCCTGAAGAGAGAAATGCAAAATTCTGCATGCAGAGCGAAAAACAAGAATCTTAAGTTGAGTTTAATCAGCACAGGGAACGAATGCTATAAATCCATCCATATCTGCATTGCGACCCCTGTCTCTTGATTGTTGGCCGACTGACTCCCACCATCACTTGCAATGAACAGGACAGCAAGTCCAGCCCAGGAGCGATAATGCCTTCATGGACTTTCTCTATATCCACGCATGCCCTGCGTCTTCCCCAACACGTAACAAATCTAGTTTCCAAACGCTGCACTGCCACATAGTGAAGCTTGTGGCGAATTTGCCTCGTGTGACAATGAGAGACTGAGAGGTGCTTGCACGCTACAGGCCTGAGGATTTCAGAAATTAACAAACTATTTTTTGTGACTTGTACTCGGTAAATGTACTGTATCTTAATAAGGATAGATGAATTATGGTCTGGGCCTATTACATGCTCCAATATCTTCAATTTTGATGCATATTGGCCTCACACAATTAAAAAAAATCCAAGGAGTGATAGGTGATCAGTAAAAAAAAAAAAAAAAAAAAGTTATTTTGAGTTCTATGCGTGTCTTCAAGTTTTATGTGCCTCACTGTGCTATTTTTGAAACCTGTCTTGGGACTACGGCTAAAAACTAGCATTTATGCTAAGTTCAGCGCATTTACATTTGTTTATTCTTGTGTTGATTGATGTGCACTGTCCCAATATAAAAAACTAACTGGTGACCTGCTGGCAAATGTGTTGAGGATGCACCTTTTTGATTTTGAGCTCCAAATACTGAGTGATTCGTGAAATACAATTACTGTATATTGAAATACAAAACATTACTGCAGTCACTGCAGAAAGACAGTGCAGACATTGTGAAACGACCAGAGTCACAAATGGCTGACTGTGTGGATGACAATCTGGAGTGTTCCATAAGCATGTGATCAGAAGGATTTCAATAAAGGACAAAAGAGATTTATTTTTGCTACATGTTTAAATATCCCGAAAGCTCAACAACGGATGAAATAGTACAATACATTTGCAACATTAGCGCACAGGGGTCGAGCATTGCATCGGTGAGGGTGGGTGTTAATATATTAAGTGGATGGAATGTTGGCGGGCAAGCAAGTCATGGAATGGAATGCAGACTTCCATCTGTGCAGATTTCGGGTCAATGATGCAATTGTTCTACGCCACAATGCACAGCCACTGACGAGGGAAACTGCTAGGTGCGGTAATATCCGAGTTGAAGAATTTTACAATTAGCATCAATCAACAGCCTAAACACCAATTTGTACAGTTATTGGCCTCTAGAATTGTCAATTACATTTCAGCATTTACCTAAACCAGTGCATGTTGAATCATGGCGTGAGAGCAGAACCTGCAGAGAGGGAGAGATGGGAGAGGACGAGTGGCTCTTGCAACCCCTCAAGAGGGTGAAGCTGCCAGGGAAAGAAGACTGCGTACTGGATCATGTCTTCAGCATTCCTAAATTTCCCGACAGCGTGAATTGTCTCTTGCAAGTCTGAAAAGCAGCCCTGAGTTTGCTCCATGGTGATACATTACCCAAGGTATTGTTTTCCTTTGCTACCATAGAGACTGCCGACATGACACTTAGCGCTCAGGTGAAGGCCTCAGGTGGCTTTACACCTCGCCACAGTTAACACCTGATCAAGGGAAGCGAGGCTGAAAGATGGCAGGCGTCAGGAAAAAAAAAAGATTTACGTTGCTGTCTTCATTGTAAATATGGGTTATTGGCCTCACATTCCAGGAAGTTGCCACACCTTTTTCCGTCATTGATGAACATTGTTTTGACTGCAGCTTGCGTTGCCTCCTGATGTCTATTTTTTGGTACATTTGTTGTCCAAGGCTGGGCAGTTGTCACACGAAACTACATGACACGGCATTTTGTACCACCCTACAAACATTCTGTCATTATAAACAGACAAACGTAACGAGCAAATTGTTTTACGATTGGAAATTTTCAGTAACTTTTGCAGTCTTGTTGAATCGTTAAATTATGAAGATGGACAATTTCTTTGGTGTAAAGGAATTGGGTAAAATGACTGTAAAACGATGCGCTTGCTGCTAGTGTGTGGTAACTTGACACTGTGTCCTCAAATTGGCTAGCTACAGACAGCCTCTGATTCTTGTGTGTGTACACATGCAAACACACGCAGCCAGGCTTTGAATCTGGAATACTGGTCATTCTGGTCTGTTTGGTTTTTTTTTTTTTTTTTTTTTTTGGTATGTGACATAAGCACTTTTATCTTCCTCTCACGTGCAAACTAAACCACATGCTCTTTATCCGCCCACATTTGGGTAACTGTGACACGGTAGCGTAGCCCAAATGCACGTCAGTCAGTCATTCAAAGAACGGACTGAATCCAAACACCAACACCTCTGCACAACCACACAAATGAATCTATGCAGTGTATGGCATTAAAATGTGTCAGGCTTCCACTGTTTATACTGGAGCACAATGTAGATGTTCAGTCACTCAGCACATGAAATAAAGCAAGCAAACAGGTGTGCGCTGGTCGCTGAAAGATCAGCAGTGATGGCTGATGATATTTGAACGATGACATTTACTCTATGACTGCCTCTTTGATGTTTCAGTCCATCAAAATATTCCCTCAATTTCATACGAGCAGATAAATGAGTGAGACGCATTCATTCATATTATCCAGTCGGACTGGATGATTATGGAAATCAAAATTATTTAGATTGAGACTGAAATCACAATGATTAAATCGATCATTCATTGATTTCGGAGCTTAGTACGTCGCGCACCTCAAGTTAATTGACGATGTGTTTCATACAGCGGACGTCACACTTATGACAGTTAATCGGCTGTGGGCGGCTGTCCCGTAAATAGACCGGCCGTTCGGGAAAATTAAGACATTCCTGAATTTCCCGATGGCCAGCATGCCCCTCACCGGAGTCATCATCCATATTATTTTTGTTAGGAAACAACGAACAAATGCTGACATTTTTCATGTATAACCTCTAACCAAAATCCAGCTGTCATTTGAAATGAGCAACATTGAGACAGATTGTTCTCTTTCAATGCTGTCACATTGCCGTGTTAACATTGAAAGCTACGTTTCCACAAATGGCAGCATGCAAGCACGTCACTTTAAATTCATAAATGATGAAACACAGAACTGTTGTTGCATGTGTGCTGTGACCAGCAGAGAGACATCGCTCCCATAACTCAAATGCTCAAACAACCATATGTCACATTTAAATACACCCTTGGAAAAAGGTGAGGCCGAGCAGTTGTCGCATGGAATATCGGCACGGTATGCAAATGTGAGTATCTTAAGGTGTTTTACAACCCTCTGTGAGTTATAAATTCTAAATTGTGGTACGTTTCAAAATCTCCCTAGTGACATCACACATTTTCATGAGGTGTGATGATGTGTATCAGTAGCAAGCAGAAATGATGATTCACTATCATATGTCATAACCCATCAGTATCATAAACTGGGTTTGGAGACTTTGTTTTTTTGTTTCGATTGAAGATCTCTGGTCAACTGATTACATGTGACGTGCTATACTGATCTGCTGTTTATATGTGCCACTATATTAATTAGAACAGGCATGTCCAGCTCCAGGCCTGGAGGGCCACTGTGCTGCCATTTTTCCAGCTCTCCCGGTTGCAGCACACCCGATTCAGATGATCAGGTCATCAGCCCTCTCTGAAGCAGCATGACAATCATTCTAAATATTTGAATCAGATGTGTTGCTCCTGTGAGAGCTGGAAAACAGGCAGGGCAGCGGCCCTTGAGGGCTGAGTTTGGACACCCTTGAATTGTAACGTCCGCTTTACAGCCACGTCACACGTGCGGCTCGATGTAAACATCACATGATTTATCAAGATGGAGTTCATTATGTGTGTTCAGTAAAGTAGTAGCCATTATTTTGTATTAAAGCAAACACTTGATTGAAAACAAGTTACAAGTACTGGTAGTTTAAAACGATTTCTCAAGCTTTGGTCAGATGACGCCATTTTCAAGTGCATAAACGACAACATCGCGAGGCATTTATATCAAGACAGAGCATGCGCAGACACCTGGCTCTTCTGATTGAACTGGAAACAAAATGTTTGTTTGGATTGGCAAAAGGAATATGTCACCCGTAAATTCTATTCGAATTCGGCCTTTTTATTCCGATTGAGGTGTTTACATGGAGCACTTGGATTCTTTTTGACATTTTGGGTTCACTTCAATTGAAATGCAAGGCTCCGTGTAAATCTGGCTATAATGTTTCTGACCACTGTTGTCTCTAGTAACAGTGCACAATTTGATCACATAGAAATAATAAATAGATTCATTCAGTCAATCGTTAGTATGCCATTTTGCATTAATATTAGATGGTGGGGGGACACCAGTCTGTTTCTAACTTGATATGGAATTTCCTTAATGAATCACATTAGTCATATTTTGATTACAGCATGGTCCTGCATGAAATGTTTGCTTTATCATTATTATTTTATTATTGAATTTTCACATTGTTACGGCCACTACAGAGATGTACAAATGAACAATTTAATTGTGGCTTTTTTTTTTTTTTTCAAATGGCAGAAACTTGTATTAAATTTCACAGTAGTGGTGATGGGCAAACAGAAAGACCCCCCCACCCCCTCCTACACCTCCTTCTGTGTGTTTTGTTGATTATTCAAAAGTTTGGCCATTATGTGCGGCCAGACTCCACCCACCCAAACTTAATGTTACAAAACCGTAGTCTTGATAAAACAAAATACAGTAGTACCTCTACAAACGTCTCTTCATATGAAATTTTCAAGTTACGAAACGTCTCAACAGGAAAATATTGCCTCTTGTTACAAAAGAAATTTCAAGACACGAAAGGGAAAAATATAGTATGGCCTGCTAGTCGCAGCTCCGAGTTTCTTGAATGCAACATACTTATAGCTGCTCTGCCATTGGCTCTTACCGAGCATCATCTTGGCATCCCAATGGCTAAGAGGGACTTCTACCGTATGTGTCTCTGTGTAGATTGATAAATGTGTGTCTATGCAGCGTCCTCGTCGGACGCCCCTCATGCCATGAGGCACTCTGATTTACCAAAATGCGAATCACCCAGAAAAAGTGCTCACCAGTCTGGCGATCACTCAGTATGCTGATGTTTGCCTTGGAGATTTTCGAAGGATTTTTAAAAGCCGACAAAAGCAAACGTCCTTGGATCAGTTCTTTACAAAACGCCAGGTAAAAACACTTCTGAGGAAGGACATGAACTAAAGAGGGCAAAAAACAATGAGGACACAGTTAAAAGCTAAAAGACCATCATTTTTATTCTTTACTCTTTGTTTTTTACATTATGAACAACTCTCATTTATTGTGCAATTATCTAATTGTAACATGTATTTGTTACATATTTTGATGCATTTTTATGCTTTTAATACATTTATGTCTGAATTGTTGGTGGGCGAGGGGGGAGGGGGCCTTGGAACAAATTAGGGCATTTACCTGGAAAACACGTCTCTACTTAAGAAAATTTTCTAGTTAAGAAATTTCTTCCAGAACCAATTAATTTCATAGGTGCAGGTACTACGGTACAAAAGTTTGATATACTGTATTCCACTTACACATGTTAGTGTTCAGGAATGCTGGTACCTAAATAATCAACATTTGCAATCTTAATCAAGTAGTTGTAAAGCAGTTTCTTTTATTTAGACTTTACATCCAAAACAGTTTTCAAAGTGAAAGTTATCTTATAGCATAAAAATATTTAATCTGAAGAGTCTTTACACAATGGTGTGTTAGCTATTACAGAAACATGAAAAAGATGTTTACCAATCCTGTCAAATTAGGGCAGCTGTGGCAGAAACCTTGAGTGGTGGTCTCAGACATATAGTGTAAAATCAGTTGTGCTGAGAATCATTTCGTGACACTGTTTCCTTTTCCATGACTCATTAATTAAAATAATCCATCTAAATCACCCCCATTCCCCCCTCTGCCCTTGGTGGCCCATTGCAGTGTCAGTGTTGCGATAGTACGAGGTCTCATCACCAAACTCTTCGACAGTAACTAGCTCCTTTGTTTTCTTTTATAAATCGACTGCTCGGACACAGAAACCCAGTGTGGTTTCTGCCTTCACCCACCACATCCCGCAAAAATCCTTCTCATTGACATTATTGTCGACTGTAACATTATCAATCAAGATTATTCATTATTTTTTTTCCCCCCTCAAGTACAAAACTACTTACATGTTAAAAAGTAAACCCGTATGTGGTGTTCATTTGTTAGTCACTTATTAACTAAACATCACACACACACACACTCGCACACGCACTCGCACACGCACGCGCACACACACACGCACGCACGCACGCACGCACGCACGCACGCACACACAGAGAGGAATGCAGTCAAGGTTAAACAAAAATCTAAATGAAACCTTTGATAGGTAAGAACAGAGTAAGAAACGTAATACAATGATTGGCGTCATTGCTAATGTGACAATGGGCCACCCATGTGTGTGGTTTCACTTGTTGCCTCACAACTGAAGAGTGTGCATAAGCCCTCGTTGGATGCCAACCAACAATTAGTGACTGAACTCCCTCCATCTGCTTAACCAATGACTAATACTTGGCTGCAAGGTCGAACTGGACACTGTCACCTGAATATGACTTCAAGTGACCTTTTAAAAATGTTGTCTAATGAAATGATCGTAACTCTGGAGAGTGACTGTTCTGACTTTTGTCAGAAATCAAAGGTCTTTCTTCAAAATGATCTCATGTCGTGTTAGTTGGAATTTTAGTTGAGAAAAGTACTAGTGCATCAGTTACTTGATATTGTTCCGTGAGTACTCAAGAGTTGAATACTCTGCGTGTAAATACCATTCAAGCTCAACTCTTCTACTCTTGCACAGTCGTAACTTAGAAAGCCACGCTCCAGAACCAAAACGTGGCACAATTTGATTTCACATGAATCGGTGCTCGGTAGTACCCACCCCAAAAATGTATGAGACATATGACCAAGGATACCGCCTTCACCGGGCATGCCACCATCTTTGTTTAACCCTCATGAGGGAAAAAAACAAGACAGCAGGCCTGAGGGCAGGAAACATTATTTTAGTCTGCACGCTGAGAAAGCGCGTGGATGATGTATAGAGATGGTGGAAAAAAAATACTGAAAGGTCTTTTAGTTCCTACATTTAAGAAATGGGATTGCCAGTCGCTTTTTACTTTCGAATCTTCCGAAGAAGGGCGTATATTACCAAGCTGACGTGTGATGTATGCAAAAAACACGAAAGAGAAATACGACGGGAGGGATGATTAGGAGGCAAGTACTTGAAGTTGGTCATTAGATCTAAAAGCTAATCGCGCTGAAAAATATTATGAAACATTCTTAGTTATTCTATAATTTACTTGTTGTAGACATGGTAATTTTATGAATGAAATAAAAATTTGTCACAAGGTTTAGTAATACTAATGTTAACTGTCCCTAGGCCAAACAATAACTTGTGGTAGGTTCTTTGGTCAAATTGATAGTCGATTACACAGTGCATTGTCTTGGGGTTGCAAAGAGGACGTCAAGCCATGTCAATACTATAAGTCTATATGTAGTAATAAGGTCATTTTAAAAAAAGATAAATCACACGATTTTAATCATTCAATTCCTAATACTGTACATGCTTTTGTATTAAGAAAGGGGTGAGTAGCCATTGATATTAAGTTTATTTACATAAATAGTACACACACATAATCATCTTAACAGTGTCAGATTTACTTGTGGCCCATGGTATAGAGCCAGATTTTGTGGTATGCTGTAGTCATGATGTCATATGAGTACAATAAAAGTGTTAAACAACATATTTTGATCCATTTATTTTATTGAGTAAACCTGGAGTACACAGCTGCTGATGTAATTATGTTCATTATTAATGCATAGTTTTCAAACATTTACATTTTAAATTTTATACTTTTGAGGATCAGAATTCTTGATTATGAATATCAGTCAAAGTAGAAAAATGGGTTCCCATAATGAACGTTTACAGAACCCAAAATTAGTTACATTGGTTTCCCATTGGGTAATCTAACGGGACCGAAAAACTGTTTCTGTTAATTTCTGAAATCCTCAGGCCTGAGACAGAGCTGCATGCCGCACAGGACTGAACGTTCATGAAGAGAGCAGTGTGGGCAGGAGAATCGAGCGTGTTACTTTAGATTATCTTCTGATAAATGTACTGTATCTTTTATGGTGGGTTTTGTTGTTGTTAAGCACTTAAAGGACTGTTTCTTTTTTTTTTTTAAAGAAAACAACATTTCACAAAGATGCCGGTGACTTGTCCAATCACTCCTCACGTGTTGCTATGGGTTCTCACTATGTTGAGAGTCACAGCGCCCGTTGTCACTGATTTACAGGATATTGAAATTCAGTAAAAGTCTGACCGGAAATGACTTTGACAATCCCCCCCACATTAAACAGGAGAGTTTTATCCCCAGTTCCTCGGATCTTATGAGCAAAACTTCTTTTAAGGCATCCATGTATGTCATAGGAAGCTTGGCAAAATATACTGGCTTGATGCACGACAGTGATCCCTCGCAATATCGCGTTTCATTTATCACAGCTTCAGCACATCGCGTTTTTTTTCCAAAGCACTGTATTCAGAAAAAAATGCCGAATGACTCAGAGGTTTTGTACCTGCCCATATTTTACGTGCAATGGGCACTCATTCAAGGCACATGATTGGTTCCCGGCGACACAGGAAGGCCGGAGCCAGAATCTAACCCTACACCTCTGCACTGTGAGCCCGACACGCTAACCAGTCGATCACTGGGCCGGCGATGTGGTCCGCAAGGTGAAATTCAAAGTCGCAATAATGGCCAAAAGGTCATGGGACCTCAGCATACCCCAAATGGGGAGACGTCTCAGACCGTTCTACTCCGCATCATAATTCAACCAATTTTACAATGTATAGTCTCAATAATTTACTTCTCTTCGATGATGACACTAATGTGCACCCCAGAAAGGGCTAGTTTTGACGAGCGTACATCTTGGTCACGTCGCTGAGGATGTAGTGGTACGCTCGCCCGACTTGTGTGCGGGCAGTGTGGGATCCGTTCCCGCTCAGTGATGGTGTGGATATGGATATGTGTGCCCTGGTGAACCAGTTGGGGGCATGGTGGGGAGGGGGGGTAGTCCATCTTTCGCACGAAGTCTGCTGGGATAGGCGTCAGTCATCTCCACTCGATATCATACAGACTATGGCACAGGGAAGAATGAAGGACAGTTGGGATGTACGTATTTTGCATCACAAGTGGACAGATGAGAAAGAATTATGAAATGTTCAGTTGACCATCTCTGTAATGACTTGCTGCAAAACCGAATGTGTTTTTGGACAGTTCCCGACGGCTACTTTTTTTTTCTTATTTTAACTTTCCGTTCATCATCTTTTGTTCTTTTTCTTGATTTTCTCCAGAATCTGAGGGAGAGGAGGAACTCCACTAAACAGACAGAAGAAAAAACAACGCAAGTAACGCAGAAAGATGACGACCAGAATGCCCCATACAATCTCTGCAGCTGTGTGGACCTCGAAAACGTATGAAAACGATTTTATGTTTTCCATTTTTCATGATGTCCCATGAATGAATGTCTCTTGACCTGATGGCTAGCTCTCCTGAAAATGAACAAAAAAGTAATATCTTACTGTTGCAACATAAACTAGATGACTTCACCTTCCAACCGATGTTTTTAATATAACCCGAACTGCATGAAGTTGTACAAAGTGGCCAGTGACGGAGTGCATTTTAGTGGACAAAGGGTAAATGGTCATCAGGTCATTCACCTTGCCTTTCTCCATAACTAGCCCCGTTTGTTTTTTGTACACTCTGAAGTCTGTGGCACTGTCTCTCTACCTTTGTGTTTCCCAACCTTTACTAAGCCAAGGCACATATTATTTGACATTTTAAAAAAAATGTCATGGCACACCAACAAACTAAAATGTCATACGTGTACCGTCTGCCAAACAGTGGAAGAGAATGTAATTGTCCGCCTTTCACTGTTTATTGCTGGCATGAAAGTCAAACAAAGATACATTTGTTTGTCATCCACTATTATTTTGAATGAAGTGAAATTGGATCATTTCCAAACTTCACAACTCAAGTTTTCTTATTTTAAATGGTGCATTAATTTAATTAGTCATTTAATTTTCACATTTTAAAAGCAATATGCAAAATTAGCAACCATACTGTATCTAGTAAAGTTTAATTGTAATGAGGATCTTTACATATATAGTGTTGGCTACAATTTTACATGTTTTGACTCAACGGTGGGAGATCACTGCTTTTGATTCATATTTGAATCAAAAGTCGATGTATTCTTTAATGCAAATATTGGAACTGATATTTGGCCAGTAAATAAACAATCCCCAGACTGTACACTATAAATGAAATTTTCCACCTAGTCAAATTAATTTACACAGATAGATAGATAGATAGATAGATAGATAGATAGATAGATAGATAGATAGATAGAGCAAGTGTAATAATAGCAAAATATCTGTTGATAAAGAGAGATCCAACTTGAGTGCAGAGTGTAATAATAGCAAAATATCTGTTGATAAAGAGAGGAGAGATCCAACTTGAGTTCATATTTTTCCCGTTTCATTAAAAAAAAAAAATACCAAAAAGGAACATCTATCTTCATCCATCCATCCATTTTCACCAGCGCTGATCCTGAACAGGGTCACAGAGAGTTGCTGGAGCCTATTCCAGCTGACTACGGGCAGAAGGCGGACTATACCCTGAACTGGTCACCAGTCTGTCGCAGGGCACACATAGAGAACATACCACACCCACATTCACACCGTCACTGAGTGGGAATCAATCCCACGCTGCCCGCGCACAAGTCCGGCGTGTGTACCACTCCACCATCAGCGACTAATCTAAGTTCAGTTTGAATTATCTTTATTACACAAGGGTTCGAGGTTTATTTGGACTAAAAAAATGGAACATCACTCTTGATTAATGTGGCGCATAATTTAGTTTGTCCGATTGGAGTTGTCATAGTGTGACATCATCAGCCACCGGACGTCTTCCGCTCAGAGTCAAACGGATTTGCATTTGGTGTACTGCAATTGATGGCACATTAATTCATTCAAATAATATCTAAAAAGGCACATTGACTCTTACTTTTTGACATTCAACAGTTTTTTTTCCTGCTTGCATTTTGAATATGCTTTCAATTTTAATTCATAAAACCCTGACAGTGATTGGTCTCAAACAATGACTTGTCAGCTATGTGAACTGCAAACTGTCATATAAATTCAAATAGCACACATCTTTGCTGCATGGCCGCTTTAGGCATGTAAGAAATACTGCATCAAGTAATTCCATGATTAAGAAACTTAGGTTGGAACTAAAATATCGCATTTCTTTATTAATAATGTTAGGTGATTTATTTTGCCTTGTGGTCCCAAACTTGTAACACAGTATGGGACTCAATAACTAATAATATTCCTTAAATATGATGAATAACTTGTTATAATACTTTTTACTGTTGAAAATGGAATCTGTTACTGTAAGGTGTTACTAAACGCCTTATTCCCAACACTGGTTCTGTACCTGCAGTACTGTGAACCAGTATAAAACAATGGAGTACCACGACATATATCTCTTGCAAACAAAGGGGTGAGTGAACTATCTTTAGTTATTCAGAGCACACAATGCAGGGAGTGTTCATTTAAAGTATTTATCATTTTGACCAGGCGGCATGGTGGTCGACTGGATAGCATGTCCACCTCACAGGGCATCGGTGCGGGGTTTGATTCCTGAATGGTTGTTTGTCTCTGTGTGCCCTGCGATTGGTTGGCAACCAGTTCAGGGTGTCCCCCGCCTACAGCCCGAAGACAGCTGGGATGGGCTCCATTGAATGTTTTTGAAGGAAATGGGGGGTTAAAGTAATTTATTTTCAAATATTTTTTTCCAACCCTAATGCATTTCAATGGGTTATTTATTATAATTGTACGATGATTTTTGTTATGCGCCAGAAATTGCAGTGGGTTCACTGTACTGACAATATCCCAATACTATTAGGCAGGGTGACTTCCATGCCTTTTCTTTAGCTCTGCTTTCATTGTATTTCACTGAGATGTGTAATCCTGTAAACCAGGCCGTTTCTTTTTGTCTTGTACTCTTGTCAATATTAGACATGGAACCCAGCATAGTTATCATTGTTCTTATGAACAAATGCATAAGACTGGCATTCCTGTCATTCAGGGTAAATATTTACCATGGTGGCTGAAATAGTCAGGAGTATAATGATGTCAGTGCAGGGGGAAAGGGTAAAGTTTGAACGTACTTGCAAATACGAATACATGTTTGCTAAATGCTTAAAACAGTGGGGGGGGTTTCTCCTAATGCTATGGGGTATTGACTAGTACATGCACAAGTAAAAAGAATTTGGCCAAAATAAAGTCGAATTCGTTCAGAAGTTAATTAAGAAAACGCGTCTTCGTAATGTTTATGGTTATGTTATTATATCTGCAATGTGTGATTTCCATTCAGCATTTTTTCCAATAATGCCTCGGGGTATTGACTTAGTCATGTGCATACCCTATGGCAACTGCCCAATGAAAATCATGCACTGCAGACGGGTTTGCTGTTTCATGAAAGCCTTAACCTTTGTCTTCCTCAACAATATTTCTTTCCCTGATTCCAAATTGGTGTCAGTCATCACTGTTTGGACCATTTTCTGTTGGCCATCAAATGTACAGTATCTATTCAAAACCAAATGGAAAGTAGCCATGTTACTAAAGTAGCTTTCCTGCACTTTGTGTATAAGTAGCGCATCCATCCATCCATCAAGTTCCAGTGTATTTTCAAACAAGCTGTGCTGTCACAGGGTATTAACTGGAGCAGTGTTTTTTCAACCCCTGTGCCGCGGCACACCAGTGTGTCGCAAGACATTGTCAGGTGTGCCGCGGGAAAATATCCAATTTGTATGCCTGTGCAGTCTATCGCCCAGAAAGTAATCGTTTAGTACCCTCCCATACCGCTAGGGAGCAGCAACAGCTAGCCAATTGCCTTGTGTTTAGACGAGAGACAAGCGAATTTGTGAAGCAAGAATGCAGGACGACGGTGAAACAATAAATATGAAAGATGAGAAAATACTTTTTTCTTTGTGTTCATTTGATTCCAATTCAAGCTGTTATAATGTCATTCTTCAATGCTAAAAACGGTTATAGTAACAATATAACACATTAATTATTCAAATAAGTATAATATACAATAATAATTTTCAGCTAGTGGTGTGCCGCGAGATTTTTCCAATGAAAGAAGTGTGCCTTGGCTCAAAAAAGTTTGAAAAACACTGAACTGGAGGACTCTGGGTTTTTTGTCTAAATGGTGTTATTTCCTTCAAAAAGTGTTATTCAATGATGATTTGAGTCTTTCTCCTTCCGGATATCATGTTAACATGTCATTTTGAAAACAGTCATGGTTCTTGTGGACACCTGTTCAGAGCCGGCTAAATCCGAGAACCTCAAGCATTTCCGTTGCTGTTGCAAAACTCAACTCGACTCAACTATTTATAGAGCACTTTCAAACAGCCATCGCTGCATACGACCACAAATGACATTTAGCAGGACGTTGTCATCACTATTTGCCGCGTACCATATGTGACTGTGGAATGAGTAAAGAGCTGAATAAAAGCAGTCGATTATTGCCAGCGGGAAATCAGTTAGAATGAAACAAGTTTGGACCACCCATGTCTCTTTCCACACACAAAGTCGCAGGGCTTGTCAAGCAACAATTCCTAGTGTTTTGCTACCACCTCCTGGTGGCCAAGGAACATAACGCCCTCTTGTCATGGTCTGCTCCTCTCAGGATTTGGTGGACTGGAGGAAGCCCCTGGCGTGGCAGGTAGGCCACTTAGGAGAGAAATATGATGCCTGGGTTCACCAGCCAGTCGACAGGCCCATCAGACTGTTTGGAAACCCTTTCCTTGAGGCCAGCACCAAGACTTCCTGGTAAGACTGGTAGCTCCTACTTTGAAGTACTTCTTTTGAAATGAGAATTAATCACGTTTGGATGTCCTGTGCTCGATATAGTTTCCATACTCCACATTGTGGAGCCATAGACTAGCATGGTTGCCTTACAGTGAAAGGTTCTGGGTCGAAATCTTTACTCAGCAGGGCTTGCGTGTGTTGTCTTCAGTTTCCTGCCACATAAAAAATGCACATTAGGTTAATTGAAGATTCAAAATTGATCATAGGTGCGAATGCGAGCATGTTTTTCTGGGTGTGCTCTGCAATTGACTGACGACCAGTCCAGGATGTAAAGCACACCCCACCTTTTGCTCAGTCGTCAAGGATATGACTCCGGCACGTATGACCCTTCGCAGTTTAAGTGGGACACAAAATGGACGGTTGTTCATAAACAAAGCATCCATCACCTGAAAAACACCATTTGCCTGAAATGTGATCTCTCATACTTTCATGTTGATTTACAGTTTTTTTTTTCTGTTTTTTTTTTCTGGTGTTTGTTGGTGGTATGCAAACAGCTACAACTTAATTTACTACCTTTTCGAAACACCATTTGCCTGAAATGTGATCTCTCATACTTTCATGTTGATTTACAATTTTTTTTTCTGGTGTGTGTTGGTGGTATGCAAATAGCTACAACTTAATTTAGTTCCTTTTCCCCTTTATTTTTCAATGAAAAATACGCAGATTATAACTCAACATCACACTTTGTCATAACAGGTACTGGGTGCCAGTGGTGTGGCTTCCTATTGTGTGTTATCTTAGTTGGTCTTGCTTCACCACCCTGGCAAAGGGCACAACCAGAATACCCATCACCTCAGGTATGCACAGAGGTTTTCATATATGTTTCTCAAATGGCACACATTTTAAGGCTTAAATTATTTGTTTTCCTTTGTGGAGCAGTTTTGAAAATCAATTACCGGTACTTCATTTGAGGAGCGACTTTCTAATTGGTTAAGCCCAGGGACTTGCTGTGCAAACTTTGATGTGCTCCGTTTGAACACAGTTCCAGCTAGACATCTGTGAAAAATGTCATCGACCACATGAGCACTTAATTGTGGTGTTAAAAGCGCTAGCCGTCTCAATTGTAGGTTAACCATGACTTTTCCATCTTTTCTCATCATCCCTTGATGAGCATGACACTTGTCAGAAATGAAGCTTTTTTTTCCCACCACGTCGGCGATGATAACTGACTTAGGAGCGACTGTGTAATGTGTTTAGCTGCACTTAGTAGCCCGCTGAAGATGTTACTACCTAACTGCGTCTGCGTAAGTAGCACAGAGCTTCCCTCGAACTCCGACGACATACGGTGTGTGACGTGTTTCTTCTTTTTCTTTCTTTTGACGGTTGTCTCGGCGTTTGATTCTCAGTTTTGCTATTCAGTGCGTTTTGATGAGGCGCAATATGCAAATTTGACCTTGTAAACGGCATTGGGTAATCTCTTATTCGAGCCTTGCATTCGTTAATACTGACACATGCTAGCCTTTCTCATACTGTACATGTTCATCTTTTTTTTAAATTTTATTATTATTATTATTTTTTTGTGTTCACAGACTTCTCTGTCATGGTCCACAAGTACACTTTCCCACTGCTCTTCATGATTGGCTGGTTCTTGTGGTCATTCATCGAGTACTGCATCCATCGCTTTGTCTTCCACATGAAACCACCAGCTCATAACTACTACCTCATCATGCTACACTTTCTCTTGCATGGACAGCATCACAAGGTACCCAATTTTGACCTGAATGCATGAATCACTCTGTTAAGTGAAAGCAAATAAGGTTCATTTCCCCTTTATTTTTCAATGAAAAATACGCAGATTATAACTCAACATCACACTTTGTCATAACAGGTACTGGGTGCCAGTGGTGTGGCTTCCTATTGTGTGTTATCTTAGTTGGTCTTGCTTCACCACCCTGGCAAAGGGCACAACCAGAATACCCATCACCTCAGGTATGCACAGAGGTTTTCATATATGTTTCTCAAATGGCACACATTTTAAGGCTTAAATTATTTGTTTTCCTTTGTGGAGCAGTTTTGAAAATCAATTACCGGTACTTCATTTGAGGAGCGACTTTCTAATTGGTTAAGCCCAGGGACTTGCTGTGCAAACTTTGATGTGCTCCGTTTGAACACAGTTCCAGCTAGACATCTGTGAAAAATGTCATCGACCACATGAGCACTTAATTGTGGTGTTAAAAGCGCTAGCCGTCTCAATTGTAGGTTAACCATGACTTTTCCATCTTTTCTCATCATCCCTTGATGAGCATGACACTTGTCAGAAATGAAGCTTCTTTTTTTCCCACCACGTCGGGGATGATAACTGACTTAGGAGAGACTCTGTTACGTGTTCAGCTGCACTAGTAGCCAGCTGAAGATGTTACTACCTAACTGCGTCTGCGTAAGTAGCACAGAGCTTCCCTCGAACTCCGACGACATACGGTGTGTGACGTGTTTCTTCTTTTTCTTTCTTTTGACGGTTGTCTCGGCGTTTGATTCTCAGTTTTGCTATTCAGTGCGTTTTGATGAGGCGCAATATGCAAATTTGACCTTGTAAACGGCATTGGGAAATCTCTTATTTGAGCCTTGCATTCGTTAATACTGACACATGCTAGCTTTTCTCATACTGTACATGTTCATCTTTTTTTTTAATTTTATTATTATTATTATTTTTTTGTGTTCACAGACTTCTCTGTCATGGTCCACAAGTACACTTTCCCACTGCTCTTCATGATTGGCTGGTTCTTGTGGTCATTCATCGAGTACTGCATCCATCGCTTTGTCTTCCACATGAAACCACCAGCTCATAACTACTACCTCATCATGCTACACTTTCTCTTGCATGGACAGCATCACAAGGTACCCAATTTTGACCTGAATGCATGAATCACTCTGTTAAGTGAAAGCAAATAAGGTTCATTTCCGACAATTGTCACCATTTAGTTTATCGACACAGTAATGAGAGTGTTCATCATTCACATCACGTTCAAAAGTCCAACTTTTTACCACAGCACAGTTGGGTACATTTCAGTAAGAGTGAAGATTTTGGTCGAAAATTACGTGAGAGAGATCTACATATTGAACCTCAGGATATCAATATGTTGTCCGGGTCCATAAATGTAGCCTCCACACTGATTCCAACTGGCAAAGTCAGAGGGCCGGCAACTTTTTGACCTTGCGCTTGCATTTTTAATCATCTGTGACCTGTCTCCCCAGTCTCCATTCGACGGGTCTCGGCTGGTCTTTCCACCCGGATTGGCCTCCGTCGTTGTTGGATTTTTCTACACGATCCTCAATAACCTGCTGCCGGATATTGTGGGCATGTCCATATTTGTCGGGGGACTGTGCGGCTACGTCGTGTACGATATGATCCACTACTACCTTCACTACGGGTCGCCCAAGAAAGGTTCTTACATGTACAGCTTGAAAGCCTACCACGTCAAACATCACTTTGAGCACCAGAGATCAGGTGGGCACCACACAACTCGACTTCACTGCTGCTTTCATTCATACTCTGTATAAACACTCCTTCTTGAAAATATGGTATGCAGGCTCCCTCTAGTGGTACCCAAAGGAATCAATGATTAATTGCACTTTGGTTAAGTAACATTTGCACTTAATCTCTAGTTAAGAAAATTTCATTTGGATTTTATTTTTTTATTTATTATTATCATGATCAACACGATTTTCACAGCCGGTAATAAATTGCAGAGTATGATGGTACACATAATGCTGGTGCATTCATAAAAATTTGATCCACATGATTCAGTAAATACAATAATACAATACAAGACATCTTTGTTTTTATAGTGCTTTAAAGTAAAAAAAAAAAAAAATTCAAAAAATAAGATCGGTACCTACCTATATGTGGCGGCAATGTGAATTTCCACTTATTTTGCAGTTTCAGTCTTTGGTAGAATTGAAGGTACCGGTAACTGTTTTCCATTTTACAATCCAGAGCCTTAATAATGTTCATAACTAACTGCATAGAGGCAGTTATTGTGCTACGTACCTTTCGAAAGCCAGATTTCTAACTTGATGAAATGCCCTAAACTTCAAATCAGTTTTCAAGTTGTTCGGAAACTAATTTTTCAAGGACTTTTGCGAGAATGGAACTTCCATATTGGCCTATAAATATTGAGGATTGAGGAGTCACCTCTTTTTGAAAAAGGAAGAATGTTTTTCACAAAGAAGGAATGACATTATTTGAGAGACATGAATTAAAAAAATACGTCACGGATTCTGTCTTGAAATCAACTGCTTATTTTAGAAAACAGAGATCTAGCTAGTGATACTAAGTGGAAAAAGAACCAGTGCTTTAATCCAAGTGTTTGTCTCTCCAGGTTTTGGAATCAGCACCGCATTCTGGGACCACCCCTTCAACACAGTCATCCCTGATGAGAAATTCTAATCGTGAAGGTCTCCAGTACAGGGCCAAAAGTACTGATCAAGAACCCTCCTGTTATTTCTTAAACCAAACAGACAGCCCAGTTCCGCCAAAATGGAGGATACAGCTTTGCCTACGCCGCTATCTGTCCACACTTTCATTATTTCATCTTGCATTCCCATTCCTGTCAGCGCCACATTCCTTCTTTCTGTGCGTGTTGCTGTGCGCTTCACCTCACTGTTGCAAGGCATCGCTCTGCACAAACCAAATCACCCGCCGTTGCTGCTCTTTTAACCACGCTGACCTCCCCTGTCAGATCACTTGAGTTAGCCCGCCACGAGATGCATCTGGGAGGTGATTGAAACGCAATTCAAACACGGCATTACTCGGATCCATCGGGCCGACACAAACGAATCGATTTATCCTATCGACTATTCCATCGATTACTTGGGTAAACAACACCCCTGCGCGTAACTGCCCGGTCCATTTTTTTGTTTTGTTTTTTCCGTAAAATGTTTGACAGTGATGAGCATCCACCTCCAAAAAACGTTTTACCAAGGTTGATATATATTACCACTAATATCACTTAAAAGTAGACAATATGTTCATATTAATTTTCGTATAAGCTATTGTCTGCTGGTGCGCATTCTGTCTCGCTGGCTCAAGTGCCTCTGCTCTGTTGGCTCACAGTTGATGCGAGGAGAAACGGCCGCGTCTGCCATGCTTGCCTGTTCTTTATTTGTTCTTTATTTCCCACCATCATCGCATCACTTTACACTCACATTCATCACCGCTCAGCGTTTCGCGATGAGAAAGACAGGAAGCTATGCTAAGCTAAGTTAGCTGAAGAGGCTTTAAACACGCACCAAGCGGTCATGGCAATTCAGTGGAAAATCAAGTGATGCGGCATACTGTGACAAAGATTAAGTTTGTTCAGTGTTAATTGACTTCAAAACACCAATTTAAAGCTGTATTGTTAGCTCGAAGAGTATCAAGCAGCCACCGGCAAGTAATCACGCAGGTCACATTGCCGCGTTCAAGTCTTCAGTCTTGGCCAGCTCCCCTTTGCAGCAATTTATAAAATCTTATTTTTCTCCCTTTTCTGTCTCAAGGGACCACAAAGCCTTGGTATCTTCATCTGCATGAACAAGTTGCCGGAAGGGAGCGTCCGCAGCTACAAATGTCGGTGCAAAGACACAAAATTGGCCCAACATCGGTTCCATGTGCCACAAATATAAATTTTAAAATGATTAAAAACAGTTTTGAGACATGCGTTTCTGATTCAACCGAATGCTGTATTCGACACAACCGAGTTTGTCAACTTATTTTTCCCAGCCATACCGACGCATCTATCGTTGTAAAATGTACTATGGGGCGGAGTTCATTTAATCAAAACCACTGTGGAAACAACGACAACAACAAATCACGTACCGTCATTGTCCTTCTCATTCTCAATACGCGTTTCCCTAAATTTATGCTTTGAGTCCCTCAGGGCGGAAAAGGGGAGTCGGGAAGTGACAGAAAGTGTGTGAACGTCGAATACGGGTGGCGCAGGCCAGGATAGCGGGAAACAAAGTATGTGTAACCTGGGATCTTCTCCCTATGGTAGAGGATTTGTCCATCCGTTTGGATTAAATGCAAGTAACATTATTCTCTTGAGTACAAAGTTTATTCGTAGTGTTGACTTTAAATGTTGGAAATGTCAGTGCACTGTATTTTTCTAAGTCTGTTAATTTCCCCCCATTTTCTTTCTTTTGTCAATAATGATGCTACAACAATGTAAAATAATAATAATAATAATGTTTTATAAGATGCTTTGTACAGCAAATTCTTAGATAGCTCCACATGACATCATCCGAAAGAGATCAGCAGTTTTTCACCAATTTAGAAATCGACGGATGATGTCAACATACGTGCCAGAGGAAGAGTGAAGGAATGAGGTCAGCTTGCCAGGCTTCCGGCTGTGGGGACTTTGGGGTCAAAGCTGTCTATTTCCATCTTTTTTTTTTTTTTTTTTTTTTTTACATGTTGAATTTAGTCATTTGAGAAGAAACTGTGCATTGAGCGACTGCTTGCGATGACTCCACAGCTCCCACGAGGATGACGATGGAGCGACTATCTGACTGAGCAGCAGGAGGTTTCGATAGCTGACGGAGCCTCAAGCGTCCCCTCTGAGCACCGTTGATTACCAATGCAGAACAAACCATTGACACGAAATATATTTTGACTTAAGAGAAAATTTACTTCAAGGGAATCCACTCGTTGGCAGAATGACTCACATTTAACGAAATACGTACATGCATAAAACAGAAAAGAACATGCGAATTATATTCATGCTTTTTACCATTTTCACCCATTTTTAATAGATGAAAAATGTCAATAATTGTGGACTAACAGCTTTTGTATTCGAAACAGCAGCAATAACTCTAAGTCTGTGATAATGAGGCGGCTGTGTACTGAAACACAACGTACCCCACCCTGTATTCGCAGAGTTGGCGACATATGTTTTCTTCATATCATGTGTCAGTACTGTAATAGAAATATGATCACATTCATGAATGTCCAATGCATGAAGAAAGCCTTGATATTAATTTCAAGCACACATATGTTCATAGGTAAACCATTTAGATAGTGGCGATGATGGTGATGATGATGATGATGAGTGTACCAGTAGAGGTTGTGCACAGGTCATGCCTGTTGGAATAAAGTATACACAAATCATGATATTTATTTGATCAACATGAAAACAACAGCTGGCCAGCTTGATTCTGGCAATGGATATTGTGCTTAATATTTACAAAATTGTGCATATTTCCCTAATTTGTTTTAATGTCTCATACATTTTATGTTGCAATTTTAAATTTCTATGCAAAATGTATTTGTAAATAAATGTCTACATTTCTGATGTTAGTTAGTACATCTATCTGCCATACAGTTCTCAAGTGCTGGGCTCAGATCTGGGCCCCGGATTTCCTGAGTGGAGTTTGCATGTTCTCCCCGCACCGGAGTGGGTTTTCTCTGGGTACTCCAATTTCCTCTACCGTCAATAATAACATGCCTGGTATGTTAATTGTCCGTAGTACCTGGTGTAATTAACAGAGACTTCGAAGTGTGTGTCGAGTCATTCGTGCAGCCGCAAAGCGGAGCGCGTTTAAATGGCAACGATGTTTGAACCTTGCTGAAGCACCCTACCATGTGATTGATTCAGGAAGTGGATCGCTGGTTTGGCGATTAGACTGCGTCTCACCCATTCGCTTCATCGTCACAAGGGTCGCGGGTGCTGCTGGAGCCTATCCCAGCTGTCTTTGGGCAGTCGGCGGGGGACACCCTGAACTGGGAGCCAGCCAATTGTGGGCCAGACATAGAAGAACAACCTTTTGCGCTCACAATCATATCAAGGGGCGATCTGGAGCGTTCATCCAACCTGCCACTCATGCATGTTTCTATGGAATGTGGGAAGAAACCGGACTACCCGGAGAAAACCCACACAGGCACAGAGAGAGACCATGCAACCACCGCGTGTTATTTGAACCATAAAAGGTGCAGCAATACGCGATGCAGGTGTTTTCACTCCACTGGCTACATGAATATTTCTGTTTGATATTCTGGCTTACAGACCGTTTTCCTCTCTGAGGAAGCAAACTCAGGCAGCGATTGGACAAATCAATGCCAAAGAGTAAAATCCCATCGACATATGTGACAGTGAAGGCTACAATTGAAGTTCAGCATTACTTGTCAAAACCGAACATCAACAGACACAAAGATCTCCTGCAGTATTGGCAACCACAAAAATATAATTTCCCTCATTTATTCAAACTGGCTATGACATACTTTTCTACACCAGCATCATCTGTGTGCTGTGAGGATTTTTTTCAAAAGCAGGAGAAAACCTTAGAAAAAACAAAACAAAACACCAAACCGCCTCACTCCAGCCACTTTATTACAGTGAATGTTAGAAACTGACGAACCATCAAAACATTTTGATTTTCGATGTGGCCAAATGCATTTGAGGAATAGCAGCTAACAGTCGGGTTGTTTCTTTACCTGTCAGGTTTCCAATTGTGCTTTTCAGAACAAAAAGGCCAAGAACTTTGAATTGCTAGTAGTGGGAGTTGTGATTATAAGAATTATGAGGCCCATCTAGTTTGGTTCACACATAGCGACCCATCGTTCAGGGTAATTTACCCAAATTAGACTGATGACGAAGGCTAGCCAAGTCGGAGGCGAAAAACAATCTGCACTACCCTTCTTTAGCAAGTAGCAGTACAAAAAAGACTTGGTTACAAATTTGACAACCAAAGCCAGAATTGCAGTGGCGCAACCGTTTGGAAGAGTCCTAGTTTGCAATTTTTCACTTTTCATGGGGGGTGGTGGTGGGGTATCCAGAACCAATTCACCACAATAAACAAGGAATAACCTAAATAAAACAAGGCTTTATTGATAGCTCTAAAGGATTTTTAAAATTACAGCAGCATGAAGTATTTAATATCTGTAACTGTCTTTACATGGGAAGTTTTTTTGGAGGGATAAAAAGAACAAATTGTACATTGCAACTTTTTATGTTAAATGTACCGTATTTTCCGTACTATAAGGCGCTTGGATGTATAAGGTGCACCTTCTATGAATGGCCTATTTTAAAACTGTTTTCATATATAGAGCGCACCGCTTTATAAAGTGCATAGAACAGAAGCTGCAATAGTGGCTGCGATTACATTATGGGTAAACTAGATGGAGCTACGTAAAGGGAATACATTACAGCTTTATTTATAGAGAGTTTTACAATCACTGCAGCTGTAAAAAAGCACTTTACAGAATATTTAAAGTACTCTATCCAAGAAATAAAAATATTGATCCATGTATAAGGTGCATTGCATAATAAGGTGCACTCTCGGCTTTTGAGAAAATTGAATGTGTTTATGTGTGCCTTATAGTGCGGAAAATATGGTAAAACAAACAGAGACAGACATCAGGCTGAATTTTCCAGTCTTTCATTCTAGCCATCTCTGCACTGTCTGCAACTTCGAAGAGTGTCTGCCCGGCCACACGTCATCTTCTGTTCTGGTGAGCTTCTGGCTTGTGATTTCCATTTCTCTGATTCAGTCTCGGGTCCCATCTCTATGCACTTTCCCATTGACAAAGGAACAAAAAATGAATAACTGTTGGTAATATAACTGCCCTCCAAATCACGAAGTGAAATGTCTTACTGGCATTGGCATAGCCTGAGTGGGGGTTACTGCAGGCTGGTCTGATGGAGAGCTCACACATGTGGCCGCACTTGAATTTTCTTTCAACATGTCCATCAAGAACTGCTGTAAATCAGAACAAGAAAAATAAATTGTCACAGTTTAGTCTTAGAGAATATAACTCAGTTATTTATGCATTTGTTTGCATTTTATCTTCAATAGGTGGCTTTCTTCTAATACATTTATTCTGGTGCATTTTTTTGTTTTTATTTAACATGCAATATATTTTATTTCAATTACTGGAGCACATTTTATTTTCCTATGTCCATACCCATTTGTTGATCGGCAAATTGTGCACAGTGGGGTAGAATAACTTTACGTGTACTTTTTTTTCAATGAACACTTGGGTCTATATATACTGTAATTTGTTGTGTAGGCAGAGCCTTAGCTTTGACATCAGCCTGTGATTACTGTAGGTGACAAAAAAGTGTCGCTGAAAATTGCTCCAACAGGTGCCGCATGAAATAAAGACACCAAATATTCCTGTGAGTATAATAGATATTATACTCACAGGCATACTTGGTGTTTGAATACTTGGTGCTTTTTTTCCTTCAGAAACAGCAGCACATCACATCCGTGATCCAGGCAGAGTTGGGTTTTTTTTTTTGTCCCTTTTCCACTTAGTGACAGTCAATAATTTTCAGTGTCTTGTAAGTTATGTGAAATTAAACTTAGCAGGAGGGTCTAGAAGATGATGGCGAGCTTCCATACATGAGAAACTGTCTCAAAATGTCCATCCAGAACAGTTGCAAATCAAAAATACATTAGAGTTCACTATTGATTTTCACATGTGATGAAAGCATTCCATTTTCATTTTATCTTCAGAAAATGTCTTTGGAACATTTTTTTTAGTACACTTTTTATTCTAAATGCAATGCTTCATTCGGGTACAATGTTTTTCACTCTCGAAGCGCAATGTTTATGTTCAAACTGAACTTTAAAGCAGTTTACAAAAACAAATATACTTTCTGCAAATAAATCCTCTATCATGTTTTGTGAATACTTAAGTGACGAGACTTTTAGCAGGTAAATAAAATGCAGTGGGGTCATTCCAAACATACACTCAAACAAATTGGCCGTGAGCAATTACTACAACAGGTAACAAGTATTCCTGTGGGTATTCATATTGCAATGATGGGTGCGATGCTATGGAACTTGATCGGCGACTGGGTTAGGGGGCGGGTATCGCATGCTTTGACCAGACATGAGACAAACCGGCCGTTCGGGAAAATCCTGACATTTACCCGGAATTTCCGATGACCACCACAAACCAGTAATTGTATGCGTATAATGTGTGTGTGTATACAGTATATCTATCTATCTATCTATCTATATCTATCTATCTATCTATCTATCTATCTATCTATCTATCTATCTATCTATCTATCTATCTATCTATCTATCTATCT
>NW_017805498.1:1448959-1463565 GCF_001891065.2 Hippocampus comes | reverse complement strand
AAAGATTGGATTCGCTCTGCTAGAGCTGTCACTCCACAGGTCATTTGCATTTTGAGAATCGGCTATACAACAGCAAATAACTGAAAATGTTGAGCAGCTGAGATTGAACGAACTTTCGTGCACGAAAGTGACTACAATGCACCATTATACAGTTGGGGGCAGGCGGGCTGAACAAAAGAGAGAAAGAAAAAGTCCAGGAACGGGCGAAAGATACGGTGAATGAGATTGGCGTGGCTCTGGCAAAGTAGAGAAGAGTGTTGAAAAAGATTTCAAAGACGAGCAGTGTACACAATAGGAATGGCGATGAGGTGATGAATTCGCCATAAAGTCCAAATTAAAGTATGTCACCACTAATGGGAGTCAAAAGCAATTCAACAAGTCACTTCATAAAATAATTAGGACACCAAAATCAAATAGACGGCCCGTAGCAAAACATATACACTACAACATAGAATTACAAGATCATGATTCCAATTGACATTCTTCAAACTGAGCCCAAAATCCCATTCACAAACCGGAGCTGAAAACTGGCGATGGTGATTGGTGCTCTGAAAGCTGTGAGTCACTCTGTGTGTGTGTGTGTGTGTGTGTGTGTGTGTGTGTCAGAGAGGGAGAGGAAGAGAAAGGGACACTCACTGATGTCACAATCTAAATGACGGTGGAGCAGTAGGACCCAGGGTTGCAGCAACAACAGCAGTAAGGCGGTGAGCAGGCCTAAGGGAGGAGCCTGAATATAAACCAAACAAGCCTCCACACCCTGCAGTCAAAGGAAGTTCCTCTGCATTCTTTCCATACATGCGCACACACACACGCACACATAGCAAAGAAAGCTGCGAGTACTCTGCGGGCTGAGTAAGTGTTTGCAGAGTGACTGGGTGTTATTTCTGCTGTTTTCACCAAAGCTGACTTAGATGAACCCCTCTTCGTGTTCCTCAGTAGTAGGGGGTGTGGTGGGCCTGCTGGAGGCCTGCTGGAGGACTGGAGACCAGAATCTCATCATCACCCAGGCCCTGCCAGGTGTTGTATTTCTTAATTCATCCTCTTTGTCACGTCACGTCACTTTCGTTCCCTCCTTCTAATCATAGCTCAAGCTGAATGCGTGGCTTCTGCTATCGCTTGTGACTGCCCTTTTTTTGCACTCTCACTATGTCATTGCATTGCAGTTTGATACGTCTACAAAAACAACTTCCAGTCTCTAACTGTAAAAGTGCTTCACATGCAGCCTCACAATAAATTCCCCAAGTGTGTTGTGTTATGTTATTATCATGTAATACATTCACAGTGTTGTGTCGTTATCATGGAATACACTCACAGGACATTCATTTGGTACATTTGAAATGAGCGCCAATACACTCTCAAAGATCTTGCTTTTAACAAGAGAGATAAGGCCCAAATTTGTGTTTGTGTGTATTACTGCAGTTGTTGCAGTGGTACACATTTGCATTGCATCACACTGAGATGTTCTGCTGATACTTGGGCCTTTTCATGAAGCTAAATAAGATCATCAATAAACCATAACCACCTGAAGGTGGACAAAATACTGTATCAATAATGTGATTGCCATATAGGGATGGTGCATTTCCACCCAGGTATGTCATTTATGGTCAATGAATTGAGTATTAATCGCTGTATTCTCCTCAATGCATATCTAAACAACCAATGTCTCGTTTATTATTATTATCTTGGAACACATATTTCCAAAGGGAGGAAATTTACAAAATGTTGTCAGTCCGTCATTGGTCAGGGGCCTGGGCGCCTGTCCGTCAACCTCAGTCCGTCATTTTTCAAGCCGAACCAAATTGTAAACGTCTGCTGGTCAGTACATCAAGTTACTTTAACCGCACTTTCGTCATTGCTTCTGTCCTCTGCAAATTTCCGTGGTCCATCAGTATACGCCCCCGCCCCCAGAAAACCCCAAAACAAAACACTTCATAGTCCAACAGAAAAAAACTCTGATGTGATTAAAATGGTAAATGGAGTGCACGAGGGCCGGCCCGGTGTTCCAGTGGTTAGCGCGTCGACCTCACAGTGCAGAGGTCGTGGGTTCGATTCCGGCTCCGGCCCCCCTGTGTGGAGTTTGCATGTTCTCCGCGGGCCTGCGTGGGTTTTCTCCGGGTACTCCGGTTTCCTCCCACATTCCAAAAACATGCATGGCAGGCTGATTGAACACTAAATTGTCCCTCTTGGTTGAGTGTGTGTGCGTGTGGTTGTTCGTGTCTGTGTGCCCTGCGATTGGCTGGCAACCGGTTCAGGGTGTCCCCCGTGTACTGCCGGAAGACGGCTGGGATAGGCTCCAGCACCCCCCGCGACCCTTGTGAGGATGAAGCGGCTCGGAAAATGGATGGATGGATGGATGAAGTGCACTATATATCAGGGCATCTGCGTCATACAGTGGTTGTCCACAAAGCTTCACACACACACACACACACATGACACTACATTTAACATTCACGTCACATGCCACTCTCTTGAATGCTGCAGCAAATCAAAACATTTTTTGTTAATCTTACAAGGTAAAGGTGGGTGCACTATTTCAAATCACCATCTGCCAACCAACCACCAAATTACTGCCATCGAGTTCCTGGGTCCTTCAACCACCAGTAAGAAGTAAAAACAATAGACATTTATTTGTTGGTCATAAGGCTGTGATGAACCAGAAAGTCATGTGCACTGTCTGTTTTTTTTTTTTTTTTTTTTTTTAAATGTGCAGCCTGTCGAGCAAAGTCATGATTAAAAAAACAACACAAAGTCTGAAAGTGCTCTTGTTTTCCTCCCTCAATTCTTCCACCTCACCCGAAAGAAAATAGCTGGCTATCGACACCACGAGAACTACATTAGGGTCTTTGTCTGAATCCGAATTCCACCAAGACAGTGTGGGGTTGGAGAGAGTCACAACACCAATAATGCTCTGTAGGACATTAATTCCACATCAACAAGGAGGCTCATGTGCACAACATTGAATAATTTAAGGAGCACAAGAATATAATCTCTCTCTCAATGGGAAAATAACAAAATCTTTGTTGTTGCTGTTTTTATATTTCCAAAGAGTTTTCACGGGTTCTTTCAAAATGTGATTGGTAAATCAAGCAATTTGGTGAAAGAAGCAATCTGGCACATCTATGTTTTAAGACTGCTGTTGCTCATTTCGCCACATTCTTCTTCTTCTCAGTGCCATCATGAGTAAGGCAGGATGTGACGACGATGGAGGAAGCATCTTTGAGGTGCACCCTGAGAAGTCACCAAGTGACAAGGCCACGGCTACTACGGCAACAGGGCCGGGATGGACAAAGGTTAGCTGCCCTTGTTGTGTGTCGGAGCGGGTTGAGCCACTGGTTCTGGTGAAACTTGGTGAGAAGGTCCGTCCTGAGACCAAAAGATGGCTCATCAAATTGATTGGAACTCCACAGAAAGAAGGAGGTGAGATACTTCATGCACTCAGTGAATTTGTACACAGAAACATGACATTTCATCTGAAGTGCACCCTCATTTTTTTGTATAGTAGTGTGTGTGTGTGTGTGTGTGTGTGTGTGTGTGTGTGTGTGTGTGTGTGTGTGTGTGTGTGTGTGTGTACTTTTATAGAGAGCAGATGCTGGACTATTTATACCCAACGCACTGAGTGACCCAGCACGTTGGGTCAAGATTTTGGTCCAACATCGGATAACAACTAACCAGAAAGATGAATGAAAGCTAGCAAGGGATTAATGACCATGTTATCAGTACCTCACACAACAATGGAACAGCCAACTGACCAGGTCTTCCCCCCCAACCCCTCTGTCCAAAATAAGTGGCCCACTGAGCCGTCCAGCCGCCACTCATGTTTTCTGAGAATGCTTCAGCTCTTCAGCCGCCCAAATCCAATTTTCAACCCAAGTTGCTGTGTCAAAAGAATGGACCCAAATGTGGGTAAAAGTAACCCAATCTGCTGAAAATCCAAAGCTACCCAATGAGTGGGTTAGGGAACAACCCAGCATTTTTTAGTGAGCAAGGTTTGAAAAAGTACATGACTCAGCATGAGACTTGGCTTTTAGTTGGACTGTTTTTGTGCTTTCTACTGTCTTTGTTATTTATTTAGTGTTTTATTATTTGTTGTTGTATGAATTATTTTTGCTCCACTGGTTGTTTTAAAGTGCTCTCTTAATACAGTTGAGTTGAGTTGAGTAAGTTACAAGTCAAACCCGACACACAGGTCAAACACCAAGAATCTACATTGACGTGGGACCAGAAGGAAAGAATATATTTCATTTGATATGTTTGTCTTTAAACATGCTGGAAGGAGCCTGTAATTGTCTCCCAGTCATTTTGAAGTCATGGGGCCTGAAGTCCTGTTTTTTTTTTTAACTCTTTTTTTTTTTAATAGGACCCCAAATTCTCACACTCTTCGATTGAACATCTGACCTTTTGTGCATGTGTGTGTGTGTGTGTGTGTGTGTGTGTGTGTGTGTGTGTGTGTGTGTGTGTGTGTGAGGTTTGCTTGTTCATTTTTCTGCTAATACAACAAAATGCATTTTCCCTGTTTTCCCCCTTGAACCAAAAATGTGTCAGGTTCGCTCCAGCCAGTTCCCTTTCATCAGCGGGCCCTGGGCACGACAGGCTCACTGCTCACTGCTACTCATGGATAGGATAAATGCCCAAAAAAATAAAGTGTCACGTGCACAAATGTTCTCTGCGTGTGCAATGTGAGTTCAAGACAAAAATAAAATAAAGACTCATGCACATGCACAACATGACAGGTCATTTTCCCTCAGGTGGATGTTACGGCAAAAATGTTAAGTAAAATCAAGACTTCTAATAAGAAAAGGTTCATATTTTTTTCAGTGAAATAATTAACTCCATTTTGTTCTTGTTCTTTACCCTTTGGGGCAAAATAAGAGTGTAGATAACTCCTCCACTTCCCCAGGTGCAGCATTGCTGGCCCATCCAGGTGAAGATGCCACTGGTGACATCATCATGGTCTCCGCCCCACGGTGCACATTGTTACAAGCCACTGAGGAGTTGGGCCTGTGCAAGACGTATAACACTGGGGAAATGGAGACGTTCTCGTACGACGACAGAGACAACTTTCGACATTCAGGTAAACAAGTAGAATGATGGAGGAAAGAATGAAGAAAAAAATAAGTGACAGAAAGAACAAGGAGACATCTGACACGCTTAGTGATAAAATTGTGAGTAAATGCTCAAATTGGAAAATCGATTTCAGTCAAAAATAAAAGAGCAAAAATGAAATGATGTAAAAAAAAAACACAAAAGAACTTTGATTATATTTAATGGGTTTCAAATGTCTGGTACTTTACGGTTGTCAAAAGAAAATGTTAACGATAAACAAGCCCCAAAAATCGTATTATTTTGTTGAACGTGTTAAGATAAACAAATGCAAGTGAATGAGAAGTCAATCAAATTATTCTTAAACATTCATTCTCCTTTGAAGCATCTGGAGTCTTTAAAATTAAATGTCTCATGATTGACAGGTGTGCTTCAAGCTTTTTGGGTTGACTTGGATTTTCGGCTTTCAAGTTTTTGTGGAAATGGTTTTCTGCTTCATGTGAACTTGAGTGCGCGAAGATATCTTTTCAGCGTAGTCGGATACTTCACAATTAGAGGTTTTATTGCATGTTGTCGAACGGACCTTTTCCGTCCCTGTTTGACAGACAACATAGAGATCTTCCTGACGCTTGCTGAGAGACAGTACATCATCAAGTATGAGCTGGAGGGTCTGCGTGCGCGGAGGGATGTGAGGATACCTGGTCTGGCTGACAACTACACCCTACAACACCGAGACAACATCTGTGAGTCCTACAGGAGGATGGAATAGAAATCATGGTTGACAAGAAACAGGATTTCTTTGTCTCTTTCAAACACAGCAATTGCTTCATGTTCAATCGTGCCTGGATTCTACTTTGTGTCACAACAGAACACATTTTATTGATTTGAATGTCGGGCAATACATATGACCCTTAAATAACTTCATCGTATTTCATAAAATTACGTGACCCCCCCACCCCCGAAAAACAAAAACAAAAAAAAAAAGCCATTATTGATTTTTAACTGTCATGACAGGTATGTTATTTTTTGCTGTCAAATCCCAGCCAGGGTTAAGCTACATAATGCATTCCTATGCATTGCTGATCTCAGCCGTTGTTGGCTTCTCACGTTTGATCACGAAAACGCTTCCCTCAGCATCTCTGTCAGAGCGTACTGTATGTTACTGCTTACTGTATGTCATGGTAATGGCTTGGTTACTGCGTGGTTCAGGACCTTCCCTCCAAGTGTTGTTTTGATGAAATGTGTAATCCCGAGTGGTTTTGCAGGGCAGAAGATGACCTCCGCTGGCGTGGTTGTGGAGACGTTCCCCCTACATAACAGGGCAAGACTGAAAGAGCTCAGTAAATCCTGGTACTCTGGGAACCAGCTGTCACAACCACTGGGTAAGTGAATGTGCATGACTGACATACCCACACCGTTGGATTATTTTGTGTGTGTGTACGTGTGCGTGTGTGTGCGTGTGTGTGTGTGTGTGTGTGTGTGTGTGTGTGTGTGTGTGTGTGTGTGTGTGTGTGTGTGTGTGCAATCTAAAGCTACATGAACCATGTTTGGTGATATTTTGCACTAATGTTTACTAGAAGATGTATTTAGTCCCTTATGCATCCTAGTAATGACCTTAAGGTCACACGTGGCTGAAAGTTTTCTTCCACGTGGTCTAGAAGTTATTGCTGATTTCTTTTTAGGAGGAATCATTTGAAGTAGTCTGCCTCCCGTGCTTAGCTCATCACTGCAACCCCAAGACTTCATAAGTGGCCAAGTGGAATCCATTCCCCCACTTATGAGATCACAATGAGGGGACGCATTGCCTTGCAGAAGATGGCTGTCCTGAGTGGGAACACAGAGGGTTTTTGAAAAATCATCTTTGGTGATGTCTCAGTGGTTACAACTTAACAGGAGGTACATTACTGTTGTTAATTTTGGAGTGACCTAAGACTGCATTGCATCATAGTTTGGTTTGTTGTGCACTGCGGTGCTGCACCACAACAAACAACATCACCAATAAACATCCATCCATTAATATCTCAATCAAACTAATTGAGCATTATAATAAAAAATTGGAAGGCCCGATTGGATTTTGCAAAGAATTTTACAGAAATGAATCACAAATTTTTATGGACCGATGAGACCAAGATGAACCTCTACCAAAATGATGGAAAGGTCAAAGTCGGGTGAAAGAAAGGATGTGCGTCTTATGATCCAAAACAAACGAGCTTGTCTGTGAAGCATGATGGAGGTCATGTCATGGCTTGGGCTTGCATGGCCTCTTCTCAAATGGACCCACGAGTCTCTTTGTTGATGTAACTCATGATGGCCGTAGCGGAATGAATTCTGAAGTCGACCAAACTGTTTTGTCTGGCAATTTACCCAAAAATGCATCCAAACTAATCGGGAGAAGCTTCATCATGCAACCAGACACTGGTACAAAACACTCTGCCAACACAACAAAGGACTTCATCAGGGGGGGAAAGTGGAAGGTCTTAGACTGGCCATGTCAATCACGGGACCATAACCCAAAAGATCAGCGGTGGGCAATTAATTTTGCAAAGGGGCTACATGAAAAATGGGAACGCTTGCCCAGGGCCAAGCCAACACGGTAACCTCAAACTTGTCTATATTATTTTTGATGTATTTTGAAAAAAGCATATTGTTTTGTTTCAATAAATTCCCATGTGTAGCTATGGTATGCTTTGGTATTCATTTGGAAAGTACGTCATTCTAATTATTAATTATAAATGGTCATTAAATTACATCTTTAACACTGTAAAAATTATAACGATAATATTGTGCACCAACCGCCAAACTCCCATCTATCTTTAGACAAGTACCAAGCATAACATTATTGACAGTGATGAATCATGATTTAGTGCTGATTTATAATACACCATGCAGGATATGAAATTGCAGATTTGCATAGAATGCTATCAGGCCCTGTGACTGACTGGCAACCAGCTCAGGGTGTAGGCTGCCTTCCGCCCAAAGTCAGCTGGGATAGGCTCCAGCACCCTCTGCGACCCTGTTCAGGATAAGGGTTTTGTTGAAAATGGATGGATGGATGGATGGATATTATCAGGCCAGATCTTCTTGGCCCTCTTCATGTGCAGGAAATAAGAATGTTGCTAGCAGTCGGACCACTGCTGTCATTTTTGCTAGTCTCTTTTTTTGGAAAAATTGTTGCTAGAAGGGTTAGGAAAGTCGCTTTTGCAGCTTTTGCTTGTTACCGCCTTTGTACAAGAAAAAACAACTTTCAAAATAAAAGCACCACATAGTTTTACTTTGACTTCAGGGTCACTGTGGGGGTGGGTCAAAGGCTGTGGATGAGTCGGGTGTGGCCCCCGGGCCGTACTTTGGCCGGGTCTGCAATAGAGCCTGCGTTTGACCTTCTGAGGAAGGCGCTGAAGGAGGAAACCCCCACAAACAAGAAACTGAAAGAGGCTGCAGTGAAGGCCTGGAAAATTTCCAACGAGTTGATTCCAATAATTTTGCTCACTTCAAAAGTGGGTGGCTTCATGCAAAAGATGCTCTGTTCTGAGCTATTTAACACATCTAGACGTCAATGCCGTGAAACAAAAGCTGGAATGCTGAACTTTAGTGTGATAGCCATCTTTTGATCGGAAACCCACATGTCTTCGGTATACAGTGATCCCTCGCTCTAACGTGGTTCACTTTCCGTGGCTTTGCTGTTTCACGGAATTTTTTTAGTGCAGTTTTTTTTTTTAATGCTTTTAAACAGTGAATTGCGTTCTGCATCCTGATTGGATAAGGCACTGACCGATGTGAACAGTCCAACCTCGTACTGACTACTGGTATTAAAAATATTATTTTACAGTTCAGTATTTCCAAAAACTATAATAGTTATTTGTTGAAAATGTTTGTTTTTTTGTGCTTGGGCCTGAAAACAGGTTTTAGTCTTTGGTTTCATTGTATACGTAGTTCAGTATTGTATAATAACTGTAAAAAATAAAGCTCACTACTTCACGGATTTCACCTATCACTGGTTCTTTTTGGAACGTAACCCCCGCGATAAACGAGGGATTACTGTGCTGTACAACAAAAACAACGGAATTGACCTTGCCGTTCCGATACTTTTGGAGGGGAACCGTATCTGCTTTGTCTGTGCCCGTATGTACTTCATATCATCTCTTCTGTATTTCACTGTCAGATTCGGTCAATGCGTATTTTGGGAGCACGGTGGGATTCTACTTCAGCTTCCTTGATTTCTACACTTGGTCTCTGTTGCCACCGGCTATTCTGGGCCTTTGCATCACATACTTCTCCAGTAAGTATGTGCAACACTTTTGTTTATCATTACCGGTATTCAATGTTGAGATAGACACACAAGACTCACCTCATTGTTATTGTTATGTAAATGAAGTTGAAATGAAAGAAGTACAATTGTAAATAAATAGGGCATTTTCCAAAATGATTTCAGTCACAATGTTGTCTTATGATCATGTTTTTAAAATTATAACTGCCAAACAATATCATTCGTACATTTTACCCGACCTTTTAGAAAATATACACACCAGCAGAGTGAGCCCAGTAAGAAGACCATTAAATTAATCACGTGTAGTGGAGATAAAAGCATGAATACGCTTGTCCTAGTCTGCTTGGAGCATGCAACTCTTCAGTCTGAATGTTTTTCAGCTGGTAAAAGGCCGAATTCGTGATTGATTTGATATGATTATTGAAAGTCACGTCTGAGTGTTACGGCACCCAAAGATTTGGGATTTGGTCTTTTGGACTGCAGGTGTTTAGAACAGCAATCCTCTTTTCGTTATTGCCGAAAACAATAACATCGGTTTTGTTTTGGTTTAGCTGAAGGAAATTTTGATTCATCCAGTTGTGAATTTTCTCCAGACAATAAGTTGATCAAACTGCTGTCATTTGAGGGGCTTAGATATAGCCGTGTGTCATCTGGATGACTGCGATAGCTAACATTGGCGTTCTGAAGCATTTGACCCAAAGGTGACATATACAGACTAACCCCGAAGAAGTCCAAGAGCTGAGGGACCCCGACAGGTCATGGCCATTCACTCTGATTCAAAACTTCCAATGGTAACAAAGTAACAAATTTCCTTGAAGTAGGACCTGAACCATTTTAAGACGGTTCCACTTAATCACACCCAAATTACAGTAGGACCTTGGTTGTCATTTTCGCCAGTCTCTTTTTCGGAAATATCGTTGCTAGAGGGGTTGGAAAAAAATAGCTAAATATGACAAAACGTTGCTTAGTAGGCAACACTTCAGTCACAAGTCATAGCGCTTGCTTGCTACTTTGCTTGTGCTAGCGTCCACACATGCACTTAAATGGGCATATTCTCCCTTTCGCACTAAAGTTCCTTGCGTGCCTTTTTTACTCACTTTCAAGCAAGGACATGATCCCGTGTAGTCTTCTGACACACCCACTTGAAAAGTGACGCAGCCACCGAATTCTGAGGATGCCTGCAAGGCCCGCACATGTGAAGTTTTCCTAAAACGTGAATTCCAGGGCTCTATTTGGAATATATTTCACACTTTACATGTGAAATTGACTTACGGATCTTCCATAGTGATGTACGCGGCTCATTTGCATGTGTATTTTTATTCTGTATTTAATGAGCCTAATAAAAGTACTTTAACCAGACGACAGCGCTCATGACTGAATGTATATTTGGAACTGTCCCATTAGTTGAGAAGCGAATGAGCTGGCTGTTGTTGAAGCGCTGCCTTGCAACGCTTTCCGCCGTGCACGCGGGAAACACTTCTACGGATTTCACGACTGGCATATGTCAATTTAAAACAAATGACTCCAAATTTAAATCACCATTGCCGCCCATTATACTGACTGCATTTGTTGAGAGCGGCGCTTTCAGACACACTCCAAGGCACCACCACCACGAGTCAGGAGCTGCTCGGTCACAAGGCCGTCACCAGCACCCCACATGTGACTTTGACTTCATGGTCTAATGTATTTGCGACATTTAAGGTGTTTCGTGTTGTTCTCAGGTGAGGTTCAGAAGGAAGCGGTGGAGGCAGTGGCCGGCTCACAGGCCGAGATCCACGAGGAGGACGCCGGACTCACCGCGAGTGGTCACATGATCCAGGCTGTGTTCAGCATGCTCTGGTCCACCGTGTTCATGGAGCTGTGGAAGCGTCGCAGTTCCTCCCAGTCCTACCGCTGGGGGACCCTTCACCTCGCCGAGCGCTTTGCGGAGCCTCGACCCGGTTTCCATGGCCATCTTGGGATGAACCCTGTCACTGGTCGTATGGAGCCTCTGTTTCCTGAATGGCAGAGGGATCTGCGGATGGCACTGGTCTCTATCCCGGTGGTTGGACTGTTTTTGGGTATGACTTGTCTTGATGCCTGATTGGCGTGAACGTTTTCAAAATGCTTCTTCAATTAGTTACTCTCTTTTTTGATTATGGTTGCTAAGTTACTGTATGTCAAAGCCTGACAGATGGGAACAAAATTACAGAAGAGGATGTGTGACTCATTCAGGACAGACGGCCTAGCGCTGAAGTTTCACATGTGTGTGCAGGGATGGTGGTCCTTGGCATGCTGTGTTTCTACTGGGGGGAGAACCAAGTGATGTGGCTTCACGACGGATGGGACTCAATGGTGTCCCAGACGTTACTCTACGCACCTTCTGTGCTTCACATTGTCTACACGAATATGCTGGCCACGGTTTACAAAAGAGTGGCCCAGTCTTTGACTGAATTTGGTGAGTGAGCAGCAAGGCTTTTGAACTGAATTTTGCAACTTATTCTTGCCCTCTATAACCATTTTTTTCAAACAATAAAGAGATGTTCACCCCTCATGTGTCCTTTCAGAGAACCACAGAGAAGAGTCTGCATTCCAGAACCACCTGACAGCAAAAGTGTTGGTGGTGAGTCTCCACCTTTTTCAAAGACATAATTACATCATCCAACTGTCAGATGACTCAGCTGTCCGCCCCCCCCCCCGCCCCCACCCCCTGTTTCATCAGTTCACATTCTTCAACTACTTTGCAGTCCTCTTCCACATTGCATTCGTCAAGCAGGATGTGCCGTTGCTTCGTAAGGTGACAGCTGATCCCCACATTACAACACTCACCAGCCGCATCTGTACAACAAATGAGAAGCCTTCCTGAAAAAAAATGCAAACTGAAATATGGAATTTAAAAAAAAATGTCTAGTGGCCCCAAATGAAACATTTCTGTCTATGTGCAGCGCCTGGCATCTTTGCTGATCGTGACCCAGTTGGTGAACCAGGTGACAGAAGTGGTGGTACCTTTCCTTGTGGATCACTTCATTAGTGCCCCCCACAGGACGGAAACTGAAGATGACCCAGAGGAAGACAAATTTAGGAATCAAATCACCCTGCCAGTGTTCCCTGTGAGTGAACATTTTCAATCAGAAACAATGTTGATGGCATTTTGAGGCGCAAACTATTGAAAAGGGACATCAACTATCATGAAAACTTCACTTGTTGACTTGCCGAGTGTGTGAAATTGACCCAAAAACGATTGGGGGTAGTGGGGTGCCAGTCTGAAACCCACATCCCCCATAAGTGAGACGCCCCTGCTATCATGTCAAAGTCATAAGGTAAGCAGAACTGCAGTGCGTTCTGTTGGTATCTGATAACCGACACATAACCGATGTGAGAACTTACATACTTGATGTCTCTGTGGATTTGTCTATCAGATTTAGTCTTGGGGGTGTGAAGGCATAATGTGGACTCATGCACAGGAAAGTAGGCAAGGAGTCTTTGACAACTTTATGTTTCCCACCAGGGCCTATTTGCCGAATACATTGAGCTCCTGGTTCAGTTTGGCTATCTGAGTCTTTTCTCGTGCGTCTACCCTCTGACGGCCGTGCTGCTGCTCATCAACAACGTAATGGAGATCCGCTCCGACGCCTACAAGATCTGCAAACTCTTCCGCAAGCCGTTCTCCGCCCCCGCGGCCAACATGGGTGTATGGCAGGTCAGCACATCAGGCAACGGGCGTAATTGTGACGAAGAAAACTGGTGTCATTGTCTTGTCCTCCAGATTGCGTTTGAGATCCTGAGTTTCGTCGCGGTGGTGTCTAACTGCTGGCTGTTGACACTGTCTCCACAATTGCAAAGGATGCATCATGAGGGCCAGATGAGCAACACCGACATCGTGCTGATGGCCATTTTGGCTGAGGTAGAAGGGCTCCTCATGCAGAGGCTAGGCTCGCTAGTATCCGATCTGAGACTACATATGAAAGTCCAGATGGGCAAAAAAATTCCGATCAGGGTCAGATTTGTCTGCATTTTGAACCTAGCTATAGAGACGCATGACTTGGCTTTGCACACTTACCGAAATCTTTTGGGCTAATTGTTTGGATTAATTAAAAATGACAGTTATCTGACAGAACTAACAAATCCTATGTATTTTTCATAAAGGCAGATTTATGTATTCAGCATTTATAAATCCATTGTGTTAACGAAAGTATATATTCATTATGAATTACTGCGGTGCATTTGGAATACTTGGAGGTTGACTTTATCCGATATAAACAACCCGCATGGTTTATGTACCGTTGAAATACTTTCCGTTTTGACGTGATTCATTTTCCCGAGTGCATGCTCAACTGATGTTTTCAAATGTTTTTGCAGCATGTTCTCATCGTAGTCAAGGTGATTGTGGCAGCCCTGATTCCAGACGAACCAGAGTGGGTCCGAAAAAAGAGGGCCCACATGCAGTACACGTCCATGCAGGCTTTACGACAGCAGGTCAGCACAATTGCGGTCCATTCCCTGTTACTTCAAGACAAATGATACAACATTAAAATCTAAAATTCTCATGAGAGGTTCGGCATATCATCTCCAATCAAGAAATGCCGTCATGGACATCATTACAGATTGTCTTCTGACCGAAGACCAAACGTGGGGCTGCTGTCATACAGGACAGTCACCTGGAAAAAATACCTATTGCTAATGTTCGGCCATGATGTTTCTCGATGATATGACTCTGAAAATAGAGGTACTCTGTATAAAATTTCCATTAATCCGAAATGCCATTTTGTGAAACCTCTTCAATTTGAGATGGGCGTCTTCATTTCAATCACATCTTAATTGTCTTATTTTAAATGTTATCATGGTGTTGCATAAAGACAAAAATCAACGTTGATTGTCTTGAATGTTGCTTTTTAGCTTTTCGAGGTTTAGTTTTAGCTTGTAAAATGTATTCTTGCTTTCTCTTTCAGAACCTCCCTTCTGAGGAATCCTGAATCTGTGAAGCAATGGATCAGCTGGACCCAAAACGAACAATTTTTGAGCTTCAATAGTCCGATGCTGTGCCTGCATACTCATCATCCATAGTTTTTAAAGGTGCCATTTTATACTTTGGAGACAAATCACGTTATTTATTTTATTCAATTAAAAAAAAAAAAAAAAAAGATTTTATTACAAATTCACAACAGTAAAATGTTATACCCCAGTCTTAGATGAAGAAAAAGCTATTCAGAGTGAATTTAAAAACATCCTTCAGACTTTAAATATGGCTGATGGTGATGAGTTTAGACTAAATAAATAAAATAAATTATTTATTTAGTTTAGACTAAATAAATAAATAAATTTT
>NW_017805498.1:1439117-1448900 GCF_001891065.2 Hippocampus comes | reverse complement strand
ATATATATATATATATTTAAAAAACAAAGATGGATTGTATATTTGTGTCAAATATGTTGTGTCCCCACAACATTAACATTGGCATACCATATAACATGTTTTAAATGATAAATATTGCAACAATCCAAAAGTTGTCTTCCATGAAAATGTGTGCCTTTCAGACAATTACAAATACAAGCATAACACTGGTGTCGAACATCTTGCAGAAACCACTCACAAAAACTCAATTTTCTGTGCCTGGTAATTTTGCACCTTGCGTTGTTTGGTCATCTGAACAGCAGTAATTTTGTCTCCCAAGTTCCAAATGTCAGCTTTAATTCCAGCAAGCTTCTTGCTAGAAAGACACATGGTGCTTCGACAATGTACATACAGTACACGCTCTGAGCTGCACTCTCCAATCACATGGACATTGACAGTGCAATTCAAACAGCATTTAGAATGTCCAGTATTTGTCCTATTGTAAGAATACACGCAAACCGAATGTATATATTGTTTGTTGCCTTTAAAAGGAGATTGACAGTACAAGGGTTTGAGTGAGGTGGTTAAAAGGGAGTGCAAGTTCAGGAAGAGGCAAAAATATTTATCATGCTGACACTGTATTCTTGATTCTGTAGATAAGCTAAAGCGAGTGACAATAGGAAAATAAATATCTGAGTGAACAGTAAGTACTGTAGTTGACTTGAAACTGCTCTCTTGATCATAATTATAGTTGTTTAGGAAAGTACTACAACTACTTCTTATTTGCTTTGGTCGTAACAATACTAGACTGTGTTTTGGTACTGAGCTCCCATAAAAAATGTGGCTGCTAAAATGCTAACATCTTTTTTTTTTAATGCTGGATTTGAATATTAAGCCTTGAGAAAAATAATAAGGAAAAAACAAAAGACCACTTGTGCTCTGCTATTATATGCGTTTTTTTGGGGGGTGGGGGGTGGGGGTGGGTTGTCCAATGCTTTTATGTTCTGGATTGTGCCTCTAATGACTGCTTAACTGGTCAGTATTACCACTCATTTGTCTTCTGTGCACATTGTGCTATTCACTCTTCAGTGCAGGCAGACGGAACATCACACATACACGACGACGACGTCAATGTGGCCACTCACACATTAGGAGGTTTTATTCTTCCAAAACACCGCTTGTGGAGCCCCAATCTGTTTACAATGAAAAAGTAGATATTCCACATCCAGCCACCAGTCGGCATCAACTAAGTGTTCTGCATGTGTTAGCTTGACCTGATGTGTGACCACCACAGGCTGTATCGCAATAAAGACACAAATGAAGAAAGTGTTTTTTTTCTTCTTCCTGACAAACATCATGGAGCACATTGGTTACATTGATGTCATTTTAATAAATAAATCCAGAAAAAAATAAGTACAAGGCTCCAGAGAGACGAGGTCCTCTAATTCAAAGCAGAAGAACAAAACACACCAGGGAGGGGCAGGCAGGCTGCAACTGTACAGGAATAATCACTTCTCTATTGAATCTGTTCTTGGTACAAATTTTACGCTTACAGTGCTGCCGAAATACAAGCGACAATCAAATTTCACGCTTTCTCGATAAGCGAGGAATGTATGCCCGGTTGCATACCCAATTTCGGCATGAAACAGTAGAAATGAACACAAATAAGCTGCTCTGCAGGCTACAGGGAAAGTATATGTGTTACTGTACAGTAGCTTATTCTACAGCTTTGGCTCTTATCACTGTACAAAATGTATCTACAATTATCATCTTTGCCTCGAATAAGACATGAGTGGATGTGAAAATACACCAAATATACACGGAGTGACTCCTCTACCAATATGTAACACGTGATTCATATTCCAAGATGTACAGTAGTAGGAAGCTACCGGGTGCTGTACTGTGTGCAATCAAGGTAACAAGACAAGACAGCGGTGTCTTGCTAAAGCCAAGACACGGTATGGAGGTATACGGTGATAAATAACGCTTAAGAGCATGCACAGCAAGTCACATGGTTCCCATGACGATGGTTGGCAAACCTCGCAACACTTCGAAGTGTCGATCGCATCCTCGATGTGACAACAAAAAAAAAAACTAGTAGGGCGAGTGATCAACGGACGGAACATTAAGAGGACGGAGAATGATACAATCATCTCAGTCTGAGGCATATTATAGCATGTGGCGTATATCATAACATTGTAACAGTCTCTCAGCTTATATTAAGAGGTTTGTAACCAGAGAAGCGGGTTGTGCAAAGGGAAGAAGAAACAAGTGCTTAGTTTTTGCGTTTTGTTTTGTTTTTCTGTGAAGCCTTCGTTGTAGGCAGCTCACGAGGACAATTTTCTCTCCTTCCGCGTGGGTACAGTGTGCTTGCTACGCTCACCAAGTCGCAAAGTGGCTCCACTCAAACCACTGTGCCGTCGACAAACTGGAGCTTTTAACTTTGTGATTCCTGCTCAAGTGTGCACTCGAAACTCTCCTGTGGTCAGCTTGGAGTATGCGTGCGTGCGTGTCATTTAAAGCACATGGCAACAGTTGTACTGAGCCAGTGGGAGGATCTTGGCTTTGTTGTTTGTGGGGATGTTGAAGGCCAGCGCTTTCTCACACAGGGGCAACTGGAAGAGGCGCTCGCGAAGCTTGAGGCTGTGGCGTTTCCCCGCCGGCTCCACCCTGGCGGCGGCGGCGGTATTGGCGGCTTCGTCCCAGGGCCCGGTCGTATTGCGCGATTGGGATCTGTCCGTTACAAAGTCATCCCTGGCGCCCGTGTCCGTCCACTGCTCCTTCTTCTCTCCGCGGTGTGTCTTTTGGTTTTTCGGCGTTGCGGAGGCGGCGGCTTTGTTGAAGTTGTTGTTTGGTTCCGTCTCTTGGTGGGGGGCTTTCTCACTCCACCCCTGGCAGCACGGCACCCTCAAAGCCGCCTTAGCCTCACACGAGGCGGGGCGCTCCGGCGCGTGACTCACGAGATTGTTTAGGTGAGCGACCGGTTGGTATGAAATCACGCTGGCGCTTTGCGTGCGCTCTCTTTCCGTGTCCACTCCAGCCTCCTCCTCTTCGAATTTCTCCCCCATTTGCTCTTCCGCCCTTTCCTCTTGATCGTCCGCACCGTCCAGCACGACCTCAACCTTCTTCTGTGGCTCAGTCACAGACAACGACAACAAACCTTCACACTCTTTGGCCAGGTTGCTCTCCTCTACCTCGTCCTCCTCCTCTTCCTCTTCCTCACAAATCTGCAGGAGAGCTGGGAGGTTCTTGGCGACGCGAGGTTCCTCGGCCGGCGGCGGGTGAAGCGAGTAGCTGAGGTTGACCTGCCGCGGCGCCGGTAAGGACTGCGGCTTGGCGGCGAGCAAGTCGCCAGATTCGACCATTCGGGAGAGCGGCGAGGTAGAGGAGAGGGCCCCCGAGAGCCAATGGGGAGGCGCCTCTGGGCTGAGCAGCACATTGTCCAGCCCCTGTAACCAGCAGTGAGCCTCAATCTCCTGCAGTGACGCTCGGACTGATGGATCCTTCTGGAGCATCCTGGAGATCAGACTGTCAAAGAAAACACAATCAGATAATACAGCGAAAAAAAAGTTGTTGTCTGTCATTCACTTAAAATGCATTTTTGCGGTGGCCTGTCCCATTATTTGACCAGAGTTTTGTCAATCGTACGGCGATATATTCAGAATTTGCGGGGAGAACATGCAAACTCCACACAGGAAGGCCAGAGCCGGAATCGAACCCCGCACTTCTGCACTGTGAGGCCGACATGCTAACCAGTCGCCCACTGTGCCGCTGGCTCTGAATCCCTACAATCCAAAAGGCTAAAGATTCACATATACTACAACACGGTTACATTTGCAGTTTCCAGGAGCAAGTAAGCAAAGTATTTCCAGACAGAGTAAGAGGAGGATTTTTATTTCTTTATTTTTTTTCTGCAGTGGGCTCCGTAGCGGGGCATCTTGGTTCAGGAGGAAGCGGGTAAAGTGCTTGGGAACATGCTCAGTTTCGCACTGGAGAATGACAACCCAAACACTGGCGCAAGGCGGAGGGCCCGCCAATGGTGTGTCGCGGCTGCTGGTTGATGTGGTGGTGGCGGGGACTGAGATAACCGGCTGACCAGTGCGTCATGACGGTCGATCTGCCTTGGGCGCATGCTGGGCGGCCGAAGGAGGGAAAGCTGGAGCAGCAATTTTGGGCCATTGATAAAAACACGAATAAGTCCAAGTTGCATTCCAACATGACCGATGTTCATTGGGAAGTGTGCTTGTGGCTCACTATCAGCAGCTCCAATCCGGACTCCCTCCCCTGGCCGATTCCATTCAGCACAAGTCATCCGAGTCAAGTTAAGGAGAGGAAATGTACTCTAGTTGTGTTGTGCAAAGATGGCTGGTTCATGCAGCGATGCAAGATACACCTATTGTGCATGGAAGGAATTCAAAGTATATTTTAAAATAAATACATGATGAAATAAATAAGTGAGATCATTTAGAAGGGGGTCATTTTATGAGTCGCTCGCATGCGAAATAAGTGTGGGCACCGCTGTCGATGCACACATTTCTTTTGGGGAAACATTGACTCATGGATGAGGAAAAAAGGGGCTCCCGTTTCAGTTTGAGTTGCTCTGTCTTTGCACATCATATATGCAAAAAGCAACTCCGTCAAAGATGAAATGTTTTCATTCATTCATCCATCCATTTTCTGATCCGCTTATCCGCACAAGGGTGGCGGGGGGTGCTGGAGCCTATCCCAGCTGTCTTCAGGCAGTAGACGGGGGACACCCTGAACCTGTTGCCAGCCAATCGCAGGGCACGCACAGACGAACAACCACCCACACCTAGGGACAATTTAGAGTGTTCAATCAGCCTGTCATGCATGTTTTAGGAATGTGGGAGGAAACCGCAGTACCCGGAGAAAACCCACGCAGGCCCGGGGAGAAAATGCAAACTCCACACAAGAAGGCCGGAGATGGAATTGAACCCGGTACCTCTGCACTGTGAGGTCGACGCGCTAACCACTGGAGCACCGCGCCGCCCATGAAATGTTTTGACATCTGAAATATGCGTCTACAATTTTTATTTGAACCCTTTTACAGTGGACAGCTTATCATGTTATCAGGTTACTGTTAATGCTTTTGTTTAGGTTACATTTGGTTTTGTTTCCTCGTGTGCCCTTTTTGTCGCCACCTATTGTCGTCATCAGTGTCCCTTGTGTTTAACCAATCGGCTCCCTCAACCCTTTGTGTCTTGTCCGGGTGTTTCTCGTTTTCTCGTCACTTTGCTTGTATTTAGTTGCCTGGGTTCTGTCAGTCTTGGTTGGATCATTGTGAGTGTCTGTGTGCTCCTGCCATGTTTTGTTTCTGTCATCGGTTCTTGTTACTTTGTTTCCTTGTGGTTTTCAGGACTTTGTTCGAGTACTTCAGTTCGTTTTTTCCAGTGTCCTCCTGTCTGTATTTTTGTGAAATACAGTATATCTTGGTCAGTTCCACCCTACTCCTCCTGCCTCCCGGCTCTTTGGGGGTCCTCCACCTCACCATCATGCATCCATGACAGTTACAGGGTGCATGAAAGGGTGAATGTAAAGGACATCGTGCATAAAAAAAAAGTTCTGCCAGAAAGAAAATGCATGCACGGGTGTCTCGCCGAAATCATATGATAAATTCCTCTGTTCATGCTTTTTGCATGATTTTGGTCTTGAAAAGTTCTCTTTTGTGTAAAGTTACATAAATACAAAAGCACGCTGTAAAATAGTCAAATGTTCTGCCTGTAATTTGGTTCTGTGTTGCTGTGAATATTAAAGGAATTGAAAAATTATGTAGAATTTTGAATTTAAAAAATTCAGATGATTAATCTGTTATCTGAATTTTTTTCTTCTGCCAAACATCACCCCTTCCATTTCACTGAAAATTGTGGTTTCCATGAAAACCGGTTCTGTTCCCTAGCCCCGTGTTTCCCAACCAGGGTTACGTGTGCCCTTAGGGGTAAACTGGCACTTTGCGGACATTTAATAATTTCTGTCCAAGATGCTAAGTAAATATTTTCAGTCAGTTCATAAGCCTGTTAATGAAATGATATCGGCGCGCTGCAACTTGTTTCCCCGGAGAAACAATAATGAGTGTCAGATTAAGGCTCAGAGGACTGCTAAAAAAAAAGAGCGTGTAACTGTTATAGTGGGTCTGAACTATTTTGAGGTGAAATATCTGTTCAAAGGGGGCTCGAAATTCTGATTAAAAAAAAAGTCAATCCGGAAGAACATTCTGTTCATGTGCCATGGATTCAGATGAATGTCATCCACATTTCTCGGGGGCCCGACACAAGCTCATGAGGTCTGTAACGAATATCCCCAAGGTTGTTCTGTTCTACTCAGACGCCCCATTATGTGACCATGTGAGCGCCGATTGTGTCGGATCAGCTCTAACCCGCAGTGTTTGTGGTCAAACATGCAGTCATTGGGTGGGAAACATTTATGCTTACTCAACTGGAAAACAAAATGAAAAGAAACACACATCAGTGGTGTGCAATGACAACAATGTACACTATGTGACATTTTCACCCCGGACATTTTTTAAAACACCACAAATGATCAGTTTTAGACCCAATTTAGCACCGTATATTTTCTCCCAGCCATCACTCTGTTGAACACATATCTTTTAGGTTTCAAAACCTTGAAGCAGACTTCCTGGAGAAGAATGTCCATGTCCAAAAGAGGACATAAGGTCCATTCCGTAATATTGGTATACCAAGTAACTGATTACCGGTAATTTCATTTAGATTCTTTTGTCTTTCTCATGATTTTAAAATCTGAAATGAATGCAATTGTTTCTGATCACAAATGCAATTAATTCTACTTACAGGTCTAATGACTACGACAGGAAAAAGATGATTGGGAAAACAAAACAAAAAAAAATGTTAATTTACCTTACTTTCAGAGGTTATCAACAAATACATTTGTGAAGCACAGTGATTAGATGTGCTTGGTTCAACTCTTTTCCAACACTACGTTGCAGGTCAAATGTAATATGTGCTGCACGACCTACAACTTGTAATGACTGTGCTAACTGTAAGTTGCCTTTGAAAAACTAACACTTGTCTTGCTGCCTATTCAAGGCAAGTGCCCACTGAGTGTTTAATGAAGCATGTCTGTGTACAGTCCAACCAGAGCACAAAATTATTCGCTGAAACTAATGAGATGCTTTTACGGTCACTAGCTATTTAACACAGGGTGACTCACATGTATTCGGTAAAATCTCGGAAGCCGTCAGTTGCGCAAGGCATTTAATATGTGGTGCAAAGATGAGGATAAAATGGACGTCGCATCGCATAGGCACATTTTGTTTTGGCGGCGGCGAACTACGACAGTTGAGTGATGTGTGGGGTATGCGGACTTACTCTCTGCAGTGGCCTGAGACGTGGTCGGGGATGGAGTAACGACAATCCAGAATCATGACCAGAGTCTCACTGTCATTGGCCTCCTGAAAGGGAGGGACCCCGCACACTAACATGTACAAGATCACCCCGAGGGACCAGATATCTGCAACACACACACACAACAGAATCAATAGACATGCTGTCAGGTACAAGGCAAAGCAAGGCAGCTTTATTTATGTCGCACAAGGTAGACATCATTTTAACCAAAAACTGAAAAGCATTTTCAAAGCCAAGTAAAGAAATAATGAGTTCACTACTATGAATGTACACTGAAAAATGAGGAAGGTAAATGGGACATCCGTGTTTCGGCTTTTTGGGATTCGGCGTATGACATGAAGCCACAGACAAACATGACTGCTGGCGCGGAGAGGGGATGTATTTCCTATGGCCTCCCTCCCTTTCCTTCCCTTCCACCTCCTTGTCGCGTACACACACACACACACACACACACACACACACACACACACACACACACACACACACACACACACACACAAAAGAACGATGGGACGCACGCACACAGTCAAGCGTGGCTGTTCTGATGTTGAGCTATTTTGAGAATGATCTTTCTTTTGCTCTTTGTTTCTGTCCTTCCTTCTGTAAATAAGAAGTCATTGCACATGCCAAGCCTGATATGCATGTGATCGAAAGAAAAAGAAAAGGAAGCTGAATTTCTTTAAAAGGCAGTGACATAATGTGAGTTGTCATGACATTGCCCTTTCAAGGTTATTTTAGTTGAACCGTAAAATCCAGGAAGTAGTCAAGCGTGTCCTTTCCTATGCAGAGGCTCAGATTATGAGAGGCTTATAAAATCCTGGTTAGATTTGATGGTACAGATCAGAAAAGTAACAGTGAATTCTTCTGTAACCGGGGGCAGATAGAAAGGAATAAAAAAATGTTTCATTTCAGCATCTTCAAATATGCAAAAGCGAAGCAAATGACGGCACTCCATGTGGCAGACTATCACAATACTCTGTATCTTTGAGTCGACACAATGAGACAGCAAAGAACATGCACAGGAACAACAACATGATGCACGCAAGTGCACATGAAAGAACAGGAATACATACAACTGGGTCATGTCCATCACACTCTGTAGGTCGCAGAATTATTTCAGGCGCTAGCCAATGCACGATGGCTGATGAGCACATCGCGCAGTAGAATCGATACCAGATATACCAAACTTAATTTTACGGTATTGGTTACTCATGGAGGCTACCGATACTTCGGCGGGGGATCTGACATTGAATAAGTCTTCCTCTGCAGTAGATGCCGGAGCCTATCCCAGCTGTCATTGGGCAGTAGGCGGGGCACACTCTGAACTGGTTGCCAGCCACTCGCGAGGCACACAGGGACAAACAGCCACTCACACTGACAATAATTATTCTTGAATATTTTATTTGTTGGTGAAAAACCTCTGCTCCACACTTCAGCCAATTTCTCAGTGATAGAGTCAAAATGCGTGGGATGAAGACCATATTTTTTGGACACTACTTTTTTTTCCACTGACAGAAGCAGTTTGACACATTAACCAATCATTGTATGGTCTTAGGTCCTTGTTTACAATTTTTTTGTCATTGTGTTCGATGAAACTTTATAAATCAAAAGTACCCGGAGTCGGGAGCTTGTTTCAGTGATACTCGTACGGGTATCGGTCTGAAAAAAAAGTGGGATGGTACATCCCTAATAAATACCATGTGGCTGTATTTTATTTGTTTTATCGACACGTTCATTTGATTTTAATGTATTGATATAAAAATAGAAAACACCATGGTTCAGTCAGCTCTAGACACCAGCACACACAGCACATTGTCTGTTAGGACAGTCCAAACAAGCATGCCCAGTTGTCGGCGCACAATGTACACAGTCACGCTCGTCGTCTCTGTTGAGAGAACACTTACGCAAGAGAAGCCACCGAGCACTGTACCAAGCTCAGAAGCAAATATCACACGGACAAAGTACACATTGTCGACGCCATTAGTGGCCCACTGACCATTCAGACTAGCAATAAACTGATAAGATGCTTATTTTCAATATTACTGATAGCTATCCACACTCACCATGGACTGGGCTTCAGTGCCCGTTGGCTTCATAATTAATCTTGAAACAAATCTTATGTTTGCCGCATAATGCAACACTTTCACAGTATTTCTGCCATGGTTTTAGGATAGGATATCTAATTACCGTATTTTCCGCACTATAAGGCACTTCGGATTATAAAACGCACCTTCAATGAATGGCCTATTTTAAAACTGTTTTCATATATAGGGCACACTGCATTATAAGGCGCATAGAAAGGAAGCTACAATAGTGGCTGCGGTTGCGCTATGCATCCACTAGATGGAGCGACGCTGAAAGGAATACAATATGTGGAAATATGGTAATGGTGGCCATTCATAATTGAAAATTATTATTAATTATA
>NW_017805498.1:1436922-1437107 GCF_001891065.2 Hippocampus comes | reverse complement strand
CTATTTTAAAACTGTTTTCATATATAGGGCACACTGCATTATAAGGCGCATAGAAAGGAAGCTACAATAGTGGCTGCGGTTGCGCTATGCATCCACTAGATGGAGCGACGCTGAAAGGAATACAATATGTGGAAATATGGTAATGGTGGCCATTCATAATTGAAAATTATTATTAATTATATTAT
>NW_017805498.1:1398459-1436861 GCF_001891065.2 Hippocampus comes | reverse complement strand
TTATATTATATTATATTATATTATATTATATTATAGTAATATCCATCCATCCATTTTCTCATCTGCTTATCTTCATGAGGGTCGCGGGTGTGCTGGAGCCTATCCCAGCTGTTTTCTGACACTTAGGCGGGGTACACCCTGAACTGGCTACCAGCCAATCGCAGGGCACACAGAGACAAACAACCATCCACGCTCACACTCACACCTCGGGACAATTTTGAGTGCTCATTAACCTGCCATGCATGTTTTTATGGAATGTGGGAGGAAACTGGAGTACCCGGAAAAAACCCCCACAAGCACGTGGAGAACATGCAAACTCCACACAGGAAGGCCGAAGCTGGAATCGAAGCCTTCACCTCGCAATTGTGAGGCTGGCGTACTAACCAGTGGACCGTCGTGCCGCCCTAAGATAATGAATAGTACTGCACTTGCCAAATAACTAAATGGTGTATCATTGCAACAGTGGTCGTTGCCTAACACAAGCGACAGTGCAACTGGCTCATAAAAGCCGCTGTTTTTCAACTTTCAAGCGGGCCTTCAACACGAAGTTGCAAAATTTGCACCTCGAGATAACCTTGATGACGCTACAAGCCCTTGGAGCTAGAATTACAAGGCTATGAGAGAGGCAAATTTGTTGGGATTTCTTGAGGGCGACTGTTGTCTCAAAACAGACTGAATGGGAGTGTGTGTGTTGGGTCAGACCTTGTTGATGCAAACAGTGGAGCAGTGTGATCTAAAAACAGATAAATTCCCCCAAAATATATCGCTGACGTCGGTTTCCCATGCGTGATTCCATGTTACATCATGCCCAAGAGCAGCAAAATGAGTTATGTCTGACTGGCGAGATGAAGCAAAAGCAAACAATTTATGGGTACTGGTACCCTTGACAATTATGCAAGAGAAACCAAATAAGGACAACAATGTGGGGGATTTTGGGTCAATTTTGTCAACTTTTTAATTTAAAGATACAGTGTGTAAAATCACTTGCCATCTAGTGTTGAACACATAAAGAATGCAACGACCATTTGAAGCATGGGCACTACGGTGCCTCAGAGAGAGCACAACTTTGCTAACCTTCCACCAATTCTTCAGCCGCGGCATAAGCAAATAGTCATCACAAATGACATCTAGTATTTCCTCAAGTTACAAAATAAGTCTATTGCATTTGTTAAACATATTGTAGTCACTGATCCAGGTTAAGTTTGTCTGCTTCGAGTATCTGTAGTAAAAAGATGCCTGCGAAACACGTCAGCAAACCTGTAAGTTGGCCTAAAATTATATATTTTTAAAAAACGTACGTCGACTTGATAGGTCTTTTTGTGTTTGTTTTGTATGATTGAAAATTAATAATGGGTTTTGGGCAGCACGGTGCTTTACTGGTAAGCACGTCCCGCTCACAGTGCAAAGGTTCAGGGTTCGATTCCGGCTCCAACCTCCGACATTTGTAACACTTTACATTTTGAACATGCTATTGCGCTACTAAAAGGAAGCCTTCAGACTATTTTCTGTAGAAAAATGTGATTTAATATTCATTTCAGTTTTCAAATTACGATGAGTTTTGCTATCCGAACGAAGCTTTACCTATTTTTAGATATACTGGATGGATTTTTTTTCTCTAGTTTTTCAGGTATTAAAAGTTCTTTCTGTGTTTCTGTCTCCTCATATTCGATTTTTAGTTTCGGCCAAGAATTTTTATTTCAATGCATCCTGAGTTCACATACTTTTTCCACTCACTGTATGTTATTTTTCTGATTGACTGATGTAGGAAATATATTCTAATTCACATCCTAAATAACACGTTTGATATTTTATAGTATCACTTTCCTTTTGCTGACAGATTTAATGCTCATATTCCTAACGGCCGCGGTCTCATCACAATGACAACACAAAAATGGAAATTCAAAGGCATCTACTACAACAAATCCTTTTTAGGGCGACACTTCAGTGAACAGAACACACACACAGGTATTATGCAACTGGAAGAAATGTTTATCTTTGTCAATGACACAAGGCCCCGTTCACCAACTTGTCTTTTGTTCATCTTCATCACCTGTTTTCCATAATGCTAATATGAAAGGACAAAGATGGCTTGGGCTGACAAAATCCGACCTTTTCTGCTGCCAGACAGTCACGCTAAATACTCAGCCCTCTGCTATTACAAGCGCACGAGATGTTTAAACACCACACACATGACAGGACTTCGAGGTGGTGAAATATAAGCTTGGAAATAAACAGAAGACTTTCTAATATGTGCATAACAACAGTTTTTTGAGCGGTCATTTCAGAGGATATCACTAATAGAGCGCTCTCTTGGAATGTCTTGGGATGACCATTGAGGCGTATGTTTCGATACAAGTGATGGCAGTAGAACGTCATGTAATTAAGTCACCATTGTTTTTTTTTCGTGACTTCATCGGTAAAGGAGGATTTTTAGAGGCAACTGACGTGCTCATTACGTTTTCTGAAAATGGCGTCAATACAATACATCAGGATTTGCATAGTGCTTTCACAACAATGGCAACTTTCACGAAAATGGCGGCCACTTGTCACGTTGCAATTCCAAGTGGCCGAACGCTTTTCCGGTGACACCATATTTGATATGGCTGCAGTTATACTGACAGAACACGTTAAACAACCCGCATGTGGCCAGATTTCATAAAAGGAACACAAGTGACAAAACTGCGCAGTGACAACATTGAAATAAAACAATAGATGAACAAATAATTAACATCACATACCACCAAGTTGGCCTCAGGTGACTCTAGCTCACATTGATTTTAATGAGGATAACCTCCACGTGATCTCACCAGTTGCTGATGGTGAGCAATTATTTTGCTTTGTTTTCGTGACTTCATTGTACTTCCATCGTCATACCTTTTTTTTAATATCTGAGCTTTATTTTTTTATGTTACAGTGAAACTCCTCTACAACGAAATCATGTTTGCAGCAAGAAATTTTTCACAACAGGGGGTTTTTCAACTATAAAAATTTTTCTCTCATATATAAACACACACACACACACACACACACACACACACACACACACACACACACACACAAACGTATGTGTACTCTATTTTTATTCCAATAGTGCATAAGTATGAGCACACACTGATTTGACACTTCATATAGTCAGTGTAGAAAGAAAAAAAAGGGAAAGAAATTGCGAAATTTACGATCAACATTCACTTTCACTTACATCAATTTCTTAGATAATGTCTTTTATTTTGAGTCCTGTCTTTCATTTTGATCACGAAAAGGGTCAGACCTCAACCAGGGGTGTTCAAGATAACAGCATGAGAGAAGAACACTCTACTCAGGAAGTGACATCAGGATTTACTGTCGATGGACTCACATTCAAAGCAGTAAGTACAAGTTTATGTACTGATAGTTTAGTACAGTGTTGTTGTCAAAGTTAAATTAGGATGCGTTCATAGGTTCACTTCGTTTTTGACTCTTACTGAAAGAATGTAAAAAAACAGATGCGGGTTTATGATGCAAATCACCTCTGTGCTCTGCCACTGTCATTCATTTTATAAGTTCAGTTGGAGAACATTTTTTTCTATTTCAGTATTTCCAACAGTTATCGGGTAACTTGTTTTTTTTTACACTTGCATGTCTGTAACATGTGACTGGAAAAAAAGTGTCTGCACTTTATAAAATATTAATAATGGCTGGCTATTTCTATTTTCATAATTTCGTATGAGTCACTCACAGACAGTGAGGTCCCTCTTGGCCAATCGGAGGCCAGGATGATGCTCGGTAAGCCAATGGCAGAGCAGCTATGAGTATGTTGCGTCCAGGAAACTCGCAGCTGTGACCGAAATAAACATCGTTCACTATTTAAACCAGTGTGGTGGTTGCTGTTGCCGTTTCCAAACGAAGCAGTAGAGGTCGCTGTTGGATTAGACTTTGTTGTAGTGAATGTCTTCGAGAGGCTGGAGCAGAGAAAATGATTTCGTATAACGCAACAGGGTGTTTTTTCGTCGTATGGGGGGCAGGAGAATGGGAATGGTGTTAATGCATAAAGATTTTTTCACATAAGGGGGTATTTTCGCCCATGTAGGTTTCGTTCTTGAGGAGTTTCACTGTATGTGAAATAATTACTTAGACCGGCCCGATAATTATCAGGTCAATAATTATTGTGCATCAGTAGTTATTGAAGCATCCACAGGTGCTGGTGGATGATAAAATCTGGAGCATCACAAGATTTGCTACATGCGTTTTACTTTTCTTTGTGTGACTCGAATGCCAAAAGGGTCAGACCTCAACCAGGGGTGTTCAAGATAACAGCATGAGAGAAGAACACTCTACTCAGGAAGTGACATCAGGATTTACTGTCGATGGACTCACATTCAAAGCAGTAAGTACAAGTTTATGTACTAATAGTTTAGTACAGTGTTGTTGTCAAAGTTAAATTAGGATGCGTCCACAGGTTCACTTCGTTTTTGACACTTACTGAAAGAATGTAAAAAAACATATGCGGGTTTATGATGCAAATCACCTCTGTGCTCTGCCGCTGTCATTCATTTTATAAGTTCAGTTGGAGAACATTTTTTTCTATTTCAGTATTTCCAACAGTTCTCGGGTAACTTGTTTTTTTTTACACTTGCATGTCTGTAACATGTGACTGGAAAAAAAGTGTCTGCACTTTATAAAATATTAATAATGGCTGGCTATTTCTATTTTCATAATTTCGTATGAGTCACTGATGTGACAGTGTGAAGGTGAATGTGACTAATTATCTGTCGTTATATGTGCCCTGTGAGTGACAGTCAGATCAGTCCAGGGTGCAAAGTTTACCTTATGCCTGAAGCAAGCTGGAATAGTTTACGGCTCCCCGCGATAAGCAGTGAAGAAAATGAATTACTTTCTATGATAATAAAAGGTCTCTGATATATTTCAGTCAAAATACACAAGGATCCAAAATTACACTGTATAAACTGGTTCAAGCGCGCCATTATGTGGGCCGATTCATTGAGTCACTATAAGACAATATTGTACATTGAGAAGTCTCAGCTCATCAGTGCAGCACTAAAATTAGGCATTCTATGCACAGGATAAAGAATGTGACTATTAGTGCTATTATATTGTCTGTCGACATCTATTGCAGCTCCATTTGTGTTCAAGCCGTTGCAATTTAGATGTTATTCAGCGTTTGTATGAAGCTAGCGGACTCAAACGCTATGTACGTGTAACTTTTGTGTTTTATGTTTAGTTTGACAGTAAACCTCAAATAGGAGTGGAAATAAGTAGCTTGAAAACATTTTCTTGAAGAATTCTTCACTCCTTGTATCTGCCAAGAAGTGAATTGAGAAGTGAATTGAGTCACTGCCACCATACAGTGCCTGTATCTCAAGTCACAATTTTGTGTAACACAGTAAAACATAGTAATAAGAGTCTTCTTAAAAGAGTCTTACCCACAGCTGGAGCATCATACTCTTCTCCCAAAAGAATCTCCGGTGCAGAATACGCCAGGGACCCACAGCTGGTGGCCAACATGGTCCCAGGTTTGAATAAGTTACTGAAGCCAAAGTCTGTTAGTTTCACTGCCCCCTGCTGCGGAAAGAACACCACATTCTCTGGCTTCAGGTCTCGGTGCACCACGTGGAGCTCGTGGCAGTATGCCACGGCGCGCACGATCTGGGCAAAATGGCGTTTGGCAGTGCCCTCAGCAACGCCTGTCTCGTGGCGAAGGATGTAGTCGTACAGGTCGCCCCCCTCTGCCAGCTCCATGACCAGGTAAAGGGTCGTGGGTGTGTCGATGACCTCATAGAGGCGGACCACGTTAGGATGTTGCACCCTCCTCATACATCTGAAAAGAATACATTGGGCTCAATCTCACGTCTCTTAATTGCAAGGTTCCTAGCTCCTCAAAACATTGAAAGCGACCCGCAAGTCATTCTCATACTGCCATATTACGGAGCATTTCAATCACCTTAAATGCACATCGAGGTTCAAATGCGTTTAGCCACATAAAGAAAATTAAAAACCTTTTTATGGTTTTTGAATTTTTTTTCACATTCAACCATAATGCATAAGCAGCATCTCTACATGTTTTACGAGTCACCCCAAATGTGCACAGCATGCATTGGTAGTGGTGGGGATGGGGGAGACACGCTTGGCACAGACCAATTGTGCCCGTCTTTGCATCTGCAAAGTGGTGAAGCGTAACAATGTGGATAGTTGACTTGAATTTAATCTCACTGGAAACATAAAGTTCAGGTACAAAGTGACATTTGTGTTGAAAGTAATAATTGACATGCAGACGGTGAATTTGTGACACGCGTAAATGACGTGTCATCATCTTCAGTCCATGTTTCTATGAAATGACATCATCCAGGAGTGATCGTCTCATTATCCCAAAACATTTCTACCTCTTCCCGCCTCGCTCCTTTGCCAATCTCCTCCCTTCTCAATGAAATTTCTGGTGGGAGGTGCTAGCATGTAAACAGAGGAGCGAGGACCGAGGAAGCAGCAATTTGACAAATGAGAAGAGCCCATTGTTTGACATCCATGGTTTATATGAAGATAGCAGAAGCCCGCCATACCTGACTTCCTGTAAGAGGTGGCTTGTCGCCATGACATCGAGTTTGGTCTTGTCAATCATCTTAATAGCAACCAGCTGCCCAGTGTTGACGTGCCGAGCAAGTTTGACCACTGCATAGTGACCCCTTCCCAAGGTCCGACCCACATGGTACAGTCCGCTGAGATTCAAGCGGTCTGACTTGAGATGTTCATCTTGGGCTGGGATGTTCTCGCCACATTCCATGTTGACATCAAAGAGTGTTTAAATGTATAGAGAACCTTGGAGGTTGCAGGAAGAGGGGCTTGCTTGGTCACAATCCTCCTTACTGCAAGGGGATTGCCTAGCAGGGAAAATAAAAAAAATAGTCAGATGAAAAACACAGTTTCCACATTTTATATACAGTATTTTGCATTAAGACATGGTACCAATGTCAGTATGGTACCAAATGAGAGAGTACCAATGTCAGATAATTTTATAAGTTATCTTTATGGTCAAAACACCAAATTATTGACCAAACCATTTATATATTTGATACATCTGATATTGCTTATAGCAATACAAATTAATGTTTTGCTTGAGTTTGTTAAAAAAAAAAATACACGGGAAGAGGCCTCTGAAAAAACGATAACATATTACAGTATATCGTAATTGCATAATTGATGATGTAGTTTTCAAAATCGTTCAGCTCTTGTAGTAAACATCTCTGGCTATAGAGTCCAACATTTTCCATTGTCTCATGTGGAATGAGGGAACAACGTTGGGCTATCTCAAATTACACTCACCCCGCACAAATGGCGCGCCTGATCAATATTGTAAGAGGAAACCTTAATGTATGCCAGCCCGAGTGTGTGAGTGCGCGCTCCCATGTTAGTTTGACCAGGAATGTCCGAATGTGGCGTTTACGCGAATGATGTCACCATCTGATCTTCCCAAGGGTACCGAGCCCATCTGACATCACCATCCGTCATTCTTCTGTTAAGCGCATCGTTCTTTCTCACGCAACCCTCTCATCATCCCGCTCCATCCTCATCACTAGAACATCACAACCCGGCAGCCTCGCTGTTGTTTACGTGCGGCCAGAGCTGCCTACAGGCTAAACGAAGGCCTCCTAGTCTTAACAGGCGCAGTATTAATTGTGTCTGGTCGTGGTGTCGCCGAGTGAGATGCCAACTGCGTTGTCGCGGCCAGCTGTTCGTTCACTTGGCCGGCCCACAACTGCAGCGCCGACTTGGCACATCGGCCATCCTGCTGGCTTGCTGCCTTTCCGCCAGACCGACGAACGCGGCACGAGCAAAGGACGCAACGGCAGAAATATTCCTTGACGACGCCGTCAAACTTACCGTCGGCGCGAACATCTCGGGACGCGCAACCCGATCCGCTGTCAACCGCTGAACTTAAAAATAAACTGCATCGTCGACGACGGCTCCTCCGCTTCCTTCCTTCAGATCCATGTTTTCTCCGCGTGCGCACTCTCCTCCTTGCCTCCTTCACTGGAATGGAGAGCCAATGTGAGGGCGGCTGAGGGAGAAGGAGGGGGGGGGGAGAGAGAGAGAGAGAGAGAGAGAGAGAGAGAGAGAATCTAAAACCTTTTGAGCAATTATTTGATATCCACAGACGAATAAAAAATTGAAAATGATGACATTAAATGAGATCCATTTTAGTTCTACAGTCCGTGCTTCACATTGAGTTTCTTTTTCTATCCAATAATTACCAATGAATTATAAAATAACTGAATGCACATATTTCCTGTTCAAACATGCATGGGCAGGAAGTGAAGCATCACACATTCTGTGCCTCCAGTTACCACGCATGAATATCCTAATCCATCCATCCATTCATTTTCTAATCCGCTTATCCTGACAAGGGTCGCGGGCGTGCTGGAGCCTATCCCAGCTGTCTTTGGGCACTAGGCGGGGGAGACCCCGAACTGGTTGCCAGCCAAATAACCATTTGCGCTCACGATCACACCTAGGGACAATTTCAAGTGTTCCATTAACCTTCCGTGCATGTTTTTGGAATGTGGGAGGAAACTGGAGTACCCAGAGAAAACCCATGCAGGGACAAGGAGAGCATGCAAACTCCACACAGGAAGGCCGGAGCTGGAATTGAACCCTGCACCTCAGCAATGTGAGACAGACGTGCTTACCTGTCGTCCATTGTGCTGCCCATGAATACCCTAATCATAGTCTGAAAATTTTAGAATGAAATTCTCAATATGTTGCATTAAATTAGCATTGTAACACTTAGGTGAACTCATCAAAAATGTCCACTATGGCAACACGCAGGGTATGTTCTTCTACTTTCTTCCTTTCATAACTTTGCTGCTGTAAATTGGAATTTTTCCATTGTGAGATGAATAAAGGTTTTCTTCTTCTTAGTCTTATGTTATTAATTTGTTCTTTAATTGGCTTCAACCTTTTTTCAGGGAATTACATTATTGATATTTGCACTCTTTATGTTCATCAATCAACTACTAAGCACGTAATAGTAAACTACTGTTCTGCGCTCGCAACACTACTCGGCCCAACTACAGTAGTTGGCATGTTTTGCACTCCAGTAGCCTCCTTGTCAAGGACATTGAACAAATGCTCAAATGGCTTAAGCCATTTTAGCATTAGATATGCTTGATCTCCATCTCATAAAGATTCATGTCCACTCTTTGTCCTATACAGTAGGCAACTTTGGCATTCTAGTGGAAGAAATTCATGATACTAGTGTGGCAGTAGTGCACTAAATGACAACTGTGTGCTACTGATACTACTAATGACATTGTTACATTCTACCAATTAGCTCTTCATTATAATTAGGAGGCTACTAAGATGTGCCATGTGCCTACTAGTTAGGCCTGGAAGTGTTACTAGTTCAGCACAGCATTTTGTCACAAGTTTGTTCGATAGGTCGAAAGTGGCACTAGTACTGGACAAAATGTTACTAATAAGACCGATTGTAGTTGTTCTATTTTGTCTTCCTAGTAAGGGCAGAAGGACATACAAGGTCGTGGAAATTAAACTGGATACCAAGGATCGTGAATAAACGCTCAAAAAAAAGGATTTCCTTAATAGAGAGAGAAAGAAAAAGAGTGTGAGAGAGAGAGAGAGAGAGAGAGAGAGAGAGAGAGAGAGCGCCCTTGCTTGCTTCCTTCCTTCCTCGTGACGTCAATGCATTCCGTCTCGCTCCCACAGGCTCAATGGAGTGGTTATATAACGTGTCTCTGTGTTTTCTCTCCAAATAGCAAAACAGTACACGGTCCCAAGTTGAGCCACATTCCCCAGACACTTCTCTCGTAAAGCCTGACACTGCAGGTAGATTAAAAGATTTAGGACAAGTGTTTCCACTTACATCCTTAACTTGTTGGAAACTCGGAAACTTCGTAAAAAAAATCAAACCCTGTTGTCATTAAACTCTTCCATCTGTTCAATTCTCCACGTTGACTTCTAACATCGTTTGGTCTTATCTTACTTATACGGTCATACTCGGGAAGGAATGGTGAATTGTCATGGTTTTACATGGTTAGTCACGGAATTAAGGAGCTTTAACATTTAGTCGATTTTTTTTTTTTACTTTGGTTTCATCTCTCACGTTACACAACGGGGACTTCTGATTGGATAAGATGAGTGTCACAACTGCACTCATTTTATTCAATAGTTTGGCCTTTTGTATAACTACCCAGACACCCCTCCCCAGACCTCAGTCTGAAATGGATGGGCGGTGTTTCGTTTTCTTGTTTCAGTATTTTCTTTTGAAGCATATTCCAATTTTCCCCCAATTATGTTTCTGCCTCCAGGAAAAGGAATGAGTTTCCAAGGTTTCATTAGCTTGGAGTGCTTGAATCTCCTGCAGCATTGCGTGGATCCATGCGGACTCCTCGACCGACATATGGGCTTCACTGTAAGCTTGGGGGCGCCACATATGGCCTTGTGACAATAATCAACATTTTCGTTGACGACATCATTGTCATTGAAGTCTCAGCTAATCATCGAAGTATTTTGGAATATTCTTTTTCCCTTCTTGGATAGTGGCGGTTCTGACAGGAATCAGGGCCCGCATCCGTGTCGTTTTCACTTCGCACCTCAGAAGTCTCATTATATTGCGATGCATTTGTGTTTATCGTGCTGTTACGGTCCACGATATTTCGTGGCCATTTATTTTGTTTTATTTTTGTGTCATGGCTAATGTCATGTGACATGTGTGCGGGAGCTCTCCCCTGCTCTTTGCTGATTGGTGGCCATTGTTCACAGCTTGGCTGACCAATCAGTGCAGGGGAAAGTGACCCCAATTAGCAACTAGTTTCAGGTGTGTTGCCACCTGCAAAGATTAACCACCACTGTTTAAAACGACTCGGTTGTTTTCAGTTTTCACTATCCTGTGTTATGTTCTGAGTATTGGCTTATCGCGTTTGCCAGCCCCAATCCCTCACGTGTCCTACGTACCACTGCCTCTTGATTAGAGCTGCAAAATTTGTTCCTCTGCCCTAACCATCGTCTATCCAGTTCATTCATGTCCACTATTCATTTGTGTGTTTGGGAGCTTCGCCATAATTCGTTTTGGTTCATTCATTTCCAGTATTTATTCGGTGTGCACGAAGGCAGTGGGAATTCGGGAGTGTTTACTCCAGTCTCATCTTATTGCGGTGTGTGTTCCAATGTTAGTACTCACTTGTCCCCGACCCGTATTAGTACTCGCTTGTCTTAGAAAGGCCAAACCATGGTAGCGCACCACTTTTTCTTCTCCATCACCCCCACACTTATGTTTCCATGCTGCCATCAGGTGGAGGGGTCATAACACATTCCCTCATTCTCATTTAAGTCATGACTGTCTTTGCCGTCTTCACTGTGTGGTTTATCATCACCATCACCAATGTTACTCCTGCTTCCCAGGATTTCGGAATCATATTCATTTGTTTCTGTTTGTGTAATTTCTGTTTGTGTCTGTTTTGATACTTTTTCTATTTGTGGATTATATACCAGATATGCAGGGCAGTCTTTACTGTACCCAACAAAAATCCCCTTTTAAAATCTGGCGTCTAATTTCTTGCGATCATGCATTCTGATCACCCACAATTTGGAAAGATCTGGCTTTCTTCCTGTCATCGTGAAATATGGAGTGTTTTTAACCCTGTCATTGTAATATCGGTTGTGGGTGTGGGTAGCTTTTTGCGTAGCATAAGGCCACAGCATTTTTGGTAACCCTTTCTTATAACAGGCACCGTCCCATTTCAAAAAGCGCTCCCCACTGTCGTTGGGCCGTACCATTTTGGTGTGGAGAGTAAAGAGGATTCATGTCTAATGCCTTTAACCCGTAAGAGTGACTGAAAGGTATTATTGGTGTACAGTATTCTGTACCATTATCTGACCCAATGCATTTGACACTGCCATATGGTGCACTGCCTGCAAGTATTTTTTTTCCGTTGCTAATGGGTGTGACAAGTTTCAGAAACGAACCAGATGGTGTGCGGATCCCACACACACCGACTCAGACAAACTATAAAACAAAAATATTTATTTACAGAAAAATGAAATCGCTGCCTACAAAGAGCCAGGAAAACCAAATATGAACATAAAGCGCTTGGTAAAAGGTAATATTGACGCCCGAAAATACACAAAACAAAATGGCAAAGGCCCTAACGCACGAAACTTAAGTCAGGCAAGAAAAATTGGAAAACCAAAATACTTAAAATACAAGGTATAATCAGAAAAGGAGCGATTATGAGCGTGAGGTCTAGAAAATATGTCTTGAGCATAACAGAGAGCAAGGTCAATAATCCGACAGTGATTCGGCAGCTTGGCAGTCTTTAAATACATGGCAGGCTTGAGTGGTAAACGTAGAACAGGTGCACCTGCTGGAGGGACACTCCCTTCACTCCAGCTGGAGCTGAAACACAAGCAAAACAGAGAACATGACAGTACACCACATCCCCCCCATCCCCTCCCCCCCACCGCCAACGGATGCCGCCTGGCGGACTACCTGGTTTTGACGGATTGGCTTTATGAAACTCGATGAGGAGTGACGGGTCCAGGATCCAGGAGCGGGGTCCCACTGACGCTCTTCCGGACTGTAGCCTTCCCAGTCAACCAAATACTACACCCCTCTGCCACGGCTCCTGGAATCCAAAATTTTCTTGACTGTATATCCCGGTTCTCCGTCCACAATTCTAGGAGGAGGTGGAGGGGCAGGCGGAGACGCAAGTGGACTGGAGTCTACAGGTTTAACTAAGGAGACATGGACGACAGGATGAACCTTGAGAGTGGGTGCCAGGCAGAGCTTGATGGTGAAAGGGTTCACGACCGCTTCCATCTCGAATGGCCCGATGAATCTGGGTCTCAGGATGCACGAGTTCCCGGTTAAATGTACATCCAAACTGGACTGTAACTGGGTGCAGAACATGAATGGCGATCAGCAATCTGCTGATTGCGTTCGCTGGTGCGTAACAGGGCTGCTCTGGTTTCCGTCCAGACACGATGGGCAGACTTAGAGTGGTGCTGAATTGATGGGATGTCGACTCACCTTCCTGAGAGGGAAACTATAGGTTGGTAACCATACGTTGCCAAAAAAGGAAACCAACTTATATTTAGAGACAAGGGTGTTGTGGGCATATTTGGCCCAAGGAAGTTGGTTGGCCCATGGTGCAGGTTTGTGTAGACAGACACAATGGAGGGTGGTTTCAAGGTGGTTTACTCTTTCACTTTGTCCATTAGTTTGGGGGTGATACCCCGATGTCCGGTTTGCAGTGGCTCCTTGAGCATGAGAAAATTTCTTCCACACTTTGGAGACGAACTGGGGTCCACTGTCAGAAACAATGTCTGTAGGGAGACCGTGAAGTCAGAACACATGACGGATGAGCAGCTGCGCAGTCTCTAAAGACGAGGAAGTCTGGACAGAGCCAAAACATGAGCCAGTTTGGACAATTGGTCGACCACAGTGATATGTGAGACCAGGGACGAGACGGTAAAGGCAATGGCTGAAGTAATCCTCACAGGAGGTCGGCGAGACAACAAGCGCAGGCTGCGCATGCCCCAATAAAGTCCCTGATATCCTTCCTCATATCGGGCCGCCAGAACTGTTGACTAATCAAAAACTAAGTCCTGGATGACACACGACTTTCAATGAATGACCCCACTGCAATACTTTGGACCGACGTTCTGTAGGAACAAGCAGATGATCAGATGGGCAACTCTCAGGAACTGGTGTGTCCTTTAACGTCTGCGTGATCTGTTGCTCGATCTCCCATCAGAGCATGCCCACGATGCACTGGCCCGGCAGAATGGCTTCAGATTTGGCTTCATCAACTGCAGTATCGTGGATCCAGGAGAGAGCATCAGGCTTTTGATTTCGTGCCCCTTTGCAGCAAGTGAGCGTGAAATTGAAGCGGGTGAATAACAGAGCCCATCGTGCCTGTCGGGAGTGCAACCATTTTGCTGAGCAAATGTATGCCAGTTTCTTGTGGTCGGTGAATAATATGCACGTGGCAATTTTATTTTATTTCATAACGATGCCAATGTCACCAATTCTGTTCAATGGCCCATCTGGCCTTTTATCATTTTCCACATTTTCATCTCTTATGTATTGAATAACTGCTCAAGGGCTGCTAAAGACTGTGTTCACAGAACACATGAAAAACAGTGTTATTATTTCTCATGAACATGGATTTTGTTTGCTTTTTATAAACAAATCACATTAGGCTACACTGGACCAAAACCTCAGCAGGAGAAATACAGGCCGTTGCAACGTCACCACTGATTCTGACCATGGAATTATAAATACTGTTTTCTTCATTAATTTTATTATTTTCAAATTAATAATATGCTCACATTTAAAAATCGATTTCATTCTGTACGAGGCAAAACATATTCAGTGAATGTAATAACGTCTGTCTTCCTGGTTGCTATGAGAAATGCTATTCCGCAGTCCACCTAACATCTTGTTAAATACTGAGTTATATAAGAAAAATGATGGACTAGACAAAGTTACAGCTCACGAGTAAGGTTTTATTTTTAATGCTCTACGTCCACATATTTTTTATTCCAAAATTTTGACCCTGCAGTGCAAGGTACTTTGCTCAGCATGCCTCTTTTACTCTAAATACAAGGGGTAAAGGGGATCACATTATTTGATGAATACCTTCCAGGCAAAACACTTTTGTATTACCATAATAACATGTGAATCGAATGTGGACCAGCTTGGTGACACCAGAGAGACAAAAGGCTCGGCGTGTGTCGTCCGCAGGTTCTTTCTCCCGGTTATCCGGATTCTTCCTGAATAAACACACGTCTGAAAACTGCTCCTGGGTGAGATTGTGAGCGTAAATGGCTGTTTGTCGACAGTGGATGGATGGATCCGAACCGAGGAATCCTCTCACTTTTACTTTGCCACGACAATAGCATACATCAACCACACGATGGCGGTAGAGACTAAATGACTGTCCAGCCTTCAGCGTCAGCCGTCTCCTCTTGATAGCCTGCAACGTTTTTTTATGCATTGGTAGTGTTTAGATTAACATTATAAAGCATTGGGAGTTTTTATGTAACGTTTTCTTAGCTCTTGAAAAGTATGTGTGTTCTTATACAGGATGAATCTATTGCACGCAGCACATCATCAGCAAGTTTGATCTACTCATAAATTTTACATTACAAAATTGTCTTATCATGAAATAACTTAAAAACAGTTGTGGAAATGAAGATGGTAGCTTTATTGGCAATTGTTTTTGTGTGTATTTCAATATTATGACTATTTATTAAAAACATATGGATTTAAAAAAATATCTTGTTGCAAATAATATACTGTACTGTCACATTCAATTCTCCTTATTTTTTTATTGCTTTGTTGTCGCATTCATTGATACTTTTATTATTTATGCTTTACTAAAGCATAAGACAATGTGATTCTCCGAAAAAATTGAGAAATTAGTCTTCCAATTAGTCTTTGCATTGCATTGTCATTTGCCTACGTTATGCAGTAATAAAACATGAGCGTGACCAAATGAGACCCCAAAGGAAAAAATATATTTATAACAGAGAATACACACATCCTCATGTTATCAATATGCGGTCATTGTATCAATGATACATTTTTTATTTTTAATCCTCATTTGTTTTTACTGAATGTTGTTGTGTGTTTTTGTCATGGTCGACTTGGTTTCTGTGTGTGTGTGTGTGTGTGTGTGTGTGTGCGTGTGTGTGTGTGTGTGCGTGTGTGTGTGTGTGTGTGTGTGTGCGTGTGTTGTGCTGACTTTTCTATTGATATTTATTTGATTAGTTTTCATCCATATTACTTTCTCCTCTATTTTGTCCATCATACTTTCCAGTGTCAAAATGTATGTATTAAGTCTACAAAGTGTCAGGATGCACATAGCCATAAAAATAGAGTTGTTACCATCTCCATCAGAATGGCACTTGTGGTATTTTTTTGAATGCAATTATTTCATGACGTACGACTAATTGGGGGAGGCGGGGGGGGGGATTTGAACTAAATCAAAACAGGATTACAAATAAATAAATTGAATAGTGTTTTTGCTGTGACTGTCTTTTCATTCCAAAACAGTTGGGACTCGTACCACTCCGCCTATCTACAGTGTACATAATCAATGAAAAGCATCAGAATGATGTTGTGTATTCGATACAGGATATAATGAACTTAGATCAGTCAAACCCTGGCAGCGTGAGTTTCCACAAGTGGGTTGAATGTGCTGAGGCAGTGGAGCCCACACCCAAAGTGTTACAGCCTAAAACATGACATATGATGGGACACTTTCATACTCGGATCCACCACAAAAAGAAAACATGTGCATCTGCGCAGCAATTGCAATCACCAATGAAGCACGCTTCCAAATGCTATTTTATTAGGCAGCAATGCTGTTTAAACCGTTTTAAAAAAAAAAGTTGGATAAGCTCCAAATTTCAAGGTGAAAGAAATAGGAATTTGCAGAACCTTGTGTTGAACTCCAGCTTGAAATTATTATTCAAAATTATGTGTTTTGCGTTTTGGACTTTCTATTGTGTTTAGTTTTTATTTTGTTTCAGTTATTTGTTTTTACATTTTGCACTTCAGAGGCACCATCAGTATTTTATTTATTTCGTTCGGTGGTGTGCTGTGAAATGAGATTTCTTGATTGTTGTGTTTTGGCTCAAAAAAAGGTCTTCAGGTCTTGGGTTCAGATCTCGGCTTAACACACTGACTGCCCTTTTGCATGTGTTTTTCTTTGGGTATGCCTACTCTGGATTTATTCAACACACAAATACAGGGTTAATTGAAACCTCTGGCTTCCTTGTAGGTGTGAACAGTTGTTTGAATGTGCCCTTGTGCCCAGTCTATGCTGCTCCCTTCCTCTCACCCGTGATCCAAGTGGAATAGAAAATGGATGAAGAAAATATTTCCACAATGTGCACTCAACTAATATTACACCGAGTTTGAATCACAGTACATTACAAGTCTATGAACACTGAGCTTACGTCTGCGTTCATAACCTCTTTTGAGACTTTATGATGAATATAGCTCAGAAAACCCTCGATAGTGGATCACATTTTTTTTAACACTTGTTCATGTTAAAAAGGGTAAAATGTCTGAAATGAAAATAAGCTTTCCAAAACTGACAGAACAATACTTTGGATCTTCACATGGGTAATGGACAGAGTCCATTCGCTCTGTAATCTTTTTTTTTTTTTTTTTTTAAATATCTCCCCTCAATTGAGAAATTGGATTCGAAAGTGACCAAAGTCACAGTTAACACTGAGCAGCTACCTGGCTTCAAAGGGCCCGAGCAATAAGACTGGCCCAAGATGAAACAGCGATGCTCACGCATAAACACACACAAAGCAGCAAGAGATGGGAGATAGAGGCCTTGTCCGACAGCTGAGATATAGCACAAAGGCCCTGGGGAGTTTCAGGGGAATTCCACGGAGGGAATTGGACATGTCTGATTTACACTAACACTTTGGCTAAACTTGCGATAAAAGTTCACAAAAGAAACATTGCTGCATCTGTCTTGATCCATCTTACCCTCCGTCGGTCTCTTTCCAGCTCTGTTACTTTCCCTGCAAAACTTGCAAACGTTACATTACTATCGTGAAGCTGAGCGTCGTAAATTTATGATGCTATAGGAAATGAGAAAAAAAAAAGCAAGGACGGAGAGGGGAGAGGAGAGGAAGAAACACATGGGGAGTGAAAGAGAGTTGAGAGACGCTGAAAGAAAACATGTTCATTTTTTATCAGGCCTTTTCACCCAATGGGGAGTCGAGGAATGCAACGAAGAATCTGGCCAGAGATAAAGAGAGGAAAGTGGTTGGTACTGTACTGTACTATGTACGTGTGTGCGATAATGTATCTGACATTATTTTCAAGGGGGCGGGGGGGATATCAGGAGAGCCACAAAGAGAATTATACACTCACTGGACATTTTATTAGGTACACCTAAACAGTTCATTGACATCCATTGAGAGCTGCATAAAATAAAAATAAAAAATATACAGATAATACTGTTTTGATCGACACTGTCAGAGTTATTATTATTATTATGAATCTTGCAATGGTGGTTTAATGTGGTCGATGTGCAACTGCATCAGACTTCATTTTTTTTCATGATACTGTACATTAAAAGCGGGGAAATATAACAAACAGCTCCAGTATGATCTATTGTACTTCTAAAGCACTGCAAATGTTTGTTAAATATAATGCTTGTCTGACTGTCCCAGTCAAAATGTGTGATGCTTGGAAAGATGGAATATTTGACACAGCAAGTCCATCTAATGAGGTGTAATGTCCGGTTAGCGTGAATTAGATCTCAAAAGGAACCTCAAGGTTAAGGTTTGTTGTCCCATAGGCGGCGTTTGAAAAGTGTGACAGAGGAGCAGTTCAGCAGTTTGTGTTTTGGCACGTTAGTTTATGTGCGCAAAGACAAGTTGACGACATCGATTGCATGATCCGTAAATACAGAATGACTTAAACCTGAATAAATAAAGGACACCGGAGACAAACTGCCCTGGTGTTTACAAGCCAATAGAAAACATTTACACAGAGAGATCATCCTTATGAGTATAATATTTCACCGGTATTGATTTTTTACAGCTTAATTGTTATTACATGTCAAGGAAGAAACAAAAATAGTTCCAGGATACATTCGAATCCCCCACCCCCTCCCTCCTCCCCCGCTAAAAGAGTCACATGTTTCCCTCATGGAAAGCTCAATTCCCATGGCAAAGCAGAATTATTTACATCTTGACCAAGTCCTGGTCACAGAGCCAGTGTGACCCAACAGATATTTGAGAACATGCTGTGTGTAAAACACAAGGCCAAGTCCATGAATATTTACACCCCGCACACACAAAAGACTAATGCAATGTATTGTTGCCCCAAGACAAGTTGAATTTAAAAAAAAAAATGTTTACATCACAAAAATGACGACACACCTCACCATCATTTTTGTTTACATTGTGCGACCCAGGAAAAACACTAAAAAAGGCCGTCTGCAAATTATCCGTGACATTTCAGCTGTTATCCTTTTATACACATCTTCGATGACCCTTTTTTTTTTTACAGCATTGAAAAGGGTAAGAAGATATGTCGCTCCCCCTTAAAACCCGTTCCAGTGAATCAAAATAAATAAGTAGTTGAAGAGGAGCGATTTACACCAGCGCTGATGACACGAAAACTGAGGGGCATAGATTTCTTGGATCTGATCCGCACCTTTGACATCACTTGTGAGGAGGATGGAATAGCGGTGTTGTGACCAAATACTTTGGGGAGACTCCAAGTTACCACAGAATATTTTGGATGTGACCATTTTGTCATACTAAAATATACATTGCACAAAAAAAATATTCATTTGCTTCTGTTCTGACTGTCGAATTGATTTCCTAATCGATTGAGTTGGTCCAGTAGGAATCAATTGGATGATTTAGCCCACAGGTGTCAAACTCAAGGCCCGGGGGCCAGATCTGGCCCGTCACATCATTTTATGTGGCCCGCGAAAGCAAATCAAACATGTCAACTTCCATCATTGATGCTTGCTAAAATATTGCATAATTTCAAATTCTCATACGTCATAAATAACATATTGTAAGCATTTTCTTGTGACCAAAGTCCTCATCAGAGTCACTTCAACAGTCGTTGAATAATCCATTATTCTTGACTTCTTCATATGGTTTGACAGTCATAACGGCCCTCCAAGGGAAACGGTGACTCCAATGTGGCCCGCAACAAAAATGAGTTTGACAACCCTGATTTAGCCCAAAGAAAAATTCTGCCAAATGTGAGATGACGCAGATGAGTTTCCGCACTTTGCTATCTATTGCATTGGACTCTTAAGATCAGATGATGCAAATCTGCTGGCTCGGGTTTCAATTATTTCTTTGCGGTGCAAATTCTTCCCGCAATCATTCAATCGCTTTTATGCTCTTGGGTCAAAGTGTGGCTCGCAACGTTTTTCGGTGAAACTTGATTAATTGCTCAGAGTGAGTCATGGTAAGATCGGGCAGAAGCGAAGAATTTGAATCTTCATTATCAAGCACGAGGATCACTTGAACTCCAAAAAAGAACGGGCACGTGTATTTCGTGAGAGCACGTATTTGTGAGAAGGAAAGAAATGAAATGACCTTGGGAAACCTCCCCATGGACCGCGTTGACTTGGATGAATAAAAGTATCAACAAGATGCGTGCAAAGCTCCCGTTTTGCGACGGTGAGTGAACACAGACTCAGATGGCCATTTGGAGCTTGGAGAGGTTCCTCTGGTGCATGTTGTGGTGCCGCACCAACTCATCACTGCGGGCGAACTTCTTCTGACAGTTTGGCCAACGGCAGTTGAACGGCTTCTCACCTGAAGTGGGAGTGGAAGACATGCAAATAAAGGGTAGGGTTAGAAAAATCCCAGAACTTTTGCTATGTAGCCATGATTTTTGGCATGCACTATTAATCCGTTATGCTCAAATAACATCTTATTACATACTGCAAAAATGAAGATAGATGAAGTATAAAAGAAAAAATAAAAGTTTACGCACTTGTTTTACCTGTATGAGTCCGGGTGTGTGTCTTAAGGTGGTCAGACCGAGAGAACTTTCTCTGACACGTCTCGCATTGGAAGGGTTTAACACCTAAACACATGTACAATTTGCATGCGCGCAGTTGGGAGGTTCACACAAGTAAAAGCAATAGTCATCTCTCTCACACACACACACACACACACACGCACGCACGCACGCACACGCTCAGTGAGGAAGAAAGAAAAATAAAAGTAGAGCAAAGACTTGCAGGAAAGCTGATCCAAAGCTTTGCCAGTTTTTTTTTCAACCTCATCCAATGTCAGGGGCATCCAAACTTTTTCCAAGACCCGCAAACAGAAAAGTTAAGGATGCGGGGGCTGCTTTGACATGACTCACTTTTAGTTTCTTAAACATGTGTGTGCAAAGGCATACTCAACAAACACACACACACACACACACACACACACGCACACGCACACGCACACGCACACGCACACACACACTCACACGCACACCATCGAACAAGCAAAAACAAAAGAAAATAAACGTTTAAAAAGATTTGGTTTTTAAATTTTGTTTCAAAATATTTGATCCACACGTTGCCAATTCTGAGACTGTTCGAGTCTCTCTTGCATCCTGCTGTTGACTCTCAAAGCACAATGGCCATTTCCGTCTGACGACAATCTGTTTGAAGCCGATGACGAGGTGAGTCGTTGGTGACGAGTTGTTCGGTGTTGTCTTGATCTCACAATGTCAAAATGTTGGACAACATGAAGAAGTGGATTGACTGGTTGAATAACTATTCTTATTGAAGATTGCTCCACTATTATTGTTATTCATCTGTGCTTTATGAATGCAAGTTTAGTTACTCAGTGCTCGACTCCTTTTTTTTCTAATAGTGTCTTCAAACATTTTATCTGGACTTTAATTACGGTAGAGGAGGATGAAGATAAGAAGGCGAGTAAGAAATAAACTGACGACATCAGAGCCACTACAGTGGAACATGTCATCAACCTTTGGGTGAACCAGACCACAGGTGTCTTACTCAAGGCCTCCGGAGGCCAGATTTGACGCAAAACAGCATTTTATGTGGCCTGCGAAGGCAAATCATGTGAGTCACTTTCTATTTCTTGCAAATTTTCTTCACTTTAAACAACACCGGCATAGAAGATATTGCAAGTACTTTTTTGCTGCCAATCCCCCTGTAAAATACATTGAGAAATAGTTCAACAAATAATGATTTACTGCCTTCTGATTTCAAAACTAGTTATGCATGAATTTGTTGTGTGTATGTGATAATATAATGCGATCACACATTTAAATAGGTCCGCAGTCCTCACGGTGCCACAAGGGAAACCATGACTAAGATCAGGCCCATGACAAAAACAAGTTTAACACTCCTGACCCAGAAGGACGTCACAATGCTGACAGATATTTTTTTCTCTCTCCCTCCCTCGCTCTCCCTACGTGAAATTACTGAGAGTTTTTGGTGTGCTGTGAGTTTTAACACGGAAGCAAAAAGGACTGTTTGGTGTTTGTTTTGATGTGAACAGTAAAGACAGTACAGTAAACCCCTTGAATAAAAATCAGTGCAATTTGGCATCCCTGTGTCTTTACTTCAACTTGACATATAGCCGACTTTGTGTATCAAGAACGCAAAAGCCAGATGTGATTTTCATTCTTCCCATCACTGGCGCATTGTGGGCTTACGAATATGATGGCTTGTGTTCGTTGTTTTTTTTTTTTTTTTTTTAGAATATACTGTAGTTATATTACTGGATTAAAAAATACTGCTCTGGGGACAGATATGGCTTCTGGGTGGTACTTTGGACATGCCAAGAGACCACTTAGAGAAAACAATGCTTTTTATACATCGTGGCAGTCATGCAAGCAAGGCAGGTTGGAGCAAAGGGAGAGAGCAAAGAGAAGGAACAAGTGAACTATTGAAGTCAGGCGATAATCAAACCTGTGTGCCTCCTCTGGTGTCTTTTGAGCTGGTCAGAGCGAGAGAAGCCCCGACCACATTCTGCAACGTCACAGTGGTAAGGTTTCTCCCCTGGGCACAGACAAAGAGAGGGTGTTGAATGAGGGCATCACAGTACACACAGTTCCCCTGTACTTGTCTGTCTGTTTATCTAGAATTAACCAGTACACAGACTTGTAAAAGTAGGTATGCAGCTTTTGTTATTTATTCCGTGTGAATTAACACACGTCACTAATAGGATATGAAGATCACCCCAAAATGAGCATCCAATGATTGGGGTGAGGTCTGACATTCATGCTGGCGTACATTTCAACCCTTAAAATTAAGTAAGCCAATGCGACCTCTCAATTGAAACCATCCAAAGAGTGTAAATATATATAAAGTTTGCAATGCAAGGGGATTTTTTTTCTTTGTTTTTTTGTTTTTTTATACATATAACCTAATTAGTTAAAATTGTGTGACAGTTAAAAACTGCTATTTAAAACATTGCAAGTAAACTTTGGCATTATGGTGACATTTTTTTTATATATTTAGATTTTTTAACGACTTTATGAATATTTCCTTTTGACATTTTAATATAAATATAAAGAAATCAGAGGTTGTCCAGCCTCCTAGTCAGCAGGAGATAAGACAGCAAGTAGTGTATTACATAAGTGAAATTTAATGGAGAATCTATTATTTCAAGGCAATTCTGATTCGGGAATGTAAAACAAACCGATAATATAATGTATTATCACATAGCATTTACATTGATAGTTTTCAGGTTCATCATTCTTAGCATGAGTATCTTTTTACTATTATGAAAAAAACAAAAGCAATAAATGTAATGGCTTGAAAAAAAATATCTTGCCTGCATTTCAATATTTAGCTCTAATAAAAAGTTTGTGTGGGCCGCTTGCTAAATCGAACTGAAAAAAAGCATTAAAAAAAGTTCCTGCATACGATAACTTTCAATAGACTCTTGAATTTACCTGTGTGTTTGCGACCGTGCATCTGCAGATGAGACAGCTTAAAGTAACGCTTGTTGCACCCTGGGTGTGGACACATGAATGGACGCTTCTCGCTGTTCTCCGATCGAACTATTGCTGGAGCAATGCTGGGCACCCGCCTTACATCCTGCGCGCACGCACACACACGCGCGCACACACACACACAGACACACATTAACAAAACAAATTAAATGCCTCATACCTGTAAAATGAAGCACATAGACAATATGATTTATCTAATTTAATCCATTCAATTCACCAGACTAATCATGTAATTTAATCAGCCTTGCTCTCTTGGGATCATTAAAATAAAATGGTCATATTCTTTCCTTCTTTTCATTAGATAATAATTAGCTGTAAGGTGACCGCGATTTGACTGCAGCCCAATGGGAGCTGTTAGTCACGCCTTTTAGACAGACGCCTTTCCCAGAGTGCCTCATTAGAAGCCCGCTGCTCACTGCTAATGCCCTGTGGAGGAGAGCCACAGGAAATGACTTCAAAAACACAATAATGGTTGAACAAAAACCTTAATTTTTGCTGATTTGAAGAATAAAGCAAGACCTAGCTTTTGTACTGTTCTGCATGTTGTTTCGAGGAGTGGCGTTTTCTCTACTTCCGTTGTGAAACCTGCGAATGTTACATTTGTAACATATCCTTCCTAGTTTCCTTTTCGGCCTCTGATCCAGTCGCAAGAAAATCAATTAATGTGGCAAAATTATGTAGTTTTTATAAATTGTGACGTAATCATCATAAAAGCCACGATACATTTTATTTTCATCCTGAGCCACTATGGGAACAATGCCAGCTTTGCATGCAGTACCTAAGTGAATTTTATTGTATTTTATTTTCAAAAACATTGCACTGAATTGCGAACAGAAAGAAAAAAAATAGGTAGCGACTTCAGCTTAGCCCATTATCCTGGAAGGCCATGCCAGGTCCAGTTTCTAAACTGATTTCGATGATGGCTGATAACCAATCAACACTGTAACATGGCCGTAACATGATGGTTCCTTCCAAAATCTGGAGATGAAATGTGGGCCTGAGTGCAAGAACATCCAGAGGTTTGGACAGTGCAATACTCTGAACAGCAGAACCCCAGCCATCTTTTTGGTCGAAGGACATTTTGGCGAGGAAATCAAACAATTTTAGAGAACCTTGTGCAATAGAAAGTCCCGTCTCAGTGCTCCAACCAGTTTGATTGTCAGAAATAACCAACTTGGTGAAAAATCAAAACATACATACATAAAGCAAAAATCCTTGGCTGATCATGTTACAAGGAACGCCGTTTACCATAGCATGAATTACTGCTGGCACTTGTTAGCCCAAAATACGCAAGTATGCATCATGGCAAGTGTGTATGTGACCCTGAAGCCAAAGATGAAAGCCCACTGACAAAGATACTGACTTTTTGTTGTTGTCACGAGACAGACACAGTCCTATCCTGTGAGTGTGATGGCTAATTCCTAAAAGTCATCTACCATTCAAGTGTTGACTGTAAAGGTAACAGTTAGCTACAATCAGGACAGAAACATTCAATACCTGATCTTGGCATGGCTCAGAGTCTGTCTTGCCACACAAAACACTCCTATTCTGCTCAGGAGCCTTCAATTTTATCAAATGCCCGTCCGTGCGCCCTGAAGTCAAAACAGCACCCCTCCTTCCCTCTGTGTTTTCAGTCCTTGGGGGAGTGCAGCCCACCTGCATGGACTCGTTACAATGTTGGTATAAGGGAAATGTGATGATAGTTGAAGGAATTCAGTTGAATTCAGTCCTTGGTTTGGATGAGCCTCTAAAGATTGGAAAAGAGTATTACTGATCTGCCCGTTGATTAAAAAAAAATACTAATCTAATTGGAAAGGGTAATGATCTGCCAGAGGGGACAGTAGAGCTAGCTGTGCCGTTTGTATCGGGGATAGGGGGGACCATGTTCCTGCCATGCTTCTTTGGCTGTCCTGCGCAAACTGTAAATTGCATGATAAAGACTGTTGTATTTGGCCATGGTTAATTCACAAACTCCACCGTTTAGGTCGCTGTTGCGCCTTTCAGAAAGACCAGCGAGGAAGCCACCAAGTTATGTCAAGGAGCAATGAGAATCAAGAAAGAATGGGGTGAAAGGTGACGGAATCCCATGCTATTTTTCGCTAGTGAGTCCAAAAGATCAAGAAGCCTGTTAGCAACTTACGGTTAACCTCGCTTCTAGAGGAGGACTCTTCGGGTGATGATCATTCATAGACTTAACATTCATACTCACCTTCATTGAGGAAAGAAGTTTTCCTTGATCCTCGAACTGAATACAGAGAGATGACAAATCTAATCCTGTTGCTAGCGGTGTGATCACTGCGCATTGAGCACCACACAAAACTGACCTAAATCAGATGGATCATTCATATTGAGACTGTATGCCACCAATTGTTATACAACACAGTCTCCCACCATTCTGATACAGTCCACTACTCTACTCTACTGCACAAAGGCAGCAATGACAGTCATAGTCTAAACAGAATTCTTGAGAGGGAAAATGAGAGGGAAATGGCAAATATTGCTCATCACAAGTACAAAATTAGAAACATCATAAAGCATAGTTAGGCACAAAGTTCATCACAAGCATCACATGGTCAACACTTAAAGCAGGAGCACACAATCTGGGCAAGTGCAGTGACATTTGTGTTGCAGGTCGACTGCCCTGTTTTAATTGTGATATAGCACTGTAATTGTATATTCTCATGCGAGCGTGTACGCTTGACTCCACCTCGACGTTTACAATTTTCATGTTCTTATAGAGTATGTTCTCACTGAGCATAAACAAGTGACATGAAGTGAACTTAAAAGTTGAAATGCTGAGTCTGCAGACAAGCATACCTGTATTCCCCTGAAGACGCCATGCGTGTGTATGCGGTACTGTGTGCTGCAGCTGTACACCATGGGGGCGCTGGGGTCACTGTCGTAGCCTCCTGTGTGACTGACAATACACAAATAGGCAAGCCGTGAATTAGGATGCATAACTTTTGGAAGAAAATCACTTGGACCAATGAAGGTAAAATGTCAGTTATAGACACAGCACACAAAATGAATGCGCAACTATAAGATCTGTGGTCTGCCCTCTGTGGAACCTCCAAGAGGACAAGGAAGAAAAAACAAGGTTGAAAAAGAACTGTTTGATTCATGTTAATGTACTTCCAGGTCCAACCATTTGCATGATTTTCGGGTACATTAATCATGGAATGAAGGATAGAGTACAGAGACAGACAACAACCCCCACTCACATTCAGAATCTTCAGTGAATCTAATCTTTGTACAGTGGGACGAAGACTGTATGTGAAGAGACCCACACACGCACAGGAATTACATATACCACACAGAAATGACTCATTATATAGATACCGTTGATCAAACTCGTCATCCTTCAGCCATCACCTTACCATGGTGGATGAATTTGTGTCTCAGTGACCTGAGGAGCTCAATTGTCGTGGACTTTATGTCCATGTTAAGGTCACCCAGGGCAAGCAAGTTCTCGGTGAGGGACCAGACAAAGCACCGCTCAGAAACATAGAATGAACGAACGAAGCAGAACATGTTTTCGTTGGCTCGGATGGTGACCAGTTTGAGAGCCAGGCCTCAAGTTGGAGTTCAATGACAAAGGACCTGCTGTATGGCCCTGCACCAGCTTCGGCGGTTGCCGAGGCAAAAACTCGGGCGTGGGACAAGTTTGGTGAGGCCACGGAAGCCAACATCCGGATGGCTTTGAGGAAATTCTGGTCCGCTATTCCGATGTCTCAGGAGGGGGAAGCAGTGCACCACTAACATTGTGTACAGTGTCAATGGTGCATTGCTGACCTCAACCCGGGACATTGTGAGCCCTTGGGCGGATTATTTCGAAGACTTTCTCAACTACATGCCTTCCTTAGAGGAAATAGAGACTTGGGACTCTGGGGTGGCCTCTCCTATCCCTTGTTGAGGTTGAAGTCACCGAGGTGGTTAAAAAGCTCCTTGGTTGCAAAGCGGGTGGATGAGATCCGCCCGGAGTTCTTCAAGGCTCTGGATGTTGTGGGGCTATGCTGGTTGACACGCTTCTGCAACATCTTGTGGTTATTGGGGAGAGTGCCTTGGGATTGGCAGGCCGGGGTGGCGGTACCTCTTTTTGAGAAGGGGGACCAGAGGGTATGTTCCAACCTCAGAGGGATCACACTCCTCAGCCTCCCTGGTGAGGTCTATTCAGAGGGGCTGGAGAGGAGGGTCCGTGAGGAAGTTGACTCTCAGATTCAGGAGGAACAGTGTGGTGGAACAGTGGACCAGCTCTACACCCTTGGCAGCGTCCGTGAGGGTGCATGGGAGTTCTCCCAACCAGTCTACATGTACTTTGTGGACTTGGAGAAGGGGCTCAACAGTGTCCCTTGGGGTGTTCAGCGGGAGGTGCATTGGAGGTATGGGGTTCCGAGCCCCCTAATACAGGCTGTTCTGTCCCTATACTACCAATGTCAGAGTTTGCTTCGCATTGTCAGCAGTCAGTCAGATTCATTTCCAGTGAGGGTTGTACTCCCCCAAGGCTGCCCTTTGTCACCAATTCTGTTAATAAATTTTATGAACAGAATTTCAAGGTGCAGCCGAGGCGTTGAGGGTGTCCGGTTTGGTGGTTTCAGTATTGCATCTCTGCCTTTTGCAGATGATATGATGCTGTTGGTTTCTTCAATCTGGGATCTCCAACCCTCAGTGGAGCAATTTGCAGCCGAGTGTGAAGCGGGTGGGATGAAAATCAGCACCTCCAAATCTGAAACAATGGTCCTCAGTCAGAAAATGTTGGAGTGCCCTCTCTGAGTCGGGGATGGAATCTTATCCCAAGTGGAGGAGTTTAAGTATGTCTTGTTCATGAGTGAGGGCAGGATGGAGCGGTAGATCGACAGGCAGAGCAGGACAGTGTTTGCTGTGATGCAGATTTTATATAGGTTTGTCGTGGTTGAGAAAGGAGCTGAGCCCAAATGCGAAGCCCTCACTTTACTGGTGGATCTATGTTCCTCACCTTTGGTCACAAGCTATGGGTCATGACCGAAAGAACGAGATCCCGGATACAAGCAGCCGAAATGAGTTTTCTTCGCAGGGTGTCCGAGCTCTCCCTTAGAGATAAAGGTGAGAAGCTCGGTCATCCGGGAGGAGCTATGATTCGAGGTGCTTCTCATCCACATCGAGAGGAGCCAGATGAGGTGGGTTGATTATCTGATTAGTATGCCTCCTGGACACCTGGTGAGGTGTTCCGGCCATGTTCCACTGGCAGGAGGCTCCAGGGACGACCCAGGACATGCTGGAGAGACTATGTCTCCTGGCTGGCCTGGGATCGCCTTGGGATCCCCTGAGAAGAGCTGGAAGAAATGGCTGGGAAGAAGGAAGTCTGGTCTTCCCTACTAAAGCTGTTTCCCCCACGACCCAACCCCGGACAAGCGGAAGAGAATGGGTGGATGGATCGACGGAGTACAAAAAAGTATTCCTGTTATAATTAATGTAATACTTGTAATGAGTACTTCACACGTTTGGGCTCATAGGAATGCAGAACTTTTCTTCTCTGTTCTTTTCTGTGTTTTATTCTGTTGACCACCCAGCAGTTGAATGGCTTATCATCACAGCACATCACATGTGGAAGATTGGAACAACACTTTCATTGTGAGACACATCTGCAAGAGTAACCTTCAACATCTTCTGATAACTTCCACTGCGAGAGCTCTTGCTTTTGAAAGGTGTGTATTTCCATCTATTTGCAAGCAAGCAGAATCTTGTATATGCATCTGCTGAACTGTCAATGTCACCATCATAATGTCTTTACACCTGTGATTGTTGAAATACAACCACAGCACAGTTTTGCAGGTCCCAGTCGAATGATGTCAGAACAATGGTTCCTTTTATCAGCCAAAATAAGGTAATTATAATATTAAAAACAACTCCCAGTATAAGATGTATTGCAGTTCGACACTGCTGCAAACCGCAAGCACCATATTACAAATGCGATATCTCGCTCACAGTGGTATTCAAAAGTGATTCGCACTGTCTTTGTAAAATTGGAACTTTGGGTACATCTCTTGCATTCAAACTAATTGCATTGTGCCAGTGTCTACTGAGAACCACCTGAGATAACTCCATCCTAAATCAACTATAATTCTATAATATACATATCATAGAAATATAATACAGCAGCTCGAGCCTTAAGTTTAATGCACTCACAAATTCACAAACTTACATGCAGCTTGCATGTGTTTGTGTGACCTAAACTCAAGCTGTGCTCAACTCCCCAATACTTCCTCTTCCTCCTTAGCCCGATCCAGTTTCTCTTTATCTCATTCTCTACCATCGACCCCCACCTCTTCCTCCCTCTCATCTCTTCCTCCTCAACCTTACTCCCTCATGCTTTGCTGTGTCACCGATTGACAGAGCAGTAGAAATGAAAAGCTTGATACAAGACATTTTCATAAAACTTTCATCATGATAAATACACATCAATACACTGGAAAGTAGACCGCTGGGAAAAAAAAACAACCCAATTACTTCTTTCTTCTACTCTTTCATGAACGCACACAACTTGATAAGGGACATACACTTGTACACATGCACCCCTGCCCCCCCACACACACGCATGCGTTCATTTGCTATGATGGATGCCTGCTGACTCGAAGGCATTTGCAGGTCATGATGACACTACAGTAGCACAGTGTGGGTGGACCTTTGAACTGCATTTGTTATACTTTTTTCTTTTTTTTTTTTACTAATTTTGTTTCTACTTGCATATTTGGGCTTCAATGTGACCATGAAAAGGGGTGATGGATGCAGCAGCATTTCAAAAACTGGACATCAGGATTCTGATGTAGGAAATTCAAGTATTAGTTTGTCTGTCAGAGTTTACTTGACGAAGCAGGAAGGCAAAGACACAGCAAACCAGATTACAAAACTGGAAGCACGAGGAACACAAAACAAATAGGCCAAAGCCTGTTTGCATTGGAGAAAGTGACCGGACAGCTGTGAGCTCTGGATCAATTTGCATTTATATTAGTTGTATTTTAGCCCTGAAATAAAATAATTTTTAAAAAGCTGAAGGAGAGCAGTGGAAAATTTGTGACTAATGGAGAAGGCAAACTACTTTCTTGGGTGATCTCAACTATCCCGTTCATCCCGTATGATACAAATGGACTTTGTATGGTGACTTGGCATTTATCACTCTGATCCAAGTATAGCGGAATGTCCAAGGTAAAATGACCCCAAAATGGTTTGATTTGAAGTCTGACCAAAGTCACGTGCGACGTCAGCATACACCACAATGTGAGACTAAGGTTCAGTGAGTTAAGTATGACAATGATGAGAAATACTGTGTTGGATGATGACCATTAAAACATAATGGAATTTAGAGATATACTGTACATCTTTGTCCTGTGCAAAATGGCTACAGCAACAATAGATTGACAAAAATATCAAGAGAAGAAGAGAGTACAAAAGAATAAGAACAGTAATCGAATGTGACTAAGAAGTCAGCTATCTATGTTTAGGGCCCTATTTTAGGAGACTGGCACCCATGCGCTCGGCGTAAAAATGGGAGTAGCTTCATTTCGTGCTGGTGCAAGTTTAGTCTACCATGTTTGGGTCCGTGTTGCATCTCTTTGGGCATTCTAGCACATGGAATTGCCTTGCCCCCCACTCAATTTGGGAACAGAAAGTATTCTGCCCTCGGCATAAAAACGAGCGTATCATCATTTTCCTTCCGGGACAGCGTTCTAGTTCAGCGTGTTTATGAATGTGGTAGACGCGCCACGCCTCACTGGGCAATCCACCATCTGCAAATGTGGTTACAAATTCAGTGCGCCACGGATGTGTATGGTGAACTAATTAGAATCATTATCATCTTAAAATATATTAGCACCCTCGTCACTATTGTTTGGTGGGAGGTTGTCACACACAGCCACATGATCGGGGGTGCAAACCGGTCTCCAATTGGCCATGCCACATGAACGGCCAACTGCATCATCCGCAAGCGCTTACAGTGCACAGACCCCAACGAGTCTAATTCTGATACTGCAATGTCAAGTACGGTGTACTTGGGCTGAGTGCAACTGGACCGCCTCAATTTGGATCCGAAAGAGGGATACCACTAGGATAGGCTGGAAAAAGACTAATTCCATCCCACAATTGCGCATAAAGCTGCAAACGCCCCTTTACACTCAATTTGACCTGTGCAAAGTATAGCAACATACCAAAATGGGAGTAGCTTCATTTCGTGCTGGTGCAAGTTTAGTCTACCATGTTTGGGTCCGTGTTGCATCTCTTTGGGCATTCTAGCACATGGAATTGCCTTGCCCCCCACTCAATTTGGGAACAGAAAGTATTCTGCCCTCGGCATAAAAACGAGCGTATCATCATTTTCCTTCCGGGACAGCGTTCTAGTTCAGCGTGTTTATGAATGTGGTAGACGCGCCACGCCTCACTGGGCAATCCACCATCTGCAAATGTGGTTACAAATTCAGTGCGCCACGGATGTGTATGGTGAACTAATTAGAATCATTATCATCTTAAAATATATTAGCACCCTCGTCACTATTGTTTGGTGGGAGGTTGTCACACACAGCCACATGATCGGGGGTGCAAACCGGTCTCCAATTGGCCATGCCACATGAACGGCCAACTGCATCATCCGCAAGGGGAGCGCTTACAGTGCGCAGACCCCAACGAGTCTAATTCTGATACTGCAATATCAAGTATGGCGTACTTGGGCTGAGTGCAACTGGACCGCCTCAATTTGGATCTGAAAGAGGGATACCACTAGGATAGGCTGGAAAAAGACTAATTCCATCCCACAATTGCGCACAAAGGTGCAAACGCCCCTTTTTCACCCAATTCGACCTGCGCAAAGTATAGCAACATACTACAAGAATGACAACTCCAGTCATGCACACAGTTAAACTGCCTTTGTGCTAGACTTGTACTCAGCACGAAAATCGGGACCTTAATGTTATTGTGACTCGCCTCGGAGGTTCACACAGTACTATTTTAAAAACTAAGTTGTATCACCGTGATCAAGAATGTTAAAGAGGTGCAATCCATGAAGTTAACTCACTTTACACAATCCCCTCTCTAAATCCACCTAAATCAGCGTTCATTGTTATCTTTTTTTCCCTGTTCAATCTTGTTTTCTTTTCAGGCATCTTTGGATGTGCAGGTGGGCGGAACTTTCTTGTTGCATCTGTTGGCCATCATTTTGCCACATTATTTAACCCTTTCATGCACCAATAATGACAACCTGTGACCAGGCCGGTCTCCAATTGGCCATGCCACATGAACGGCCAACTGCATCATCCGCAAGCGCTTACAGTGCACAGACCCCAACGAGTCTAATTCTGATACTGCAATGTCAAGTACGGTGTACTTGGGCTGAGTGCAACTGGACCGCCTCAATTTGGATCTGAAAGAGGGATACCACTAGGATAGGCTGGAAAAAGACTAATTCCATCCCACAATTGCGCACAAAGGTGCAAACGCCCCTTTTTCACCCAATTCGACCTGCGCAAAGTATAGCAACATACTACAAGAATGACAACTCCAGTCATGCACACAGTTAAACTGCCTTTGTGCTAGACTTGTACTCAGCACGAAAATCGGGACCTTAATGTTATTGTGACTCGCCTCGGAGGTTCACACAGTACTATTTTAAAAACTAAGTTGTATCACCGTGATCAAGAATGTTAAAGAGGTGCAATCCATGAAGTTAACTCACTTTACACAATCCCCTCTCTAAATCCACCTAAATCAGCGTTCATTGTTATCTTTTTTTCCCTGTTCAATCTTGTTTTCTTTTCAGGCATCTTTGGATGTGCAGGTGGGCGGAACTTTCTTGTTGCATCTGTTGGCCATCATTTTGCCACATTATTTAACCCTTTCATGCACCAATAATGACAACCTGTGACCAGGTAACATGATAAGCTGTCCACTTTAGTCACCGCTGTCCTTGAAAACATTAAAGTTGGTCACAGAGGAAGGAAAGTGATGTATTATTTTCAGACGCTTGTTTCCATCGCCTCTGTGTATTTGCTGACCCACTTCATTCTCCTGCTCATTTCCTTAGTCCTTAAATCTTAGTAAGTACTGCTGTGTGTTCTCTCATTGCTTCTTTCAACCTTGTGTAGATGGAGTTGGGTTGACAGTATTTATCTCAGGGTCTACGGTTTGTCTTCTGATTACATTTTTAGTAAGGCAACTCCCTTTCTTTGTGGCTCCATCCACCTCAGCATTATTAGTATATTAACTGGTCCATTGCTTTGCAACGGCTTTTTGGTTCTGCCTTCTCATTTTCTCGTCTTTCATGCTTGCGTGCATCCATGGTTGCAAGAAAATCTATTAAACCGCACATGGTTATTGTGCTTACTTTGGTTTACGCATCACGACTGAAGCCAAACATTACATTCATAGCTACCATCCTAAGTTGATTTTTCAAATGTTACAGCCCTCACACACATAACAGATTATGGGGATGGAATTTGCTGGTGTGGTCTTACTACACTTATGGTGTGTCATGTAGTCAAGATGACACAAGCCATAGTGCATGTAGACTGCCAGACAAGCAAGGCTAACGCTTATCTGATGGTTGCAAACTCTTCTCTCTGTCTCTATTCTTGTGATTTTTATAAGGAGGAGGCAGGTCATACAAAACCAATCCCAGCTACAATTTTTGTGTCAAACAACAATGAAATCTAAAGGTCACTTCCTCATTGGCAATCATTTGGTTTTACATCACAGTCACAGAGTCCAGACCTCGACCAAAGTTTTTGTGATCCTGACTCTTGAACAGGTTTGACATTGACAATTGTTAGCCCCTGACTGTTTTCTGAGCAGAAATTGAATTAAAAAGCATGTGACCCACAGAATAAACAAGTTTGCGACACTACAAGCATTGTTTTTCACCTGTTGAATCCTTAAACCTCAAAGATTGTTGCCAAAATACAGAACAAACTACCAAAAGGAGGTCAACAGACATTGGGTGTCCAAATTAGGATGAAAACGATTGTGGTCCTTAGTGGATGATTCACAATTGTTTGAAAGAGCTCCAGACCAAGAACTTTTGTTTCTGGCATGTCAGCATGAAACAACACGATGTAATGGGCATCAAGTAAATCAACACTCATTGTGAGAAAGATCAAACGTTACAAAATATAACTCAATTCACAGATTTCCTAGATGCTGACAGGGTTATAATGGTTTTGGATTTTTCATTGCAGTTATTTCAGTTTGACTTGTATTTTTTTTAATTTGATAGTTTCAATTATTTTCAGAGCGGATTCATTTTCTTATCAGATTTTATTTTATAATGCTTCATTTTAATGTCATAAAATAAGATAAAGTACAATTCTCAAACAACTTTTTGACCTTCCTTCTTCTGTACTGATGTACAGCAATTCCAAAAGAAATATATTTCAAATGAACCCCAAAACGTCATGTATGATATTAAATGACAAAGATGAAAGCAAAGGTCATTTTTTTATGATGTTTATTGTTGGCTGGAGAATGGAGGAAGTCTCAAAGACACCTTTTGGTGGTACTGGCTCGTTTAGTGTCGACTGCACAAAGCTTGCATCATTGTAAATGATCTGATTGCTTCAGTCAGTCAGGCCTTCATTGAACAAGAGTAGAAAATACGGTCAACAGATTACATGAATATGATGATTGACCATTCTCGCCCACCCATTCCATCCCCCATTGATTGGCTTTTTTTTTTTTTTTTGCTTTCTTGATGTGGACACACTGTATTTGAAAATGCACACATTTCATCATCAGTACAAGACCATTTCCATTCAATTTTTCTGATCTGCTTTATTCTCAAAAGGGTTGCAGGGGGTGCTGGAGCCTGTCCCAGCTGTCTCCAGGCAAACTGAACTGGTTGCCAACCAATCGCAGGGCACACATAGACAAACAACCATCCGCGCTCACACTCACACCAAGGGATAATTTAGAGTGTTCCATTAACCTGCCATGCATGTTTTTGGAATTTGGGAGGAAACCTGAGTGTCCGGAGAAAACCCACACAGGAACGGGGAGAACATGCAAACTCCACACAGGGAGGCCGGAGACAGAATCGATCCCTGCACCTCTGCACTGTGAGGTCGACGCGCTAACCAGTCGGCCTCTGGGCCGCCCAGTACAATATCTTATTAAATAAATTATCCATCCATCCATCCATCCATTTTCCAAACCGCTTTATCCTCACAAGGGTCTCAGAGGGTGCTGGAGCCTATCCCAGCCATCTTCGGGCAGAAGGCAGGGGACACCCTGAACCAGTTGCCAGCAAATCACAGGGCACACAGAGACGAACAACCATCCGCGCTCACACTCACACCTACGGACCATTTAGAATACAGTGTTCAGTGAGCCTGCCACACATGTTTTTGGAATGTGTGAGGAAAGTGGAGTACCCGGAGAAAACCCACACAGGCACGGGGAGAACATGCAAACTCCACACAGGGAAGCCGGAGCTGGAATCGAACCCGGTACCTCTGCACTGTGAGGTTGACGCGCTAACCACTGGATCACCGGGCCGCCTAAATAAATGACGCAACAGAAAAACACAATAAACTATCTGTCCATCCGTTTTTCATATTGCTTTTCCTCACTATGTTACGAGTGACTTGGAGTCGATCCCAGCTGACTTTGGGTGAGACGTGTGGTACAGCGTGCACTGCTTGTCAGCCAATTGCAAGACATAGCTTACATAAAATATGCAGGAGCCCTGATTCAAATCCTGATCGTCAGAACAATGAGCCAGATGTGCGAACCACTCATCCACCCTGTCACATAACAAATATGCAAAAACCACATTGCCATGTACACTTCAGTAATTTCACTGCCTAAAATCAGGTACTAGTGCCCCCCTCGTTTCTGCACGATATTTTCTATTTTCACAAACCCTGCTGGCTGCTGCTTCGTAAAGAGAGCGATGGATGAGTTCCTACCTCTTCACGGTGGATGCCAGTGTATTGACAGGGTTCCAAGCCACACACTCCAACTGAGAGGTCATTTGATATAAATTTTCACCACTGTGGAGGACAGACAAGATGTAGAAAAAAAAAATCATGAACTGGGCATAGGACTGTCAATTGCCAGGACTGGAGGAGGGTGAGTGGCCCCTTGTGATAGCGTCAAGTTGTCCCCAAAGGAAGCACATTGGTGACAAATGACAACACACACACATACACACACGCACATACGCAAGCACACCGCAACACAATTTGAAGTGAAAGCAGATAATAATACACTCCTCAAGGCAGCTGAACTCACCGGCAACATGAATGGAACAAAGCCAAGAGGCATTGAGTGACCTTCCATGCTCTCATTTATGCACACAAACCGATGCTGGATTTACAACCTCCCATATACACCACCTGTAGCCTGCAAACAATCCGGAGTAGACGCGATATCCTGCTCAACGCACAGCTACTTTTGAGTGAGCCCACACAGACAGCACAGACGGAGTTGACATTGATGCTGGACGCAAGATTCAACATTGCGACTGGAAAGTAATAAAACAGCATGTTCTTTTGATAGCACAAATCTTGGGGGTGTAAACCGAAATCTTGTTTGCATTTAATCCGATATCTTCGTTCTTGCTGTTAAATGGTAGAATCCAAAAGCCAGCGCATGTCGTTCATACTCGTTACCCAACCTTGACTGGGCTCATTTTACATTAAAAATCTCACAGCACACTATCACCAAACAAATTTGGTTCAGAAAGTCTGGACCTTGAAACAATAATGATCTTGTCTTGATTTACTCACAAATATACTCTATTCGGTGTGAAACTAAGGTCTTTTTAGTTCAACAAAAATCTATTACGTTGTTATATGAATGGCACCATGGGCAAAAAGATAACTTGCACATTCTGCCTTCTAGTGAAAGAGCATTTACCGGTAATTCCTCTGCCTGTCACTATGCGTCGCTGGCATAGATGTATGAACACAGTATTGGTGGTCAGTAAAATCAAAATGTTCAAACTGTTCAAAAGGAATAATTTCCCACAGCATATCTGATGATCTGTCACAGAAATGTAACACGGCACCCTCGCTGGAAATGACAGCATTATATAATAAGGGGAAAACTTCTGGACGCTGTACCACTGAGAGGTAAGAATTTGGTCAAATTTCACCACAATTAGTCCTTTACATAAATGGTGTCCTTGCTGCTCATGAGAAAAAAAATCCCTGATCAAAATGAAAAGATTCCGAAAAGGTGATTTTTTTTTTGATAGCTGAATGGATACCATTGAAAAAGTGGAGCAAAATCCCTGATCAAAATGAAAAGATTCCGAAAAGGGGATTTTTTTTGATAGCTGAATGGGTACCATTGAAAAAGTGGAGTCAACCTTGACTGGGCTCATTTTACATTAAAAATCTCGCAGCACACTATCACCAAACAAATTTGGTGCAGAAAGTCTGGACCTTGAAACAATAATGATCATGTCTTGATTTACTCACAAATGTACTCTGTTCGGTGTGAATCTAAGGTCTTTTTAGTTCAACAAAAATCTATTACGTTGTTATATGAATGGCACCATGGGCAAAAAGATAACTTGCACATTCTGCCTTCTAGTGAAAGAGCATTTACCGGTAATTCCTCTGCCTGTCACTATGCGTCGCTGGCATAGATGTATGAACACAGTATTGGTGGTCAGTAAAATCAAAATGTTCAAACCGTTCAAAAGGAATAATTTCCCACAGCATATCTGATGATCTGTCACAGAAATGTAACACGGCACCCTCGCTGGAAATGACAGCATTATATAATAAGGGGAAAACTTCTGGACGCTCTACCACTGAGAGGTAAGAATTTGGTCAAATTTCACCACAATTAGTCCTTTACATAAATGGTGTCCTTGCTGCTCATGAGAAAAAAAATCCCTGATCAAAATGAAAAGATTCCGAAAAGG
>NW_017805498.1:1392508-1398364 GCF_001891065.2 Hippocampus comes | reverse complement strand
GTGTGTGTGTGTGTGTGGGTGTGTGTGTGTGTGTGTGTGTGTGTGTGTGTGTGTGTGTGTGTGTGTGTGTGTGTGTGTGTCAGTGAAAGAGAAACGGGGGTGAACGTGAACTTGGAGGTCTGCTGGTCGTCTTTGTCATAAACATAAGCCATATCTTCTCAGCAAACACACACACACACACACACACACACACACATACACACACACACACACACACACACACACTCACACACACACCGAACTGTGGTAGTCACTGAGACTCTGCTGCTGTGAGACTGAAAGAAAACACTGTCATGGCATGTGAAGGATGTTTCAATGAGAAGTATAACATGCAAAACCATACATATATATATACATATATATATATGGAGCAAACTCCAAATTTCGGAACCTCTGTATGAATCTTGAAACGTTGGGAATCCACACATCAGAAAGACTCATCCTTCACATGTCTGGGCATGCTTGCATACACAATCGTCAGCAAAGGAAATTGAACAACACCGAGAGGAAAGCTGCAATGGCAGCGAGACCTGTCCTGAAGGTGAACATCCTGTTCAAAGTGCATCCTGCTACCGTTCACTGAATTACAGCCTCCTTGTGTGAAACAATAGTTGCAAAACATTCCCACCTTTAATTTGCTGTTGCCTCATAAAAATAGATTTTGCACGTCGGGTCAGCCTCATGACGTTGTATGTGATCGCGGTGTACATAGCGTATCCGAGGAGGCCGTAGGCGTGCGTTTCTGAGTGTATTACCTGTTGTAAGGGTTCCTCAGCAGCAGAGCCTGACTGCCTGTACAGCTGTCTGAAGGCGTGTGGCATCCATACATAGAAGGTGGCACAGGATACTGCTGCTCTGCTACACATGTACACATACACACGTAAAGAGACGCACACAGAAATGTGTGTATGTACTGCATACTGCATCAAGTTTGGTTTTGTCATTTTCCATTGAAGTTTGTGTCACTGTTAAATTCTGTATCGTTTAACCGTGTAAGTTCAATGACACAGTAGCATGCAAATGTGGCTCAAAACTTCACTTTGAACCTTTCCCGCATGACATTATGCTAAAACCCAGCCTACGGTTCGAGCTTGACTTTCGAGTTTCTTTTAAGCCATGACCAAGCAACTCAATTTCCCCGTATTTCAAATCAGAATTGAAATAAATTTAAATTTGCCATTGCCATTTTTGCATTCCAGCAACTCGAAAAACACCACCAGTTTGCGTGTGTGTGTGTGTGTGTGTGTGTGTGTGTGTGTGTGTGTGTGTGTGTGTGTTTTAAGGTGTTTTCATGGAAAAGAAGCTATTGTATAAAAACATAAAAAATGTAGTTTTTTATATAATTCAATAAATAATTCAATGATTTGAATTATTTTTTGATTGATTTTCTCTCTCTCTCTCTCTTTCTCTCTCTCTCTCTCTCTCTCTCTCTCTCTCTCTATATGTATATATATTGCACACAGACAGACAGATAGAGAAAACAAGAAAAAATAATCCCAAAGCAAAAGAAATGTGAAGTCAGCACACCTCACATACATATCAAGACTTTAAGTATCAAGACAAAGTTATGGTACAGGGAAGCTACAGTTCTGTTCTTACAGTGATGGCGTAGCCTAAATTTGTATGGAAGTATTGATGATAGTATAATGAACGTGTGTTCAGGATTTAAAGGTTTCAGAATTGGAACACTTTAGGATTCGTTTCATGTCTGTTGGAGAATTTGATTCAAACTGCGGCAAATTTGAGGTTGAAAAGTTGTGCAACGGACTGCATACAACCCTGGATCTCCCAGGGTCTATGAAACGCAACGTTAGGTTTCAAGTTTCATTATTTCACACCTTCTTTAAGGACTTCTCCATCCATCCCCCTTTTTTTTCCAATTTTGATCCGTTTTTTTGTTTTTAATTCTGTGTCTGCTACCCATCTAGAGTGAACTGCTCCCTTGACACTTCCCCGCATTCCGATTGCTCTCCCAGCTCCCAAAGTGCTGCTCATTCCTGCTGCAAAGATACCCCGAAATTTATTGGGACAATGACACAACACGCACACAGCACTATTTTCACTTATCACCAATAACATATGGTGAGTATTTTTAATGGGATGGTTGGGTGGATGAAAGAGTGGAAGAGAGGAGAAGCCGAGGGAGTTTGTGAGTCAGGATGTGGCTGATTTATTCGTCGGACGGGCCAGGTCACCGCGGAGACGTCAGAAGACGTCCCCACGGTGAGGTCAGCGGTCTTACACTCGCTAGACATAAATACATATTCGTCTAAATCTGCTTTCCTCTCCTGAGATCTGTGAACCATTGATTCTGAGCGACATGACATCCGATCAAACATACCAAGGGCATTCTGATGACTTAAAGTGTCTTCGTGTTTGAAGGAGTGGTTGGGGAACTGCGAGCCGGGGTGAGACGGAGTGTGACCGTAATTGCCGGCACCATCAAACGCAACTGTGCCGTAACCTGCAACACAAAAAAAACACCAAATTCAAGTCGTCCATTTGAGTTCCATGACCAAATAGATCATTTCCAGATCCATTTGTCAATATGTCCACTGAAAGAAATGGTGTAGTGAATGTATTCCGTTTTATTTCGTCAAGTGGTTGCAAAGAATAAAATCATCCGCAGGACTTGAAAAATGATTCTATTGTGTGCAGCCACTTGAGATAAGAAAGCTGAGCAAATTCAACACACCGTTTTTTTCAGTGTAGTAATGCATGAGCAATATTATTTTGGTATTCAAAACACAATATTAAATCACCATTGATGTAGTTTCTAGCATGTTAAACCTCGTGTTTAAACAGCAATAAGTTGCATCTCAAAATGTTATTATTTCAATCATCATTATTTAGTTTTCAGTTTATTTAAATTTTGGGTAATAAAATAAACACACACACCAAACGAGTCTCTGACGCTCAGATGTGATTCATGTCATGACTGACTAAATGGCAGAACTCATTCCAATAAATCACACTCGCGCGCGCGCACACACACACACACACACACACACACACACACACACACACACACACACACACACAGTCAGTGAAGATTCAATGCAAAACATTGCACTGCAGCTTGGTAAAATGGTTGGGAATGAAAAAACAAAAAGAGTGGCATCCTTTCATTTTTTTACTCACTTCTGTGTTCCCGCATCGGTTTGTGTGTGTGTGTGTTTTTTTTCCATGGGGAATGGCTGTCTGAATTTGAAATCCCCGTGAGATGCGAACGAAACGGCACACATTTTTCCAGCCAGACCTCGGCACAACCATGGGTGCCTGTTCACAAGCGTGCCGCTAGGAAGCTTTTGCGGTGATGCGCCGTTCCCCGAGTGACCCCGCGCCATTATCAGCTCTACTGTGTGACCTGAGTCGTGCTGTTGGTTTGTTTGCGCGTGCTCGTCCAGCCACAGCAGGGACCAGATAAAACAGTTCAGAGGTCAGCTCAATGCTTTGATTGTAATGTTATTCCTAAATTATCTGCTTGATAGGCACATTATTACTAATTAATCTACCGGGCACGAATAAACAGATCTATTGTCCTGCATGAGCGCAGCAGAATGTGATCGTTATTGTTGACATTTTACTTGTCGTCTCTTACAACAACTTTTTTAAACACAATTTTTAGATCGAAAGTCGTAATTTGGTCACCAAATGAAATCCGGTTGATTTAGTGTCCAAAAAGGGCCTCATTTGAATCAATAAATACTTTGTTGTTATATTAAGACACAAAAGTGTCTCAAATTCCAAAAACATGTTCATTCGTTTTCATTAAGGGATTTAATTGCTTGCACTTAATCCCAATTATAAATTTCATCATTGCAGTACATTGTAAAATCTCAAATTGTTCATTGTTGCATTGGTGTTTATGCTCAAGAAAATGTCTTTGTGAGAATCATTCATTCTTCTGATTTGAAGCAATCACGGGAGGTTCCTTAGAGTCTTTTTGAACTTCTAAAGTAGCATTTCAATCAACGTCAACATGCAAGGCACTTACAGTTGATGCCACTGGATCATCTCCCTGGTTGGATTGAATCATAAACGACATTATTTTTAGTGCGTGATGCAATGCTCGACAAAATGCGGGTGTATTTTTAAAGCCTAAAAGACAGGAAATCTCGTTGAAGAAATATTAGTAGGACGCCATAGAAAATGTCCTGTCCACTCCCACAGAGTAAAAGATGTTTGGGGGTCAAAATGAAGTCCAAAACATCTTCAGTTGTGGTTGTTCAACGTTTTTTTAATTCTTGGTGCTGACCGTCAATAACTCATCAATATCAACGAGATCACTTCATCAGATGCATTTGCACAAAAATGCTGCGTGACATATTTTACCTAGTGACAAAATAATGCTCAGTGTTGTATTTATTAAGCAAATTGTTTCCATTGCGGTTGTAATTTCCATAATATGCTCTTCTCATATACTGTAGCTTAATAAAAAAACAAATGCAAGTAACTCATTTCAGCAGTGTGCAGTTCTCCACCAATGTAATTTACTATAAGTATGTTATTCAATTACTGTAATAACTCTGTGACAAATGGCAACTAACTATTTTTTGACAACTTTTTACTGATTTTGTGCATGTAGGTGGGTACCGAATATGGAGTTCAGTGAGTGCACATCAGTTCCACATGAAAAAAGAAACAGAAGCCTTGGCGTCACTTCTTTCATGTCAATTGTGGCGCTCAATGTATCCAAATCCAAGTAATCTTTACGTACTGTTTGCTCCTTTACTGTAATTTTTTTTCTTTTAACTTGTGCTGCTTTATTTCGATTCATGAACGGCTTTTATCGTAAGACGTGAAGTCTGACCTGCACAAAGCAACTGTCAAAAGTAATATGTGGATCTTCCAAAATGTGTTCGTTTTCTCGTTTTTTTGCTGAATTTTGTTTATCACACAGTCTATAAAGTCAGTCACACATTGGGATATTTTTTCTTCTGAATTTTGTTGATCACACAGTCTAAGTCAGTGACACATTGGGAGAATGAAGTCTGCAACGGATAGCAGGCCCTGAAGGCAACATCTCGACATTGGTCATAGGTCACACGGATGTGATGTTCAGAGAATGAGCTATACGTGTAGACAATTTGTATGGATAGGGTAACACACACACACACACACACACACACACACACACACACACACACACACACACACACACACACACACACGCGCACGCACACGCACACACAAACACACACAGGCACACGCACACGCACACGCACACACAAACACACACAGACATGCTGTACGGTAAAGTGCCTCTACCTGTTTGGTTGCGGGCGGCAGGCTGTGCGTCCATGCAGTTGGTCAGGTATGGCGGGTTGCTAAACATCCTGCCCGGGGGTTGGTGATGATGCGCGGCACCGACTGAAGGTGGCTGGGCGGCGGGTGCCGGCGCAGGAGGGGGCGCCCCGAAGGCAGCCCCGTACCGACAGGCCCCCGTGCCCGTGAACTGCCCCGAGAAGTGGACGGTGAAGGCGCTGAGGCCGCAGTGAGGATCCGAGTCCAGGTGGTGGGGGTCACCCGTGCTCCCCCAGCTGGGCTCCTGCTTGATAAAGGAGTGCGGCCCGAGGGATGTGTGAGGGGCTCCCAGAGATGAGTAAGGGGAGGTGGCGGTGTGGAAGTCCAGGACGGGAGCCCACTGAGGGGCCGTGCTGACTGGGAGGGCCGGGCAACTTGGACTGGGCCCGGCTGGGACTGGAGCTAGTAGGGAGTTCAGGTCACGTACATCTGAACCCATGGTGGTCCAGGACCAAAAGGAACACGCACACACACACACTCACACACACACACACACACACACACACACACACACACACACACACACACACACACACACACACACACACA
>NW_017805498.1:1383947-1390402 GCF_001891065.2 Hippocampus comes | reverse complement strand
GGACGCACATCGCGTCGGGGAGCCCGACGATGAGAGGGGGGACCGGCAGCGGGACGTCTCTGAGAAGCAGCAGCTGTTCCCTCGTGTAGGTGGTCATATTTGGTGTAAGTCTTAAGTTGAGTTGAGCCAAAAATATGGTGGAGGTGCAGTGTTGATGTCGTTAGCACCGGCTAGGAGCACTCGCCATGAGCACCGGGCTAGCTGAAGGTGCTAGCTGTAGCACTCGCTCGCTGTTAGCACCGGGGCTAACGAATGAATGAAAAAAGATAATCGAAGGGGGAAAAGTGCGGGATTTATAGCTCGAACAGCCGCGCTAAAGTAACGCGGGCCTGCGGAGCTCGGAAAAGCACGGAGTGTAGGTGAGAAATGTGGGAAAAAAGCAAGAAAAGTAAGAAAAACCGCTCCGGACGTAGACCGGTCGACCACAGCGCAGCGACCCGGAACCGGAAGTCCACAAATGTGAGACTTCATATTGCGAGCAACGTGGCCTCTGTGGGTATTTGCTCTGTACGGTCTCGCCTCTTTTTGCGCGAGAAATCAACAAGAATCACAACTGTGAAGGTTAAAACAAGAACAAAAGACTTTAAGCGACATGAGGAAATATTTATAGTAGCCCGGCAGGCAGTTGTACTAAAATAGGGCCAAAGATTCAAAAACAAAAACAAAAACAAAAACAACAGGGCATACTGAAACCCAGGTTTCGACTGCACTGCTATCAAACGGAACTAAAGTAAAACTGTGAAGGAGTAAGGACGACGTTTGCGGGGTGGGGGGATGCCGTCACCTACTGACGTGTCGTGAGAGCTGCTTGTCATTTGCGTTCGCGCAGGCACGACGGAGGTGAGCGCCTCGGGCAAGTCGTTCACGGTGAGGAGCAGCCTCCACTTCCAGGTGGGCCGAGGCGACGACGGCGTGGCCTACACCTGCATGGTGGACCACCTGTCTCTGTCCAACCCTTACATGACCACCGAAGTCCTGGAGGGGTGGTCCAGAACCAAAAGGAACACGCACACACACACACTCACACACACACACACACACACACACACACACACACACACACACACACACACACACACACACGCACACACACACACACGCACACACACACACAAGATGGAAGTTGCCTCCTTATCAATTAAACCGCCTTACTGACCTCTTGCCCCCAAAGATCCACTTTGTTACTAAGACGTCTTGCCAAAGTCTGGGTCAGTTGATGCCCATCAATTTTGGGGAAATACCACACACTCTGCAGAAACTCCTCAAGTTCATGGTGATGCGGCGGTCAACTTGACTACGTTGAAAAGAAAAGCGGAAAGAGGACAAGCGGCTTTGGTCTTCGCTTTGGCGTGGAGGAGTGTTGGGTCCATTCAAGGAGCACAGAGGTTGTCTTCAGGAAAAGTGATCTCTGAATGGAGGAAGAGGAGTGGACCAGTGAGGAGGAGTAGCCCTCTTTACCCTCCATGCTCTCCATCTATGTGTAGGCGGAGTCAAGACGGGACACTATATTTATACACCCATGTATTTTCATTTTGAGTCATTATTTCATACATACAATCACACATACAGAAACACACAAAAAAAAAAAAGCAATATAATGAGTTGGTTTTATTTACCTTCGAAAAATAACATCATGCATGACATCAACAGCCAGATGAACACAAAATACATACTATACATTTTGAATCTGTGTTGTATATTTCATAAGACAGTTTATAGTAAGTGTCGATCTTAAATTCTTGTTTGTTACATAACATTTCATTATTATTTTTATGTTTTCATTTGTTTGCAAATTCTCCCGTTGTGGGACTCATAAATGTTACCTCATCTTATCTTATGAGAACATTTTATTTAGATATTTATGTCAAATAAATTATGTTTTAATGTGTCCAATATGATACCGTGAGAAGCATGCATTTTCAACATTTGTTCTAAGTATAAGTTTAACATGAAATGATTTGGATTCAGGATGACATATTCGGTTTCATTATTATTTGGATCATGTGAATCAAGATGAAAGGGGCCTCTCCAAAATGAGAAAGTTGTAAAATGCAAGTGCTTTGACCCCCCCCCCCCCCATGCACATTTTACCTGGGGCAGAAAGAGGATATGCGTAATAGTTTCATGGTTTTGACTCATTCTATACATTTTAAACACAATGGCACAATTATTGAGCAACGCTTTCCACACACATACAAAAATAGAAAAATGAAAAATGTAGTCATCTTTCCCCTAACTGCACATTTTTCATGCCCCTGCAATACATTAAAACACATTTGAAATTTTGAAACACCAGCCTTCAGTCAAACTTTCCATGATACACAGAAAGAGATGCCATCCGCCCGCTGCATGTGAGTTTTGTGCAAAAATGGTCATGGAAATAAATAAATTAATAAATGCACTCTGTAAACAGCATGCTATTGTTATCAGTGTCAGTGTTTTTATTTCACTCTTTTGATACAGCTTTTTGAAAATATGACACTGAAATAGAATTGCAGATGATCTCCGGGTTTGCACATACGAAATAAAATTCTAAATGAAGAGTGCTTCAGTGGGCCATATCGGACAGGAAAAAAAGAAACATCAAGTTGACTGTGACGCACGCATGTGCTGAAGCGTAAAAGCTTCGCATTCGCGTGTAAACTCTACTAAACTCACCTGATTGGCTGAAATATATGTGCAACCTGGCACATGTGCAAAATTAAAAGCAAGAGATTAAAAACAACACCGGAAGTGCCTCATGGGTACCAGACACTTGATAATGACTGAAGAAAAAAAGCTGTGCGTGTGTGTGTGTGTGTGTGTGTGTGTGTGTGTGTGTGTGTGTGTGTGTGTGTGTGTGTGTGTGTGTGTGTTTTGTGTACTTCCGTGCATGATGTCCTTGAGTCGAGTCGCCAACCACTGTTCCCAGTGTGGGCCTTTGGAAGGCCTGTTCAAGGGTCTCTTCTTGCTTGTTGTACAAAGGAAAACAAAAACAAAAAAAAGTGAATAGAACGCTGGTGAATTCTCAGGATAATGTGTTGTGTGGAGAGAAGGAATGTGTTCCACTGTCTGCAGTATTGCCATCAATCTTCAGCATTATTGCTTGACCAGTCGGATGCATGAGCGCTCGTCTGGGATGGCCAGCTATGTTAATATTGAGAATGGAGGCTTGTGTGTGCGCGCGCAGGAAAACGGCATCAGTAGAAGAGTGTGTGAGCATGGTTTATTTCTTGGGTTGAAACCTATCACAGATCACACGGCTTATCATGATGGATCAGTGGATCATTTATCAGCAAAACACAGAGCAAAAAGAGACCAACATGTCCTTGTGTCCAAGTGTCACCTGGCGTTGAAAACAAATGATGTGTTCAACTGTGAACTAATGACCGACATTCACCGTAGCACTGTGTGTGGGGAAACGTTTGTTTTGTTTTTTTTGTTTTTCCAGTGGCCACAAAGCCTCCTGGTGGAACAAAGTGACCAAAACACAAACAAAAGTGCTTTGTTGCATTATTAGCATAACACACATTACTAGCTAAAATATTATGATCCAGTACAAGAGCTTTATTCACCTTAAAGGTAACAATGCTCAGTTTTACTTGACACTGTCTAAGAGGTATTAGTTCAATAATATGATGTTTATTGTTGTCGTTTACCGTGGTTGACTACTATACTGCATCATATCGAAAAATGCGTCAAACATTTCAGTTCATCTCACTTTCTTACTTCTGACAGTGTCAATCACAACTAAGCTTGATTATCTTGGTAAAGGCAGAGTATTTGAGGCAGCTTTGATGCACCATTGCAGTGATAATTTTACAGTTTAACCCCAGCGAGTCCCAGGGACAGGTTATTCAGGTATACAAGATTTGCTGAGAAATAGTAATAATCTTATTTCATCTCATGGTTCAGTTTTTGAGTTCATAAATTCTCCTCTCTTTACTCTGCTTCCAATGATGCAAGGCTTTCTTAAAGTCAACTTATTATTGCAAAAAACTATCCAACATTAGCTGCTTCCTCTATGATATCTCCGCAATAAACTTTCGCAACACTTATTCGCAACACTTGTTTTAACGTTACACAACTTGGCAATTGACTGCTTTCCGCGAGGTTGAAGGCCGATCTCGCCAAGCTCGTCTCGCGAGAACGGAAACTCGTCATGCGAGATTACTTAACGCGAGACCAAAACAACAATGGCGGCGATTGTCGAACTGCGACACTGCGTTGCTGGGAAAAAAAGATGTACGGTAGTTTTTTTGTTTTTTGTTTTGACTGAGAAATTTCCTTGTGTCCCAAAAACACACATTATTTGGAACTGTGCGTCCCGCGGGAAAATTATGCGCCTAGGACGCGAGACGCAGAGGTAACGAGATGACTGCCATTGTGCTAGGATGGGATCACGACGATACCTCAACCCTTTAGAATGGGACCAATTATCATCCTCCATGAATGAGCCAAATATTTGTCATGAATAGACTACAATCTATTAACAGCTCCGGGAGGACATGTGTGCTCTTCGTTTATAGAATTGCTAAAACAAACAAACAAAAAAATCCAATTATGGTATAGAACAGTGATTCACCAACTCTTTACACCAAGGTCCCCATAAAACATAACTTATCTCACCAAGTATCACATCATGACCAACAGATGAAAAAAATAAACAAAACAAGCAACCAAAGGGGAAAAAAAACCTGTAGCATATTTAGCGACACAGAGGATTTATATTTACACACGTGGACAAAATCTTTGGCTCCCCTCTGGGAATCAAAGAAAACCCCACAATGGCCACAACTATAACTTGAACAGTAATACTGTAGTAAATAAATAAATAAAATTAATAATGAAAATCAGATCTCACTTGTGGTTCAGCAGAATTTTTTTAAATACAAAAATGATGGTACCCCTGGGAAATACTGAAAATAATTTGACCATAACCAAATTCATCAACCAAGGTGGGTCCTCTAATTGGTTGCGATGCTCTGAATGTACTGCAGCTGTTTGATGCTCTTTTGAGGGAGTCCAACAAGAAGACCGTGAAAATAATTCAGTCTACTCGAGATACAAGCATGGATATGTTTCTCCTGTTTGCTTGGAGCAGAAAAAGTCAGAGAATATTGATTCTAGACAGCCAGGCTATTGTTTGTCATTTTGGTCCTTTCCACCGCAGTTCTATCCAGCAGTGTGTCCTTAGTTTATGATTGTTTGTATACTTACTTCATGGTTTACCGTTTTGTCATTGTTGTTTTTGGTTTCATTTGCAGTTGGTACCGACAGACCCCAATGCTATTTTCGTTTATTAAACACTATAGATTGTACACTGTTTTGTGATCTGTTCTGGGATGGAAATAGCCATTTGGAACATATCACACAGAAAGAAAAAAAATAAATCAGCAGGAGCCACAAAATATTTCAGATTTTGTAAATGACAAAAACACTGTGTAGATTGTCTTTTTTGTTGTTGTTTTTGTTAACCTGTACATATAAAAGAAAAACCGTTGCATTCATTAAATCAATGAATGAAATCAATGAGCTGCTACATAGAATGCATCATTTTCATGCAAGTCTGAAAATAGACACTTGAACAAACTAGTCAATGTCTATTTAAGCCCTACTCGTAATCATGAAATGAAGCCAAGTCACCTGTAGCCAACCGAAAATGCCATCTGTGTCTGTGTTCCGTCGTCATCACATTACATGCACTGTCAATGGCCTGCGAAGGTGTGTTGATGCAAACGTGCAATTGCAGACCAGGGGGAGAGAAGCTGCTGGAGAATGAACTCCCACCTGCCTCGTTTGAATGCCCCGTCAGTAAATTTTACAAGGGGAGGTCTTCAGTAAATTTTACTTGCATAATATGAATTTCTGAAAATAAAGGCACTCAAGGGTTGACGAACAAACCTGCAACCTTCAGATTGGAAGACGGTCACTTTACCACTTGAGCCGTGCAGTATATCGCTGTTGTCAGGCGAAATACTTGTCCCTCCAAATGGAGAGCGTTTCTGAGGACACACCAGCAATAGACTATATCAGGGGTGCCCAAGTCCAGGTCCTGGAGAACCGTGATCCAGCCTGTTTTAGATGTTTACCTCCTCCAGCTCACCCGATTGAAATAATCAGCTTGTCAGCAAGCTTTGCAGAAGCGTGATGAAGATCCTGATCACGTACTAACACACAGTAGGAACGGCATGACTCGATGAAGCTGAAAAGAGTCCAAATTAAATAAATAAAAATAACATCTTGAAATAAAGACCATTTTGATGAATAACAGACAAATGTAATATGGCCATTAAATTGTAAAATAAGGTAATGGAATTATGAAATATGTTATTCGTATTCTTTAATATTTAATTACTCTAATTGTATTATAGTTAAGTATTTCATAATTATTTTAAGGATGCATCACGATATCGTTATACTTTTTAAAATCTTGATTAATTTGTAATTTGTTCTCCAAGATGTATTAAATTTAA
>NW_017805498.1:1332090-1383865 GCF_001891065.2 Hippocampus comes | reverse complement strand
TTTTTTTTTTTGTGATCAATTTTTTTTCATAATGTCCTTATGAAATGAATATTGTCAATTGTTAAAAAAAGCTCAGTGTTTTATCAAATCTTTGAAACTAAATAAAAAGTTATCTTTTTGTAAAATATGATCTCTCGACGTTCCCGACTTTTGCCTCATAGTTCTCACGTCATGTTTTCTAGTATTTTTCACGTAAGTAGTTCTTGTTCATAGTGTTATATTCTCGGGTTATATCATACGTGTATTGGATTTCCTTGTCCATTTGTCACAAGCGATTTATGTTTATATTTGTCCTAGCCTTTTGCAATATCCTGCTTCTTTATCACCAGCTTCTTTCGTTGTACTTTATCGGTCTTACATGGACGAACTGAATGGTGATTGAATCCCACAAAGTTAGACACAAACAAAATTCACACCAAAAATCTTCACTATTTACTAGAAAAATCGCATGAACAAAGTATAAACAGCAATCGCTGGTCACAAGGAGTCAGGAAAAACAAGGCATAAACAAAAAGTGTTTGCGAAAGGCAAGGTAATAATAAGGCCGAGAATATAAACAAAATGACAAGGGTCCAATTCTACGAAAACAAAATAAGACCAAGATCAAAGACAAAGTAATATCAACACTTACTAACGAGGGACTCTAGGGACTTCACAATTAGGCCATCCTTAAATACATGGTGATGAAACATTGTCAGCAGGTGTGCACGTTGGAGGAAAGGCCCTCCTCTGCCACCTGCTGGAGACACACAAGAAAAGAGTCATGACGTTACATTTTTGTAAATAAATATTTTTGTCACTCTTATCTGTGTCTATGCTTTTGGAATCCGATTCTGTAACACCTGACAGCCGCGGGCCGGTCCAAAGTGTTGGGTAGGAGGGACCACTGGTTTGACCAACTTACGAATTGCTCATTAAATCTTGGCGTCAGGCTATGACATATACTTTGAGCTACAATAAATGTTTTGTTTTAATGTTTCAAGAGCACCAACTAAAAAACAACAACAACAAAAAAACACATTTGACATTAAACGCTCTTATTTTCCAAAGACACAGTGGGCCGCAGCAGAATGATCAAAGAGCCGCACACGGCTCGTGAAAACCGTGTTGCCGACCCTTCATTCTAGTTGCACGCACACCAAGCACCTGTTGATTGTACGAAATTCTGACCATGCTTGCACGGGTTTTCTCTGGGTACTCTAACTTCCTCCCACCTTCCCAAAATATTGTTGTTTGCTTCACTGAAGACTTCCCTGGGTGTAATATGATTAGGAATGTTTTTTAGCAACATGCTGTAATACTGTACATTCTGTCTACGTCCCCGCAATTGCCTGGTGACCAATTAAGGGAGTGAAGTCAGCTGGGAATGGCTCCAGCTGATCTGGGACCCTCAAGAGTATAAGCCATACAGAAAATGTACGGATATTTGTTGTGTGAGTACAAAGTGAAAACAGTCACAATGTCATCCGACACAAATGATCTCTTTCACTCATGATATTAATATTATATTTAATCAGATTTACACAGTGTGAGCCATTTAGCTGACGTCATGACATCAACCTCAATCAAATTTTACGTACGGATGCATGTGTACTGGGTATCTTCTATTTGGATTGACAGGTCAACAATGCCATTTAACACACAGCTTTTTCTCCTCATGACAAGCACTTTTAGTACCATGTGCCTCCCCTTTTAGGCTCTCTCTCTCTCTCTCTCTCTCTCTCTCTCTCTCTCTCTCTCTCTCTCTCTCTCTCTCTCTCTCTCTCGCTCTTTCTCTCTCGCTCTTCCTCTCTGTCTCTTTGTCTCTCTGTCTCTCTCTCTCTCTCTCTCTCTCTCTCTCTCTCTCTCTCTCTCTCTCTCTCTCTCTCTAGCTGTTCCTCCATGAGTTGAATCATGGGTCAGTAGTTCTTTGCAAAACGAGAGAGGGAGCGAGACTGGATTTCCAGATGGTGAAGTCATCATTTATCTCAGCTCATCTAGGTAACAAAGTACTTATGTGCGCTCACACACTATTGGGATTACTTTCAAGCAATGAAACATAGACCCACGGTCCACATCCACTCATCATCACCACAATCGGCTCCTTCTCCTACCGGACATGTTTCTTCGGAAGAGCTCAAAGCAAATTGAGACATGACAGGGCTGTAATTAGTTCCAGAGAAAGGAGAAGTGTGTTGAGTGGACATTTCCATGAAGAGACAACACACTTTCACCTGGACAATAAAATGGGATGGTTAAAATGTGAGTGTGTCTGTCTTGGAGTGTCCCATTTTGAAATGTTCACCTCAGAAAACAAATATATTGAAGTTGATTTTGTTTTATAGATTGTTGGCAAAAACCATAAATATGCATGATTGCCATTGGGTTATCAAGAACTAAAAAAAAACAAAACAGACTTGTAAAATATGTATTTTTTTAAGTTACACATTTGTATCTACTAAATGGAGAGAAAGTGCGTGCCAACAGGTGTTTAACTGGAACGCACACTGACACACTGGATCTCTCTGGAGGCTTTTTGCGTAAACACACGGCACCTTGAATTGGGGAACATTTTATTGCTCGTAATAAGCCGATGTGTGATTCACGCTAAAAGAAATTGTGAATGATACCTGCAGCCATGTGCAAGAACTCACAAAACACTTTCACTTGCATTGAGAGAATGTACGGCTTAATTCAAAACATAAAATGAGCAGGGGTTTGTGGTTCCGAAAGGTGGATTTTTCTTTCTTTCTGATTTTTTTTTTTAATCGTTCCAGTGTGAAAGCCAAAGGCAGAAGTAAATGTTGGGAATTGTTTTCTTTTGTGACAGACTGATGTACAAAATTAGGTTAGGTTGGTGTCATGGGAATGGAACTCTGATTAACCAAGGTACAGTATTATATTGTTAAAACGTGAATAAAAACATAAATTTGAAACTGGCATCTACCAACAGCTCATCCCATACTCAGTAGTACAGTTCATAAAGTGAAGCATTTTACAAGAGTGGAGGGAGAAATGCACAGAGATAAGTTGGCTTGCTATCGGCACTGTGTGCACTGAGTTATGTTCTGGCTGTTAGACAGAATTCTTCAGCGATATTATCTCTGACTGTTAGTTGACAGCTGAAGGCAAAGCATTCATCTGTTCAGTACACAAAAGTACATTTTCAGATAGACACCGGAGGAACAAATCACGGTTCTTTCCTCTATATAGCGCCAAATCTTCTCATTCAGACAATCTAAAGCCCCAGACAGGAGTTGAACATTCTATATTGCTACATATCCAAACCTCTGACCCACTTAGATGCCTGATGTCAAATCCATCAAATAAAGTCAGACCCAAAAGTCGTAATAATCCGACGTAACAAAGTAACAGTTGACGTGGAAGATTGCATGGATGGAAAATGCTTCGTCAAAGTCAAAATCATCATGTCCGAGAAGGACATTCTAGACTAATTGTTTAAACAGGCTAAGATCGACATGCCTTCACTCCCCGGTGGGGGTTAATCAAGTGATCCAGACACACAGGGATGGAGTTATACATATTAAAACCCTTCATGTCTCATGAATACAAATGGGTCTATTTTTGTCGGCGACACATGCAGAGATGCTGGCGCATCCTGATTTTTGTGTGGGAATTTGGCTGACCTGTCCACGTCGAGCTTGGTGTATCGCCGTCTCGGGAGCGTGTCAATGGACACGCTCCTGGCGCATCTGACGATTTGATGGCAGAAAGTCATCTGAAGTATATGCGCCTGCTCTAATCACGTCAAAGTCCAAAGCAGTACGCAGACCTGAGGTCGTAACGTGATTTTGGGTCAATTTCCAGAAAGAGCACCCGGCCTAACGTGCCCCTGCGTATGCCGGGCTTGTGCCGAGATCACCAGATAAAGAGCCCTAAGAGGGCAAGAAAATACGTAGATAGTGAACAGTAACACAATCAAAGCTATGGCACAGACACAAACACTCCGATAAACACAAATCATGCTTTACTCTAGGCAGATGTAATATCTGTGGAACACTTCGGGTGGAATACCCTCCAATAGTCCATCATATTCAGAAAAATGAATCCTCATCTTCTGTAAGAAAACCTCCTTACAGATAACCGCTCTCCTGATAAATCATAATTGTTATTGTGATAAAGTCCCACTCAACTAAACAATCTTAGTGAAGGGCCTCTCAGGGCTCAGTGATCTAACACTGACTTCAATCTTCATCTCGTCCTTGTCACCTACACATAATGAGCGAGTCAGTCATCCAAAACAGCAACTGTAACTAACAGCGAGTTTGATGAGCATGCTGGCAAGAAAACTAAGACACCGTATCAAACAGATGAAGGACAGCGTGTGTGTGAGTGTGAGGATCAACAGCTCGTCCATTGAAAGTGTGTCACGATATAAAGGAAACATTCTTCACTTGTCCTCACATAATAAAAGAGTTTTACAGGGTGAAAGAGTCCATCACATCAACCTTTGAAAAAATGTGCTTTTTTTTTTTTAATCTAATTTTCTATTAAAAAAAATACAGAAATCGCAGTCTCAACGGGCTTTGGCAGTATGGCTTCTATACACGATGTAACATCATGGTTGAAAGTTGACCTCGTTTTTTGTGTTTTGGTCACTCTGTTCCACCAGGGGGCTTTGTGGCCACTGGAAAAACAAAACAAAAAAAAAACTTTGGATTTAATTTGTTTGAACATGTACATCAGTTACATGATTGAAATGTGTCATGCTTACATGTGTCACTTGATTATGTTCGAAGAAAAGAGGGGATTATTACATCAATTTACCACATTTTACCATGTGAAATTGAAAAATACTGATGGAATGCCCACCTCTGGTAAGAAACTGTGATGCATTTTAATGTTGTCCTGCTATTCCTGAAATCTTGAACTCATCACTTGTTCGTGCAGGTTTTTGTATGTCTCTGGGTGCTTCATGTGCCTCTCAATTTTCATAGGCCTTGGTCAAAAGGACCAGGATTGGATTTCATATTTCCACTGTAGGGGGTGTTACACAGCCTTTTTTTTGGGAGGGGGGGGGGGGAATTGTGCATGACAACCTTAAAATGTGAACGTTTTGACCAGGCCCGATAAGTGAGCAAAATTTGGTGAGTTTTTGTGCATGTTTAGGTCCCAAATATGTCATTCACTAGAAGAAAATAAAAAAACGATACAGATTGATTAAAGCCTTGAGACTAATTAAATACTTGAGGAAGTGCAGACACTCTGAAAACATTCTCCACTGAGGACGTGTGAATGTCAGCCATCATCACTCTTATATGTGTTTTCTTACGGTTACATGGGTGCGTGTATGTACCGGTGTTTTTTGGTGACGGGATGTGTGTTGGAACGAGTGAAAATGAGTGCCCTGCTGCCGACTGACCACACTCCATGATAAAGTACCAGACACATTCCAGCACTTTAATAACAAATGGGCTGACAGGGAATGATGATGGCAAGGTGCGAGTTCAGTCGTCAAACGCTGATTGTTTGGATGATGTGCCGCATAGTTCCAAAAATTATCTCAGTATATCAGGTGAAACGTTTATTGAGCTTTGCAGACTAATTTTGGTACAGGACATTTAACGTACCCTGACAAAATTAGCAGCCAGTACAGCAAAGCAGGAGATTTTCTTGACATTTGTATCTTCTGTTTTGTTTGAATCAGAATTCATTTGCTCGTCCAAATCATCGATTCTTAAGGTCCGTTTGTTAAACTTTTGGAGGGCGGCTTGACTCACTTCCAACATGAAAAAAAAACACAAAAAAACAAACAAGCAAACAAACAAACATTGTTCGGCAGAGACACAGAAATCGAGAGATGACCGCAGTGGCAGTGGGCAGCGGTGGGGTAAGACCTCTGCTGGTCAGAATCAGATGACCTGTGACCTCATTTTTCCTGCCGTCTGACAGGTCATTAAAGGCTGGACTGAACACCATCAATCAGCAGCAAACAGATTACCATCAACTCACTTTACTGCCTCTCTGCAAATAGTTATTTGAAAGTAAAAGCACTTAATCCATCATTTTATCACAACCGAGTGTTGTTATCCAAATTATTATTTGCAGGTGAACACAACCAGCAATGTAATTAGCATTGTTGATATTAAGCCAAATAATAGGATTACTAATGTTATTATTATTATTATCGAAAGAAAGGTCTGAGGATGAATTAAGAACTGTGATTACTTAATATAGCAGTGCACAAGAAAAAAAAAAGATAAAACAATAAATATAATGTACATACAAGGGGTGTTGCTAGGCATAAAGCTCTACTGGGCCAGAGACTTCCTGTGATGATAAATATTCACGTTATAATGTATATGGGAGTAAACGTGTCCTGTAATCATCAGATTTAAAAACTACATATGTTGTAGTAGACAGGGACAAACTGGTAGAACTAAATTTCTTCTGACACTTAACCACAATTGGGTGCCTTTAACATTAAGTTTGCTTCATTTTGTTGTACTCTAGATAGACGTATTTCCAACAAGCCGGCTGGTGAGGGACCCCATTAGCAAGGTCACAGATGTCAAATGTCATCATTGCAATGTCTCTTTTGAGTTCTCTTGTTGATATAGACTAATATTAGCCGACTACGGGAGGCGGAGTCTGCCAGCCAACGACGCTAGCAAGGCGCCTCTTCGCCACACGTCGTGACATCACTAAAGCAGTTCTGAATCGCATTTTGCTCCCGTACCAGATCGTTCCTCCTCGTTTTACCATACAGTAAGTGTGTGGGCTTACCAAAGCGTATTTGTTTGGCTATATTTATTTAGTGATACGAAGAGATATTACAGATTTTGTCATGTCATTTTGAATAAACATAATTTTTAATATGATTGATAGCCATGTCGTCCTGTGCGACCGCACACTTGCATTTTGGGCGCCATTGTCCATTTGTGAGTTTTTGCAGTTTAGCTGCTCCTTGGGACACGACAATGATCTTCGAGTAGGGGAGGGTCATATCTGTGTGGCGGGATCTAACTTCTGACATCTGTGTATCGGTATACCAGCTATTTTTCAAAAATAAAAACAACATGCTGTGTGGTCAACTAATCAAAAATGTTTATCCTCCTATAGTTGAGTTAACCTATTGAAAAAATATTTTGTTTTCAAATGCTACGCTTGACACTAGAAAAACTGGACCGCAGTACATGTTTGTTTCAACAACATTATGGAGATTCAGAATTTAAAGACCATGCAAAATGATTTCAGTGTTTTGTTTCTCAACACAAGGGATGTTTATGAAGATAATTGCTGAAACCATGTGCAAAGAACCATTTAGCACTCAACTGCTGCGATACAGCAATAAACTCTTTTTCACCATCTCAGTTTTGCCAATTTTGGGGGTTTGGGTTTTGTTAATTCAAATTTGGCAGCAACAACATTGTCTGGAGTGGGTCAAATATAAAACACATTTTATTTTCACTCTACGAGGACTTAAAATGAAGCGAAAGACACATTTATCCAACCTGTATGTGAAGTATAGTTTGGGCCTGTGGAGATACCCCGCCAAGGATATAAAAATGCACTGCTGAGTTGGGTGACATGCAACCATAACAACTCGCAGTATGAGTAACCCAAAACAGATTAAATAATGAAAAATGAATTTCGGCACCATAATAGTTGGGGTCAACTTATCTTTTATACTTTAGTTAAGACTGGCAGGAAAAATCTTGATTAACTAATGGGCATCGATTCAATTTTGTGAGACTAAGTAGAGTGGTTTGGTACAAATGTGTATCTTCAGACAAATAAAATCCACGCACCCGTCCTAATGAATGAAAACATTTTTACAATATGTACGTCATATTTAAGACGGAGTACTAATTGTCTCTATACTGTATTGGCCATCCCACTAATTGTTGCCGTGCCTCCCTCAAACACACAGCGCCTGTGGAAATTAAAAAAAATAAAATTACCGGTAGTCTTTGTTTATTGTTTCCACACTCATTATTAAGAATGTAATGCCCTGTACAATGTATAGGTAAACTGGTGACCCTAACTTGACCCGAAGTCTGTGTTTGTTATCTACTCTTTCAACCACATGGGTCGCTCCCATTTAAAACAAAATGGAAGAAATAAGACCAATCACTGCAGCCGTTATCTGTGAGTTCAAAGCCATGATTCAACTTTAGAAACGGATCATAAATGTGTTGCTACAGAGTAAAGGTCTCAAGTCTTTGACATCTCAAAGGCAATAACTAATTCCGTTTTATAGCAGAAATAGAGCTTGACGTGTTGTTTTGGGTCAGCGATGAAGAGGGTAGTGAACGTCTGCATGTGTGAGGGCCTGATCTTAGCAAATTTCAAGAGATTGAAATATTAACATCTCGGAATGCAGACAGGAAGACACTACAGCAGGATCAACAGGTTCATAAAGCGTCCCTTGAATGAAAGGATTCTTCTTCATGTTGACGACAACAAGGCAGACTTGTAGATTGACACCTCTAGTGAGAGTGCGTGTGCATGCATGTGTAGGTGACCCTGGCCCAAGAGCTTAGGCCTCTTTGCCATCAATAACCAAACCATTTCATTTCCAGGAGCAACCACACACGCATGCTGCACTGCACACACATTCCTGTAGATGTGTAGGTATCAGTGTCCATCTGTGGGAGGACCATGTACCCATAAGAAGCAAAAGCCTTCCCAGGAAATCAGAAACGTATGTTTGCCATCACGGTGGTCCTCCTGGGAAGATAATTTAATGGCAACGGCACGCTACTGACTGGTACAACGTTTTTCTACCTGAGTGACTTACTATGGAATAGTAATCACACATATGAAAATTAGTTACATTTTCAATAGTAAGCATGCATACTATTTGCTATGTTTATGAAATGTTTTCTAACAAGGCCTTAGCTGACTCATGAATCATGAATTGAATTAAAAATAGCATTTAATTTTATGCCTGTGCTCCACACAATTTATCTGTGCTCTGAAATCATGTCTGAATATTTTTGTGTGCGTTGTCTCTAAGTCGACGGATCACATGGCATTGAGTAACTGCCTTTCATGATGCATTTACTTCTCCCCACCTTTTTCCCCGCCAGTTGGTTCTTCCAACTGTTTCCCAGAGGTGGGACATGTCAGGCGCCACACACCTGGGAGTCATTGTAGTTACCTCACAGCCAAATGCCTGGATAAGACGACAAGATTTTGGCCCAATCTTTCATCACAACTGATTGTTCAGATCAGTGGCATTTTGACATTTTTTGGGGGCCAATTTTGCGCTTCTCTCTTTTGACGGACTTACTATAGTCAGTATAGTAGCATCGGAATTCTGCATGATCTTGTATTGTGACATCACAAAAGCAACCACGAAAGCCAAAGAATGTGCAAAATAGCAACAACAAAAAAAGTCTTGTGATATTTCCTATCATCCTGCATGATTTTTCTTTTCCTTCCTGTCACATGGAAGGTCATCTGGGTTCACCGTAGCAGTGACAGACATGTTATGCTCCTTATTACAAGCCAGTCTGCCATCCTTGTCTTTTTTTCCCTGAAGATGTTATTTCAAGGTCAAGTTACTCCTTATTTGTTCATTCATTACGTGACTGTAAGTGGATCATTATGGCAAATCATCCCACAGTATATTGTCAGTTAAACAAAGGAAACAGTCTGGTATAATGCACCGACGTCCCTGATTAAAAAGCTCTCCGATGTGCTCCACGGTGGTCCGAGTTCATTCAATCTCTGCCTTGATTACTCTATCGGCGTATTGATTGAGGGCCAACTTTAATGACCGTATTATCTGGAGTGTTAATCAGGTGTCGACAGACTGGACATGCAATACGCGCATACAGTACGAGCAGGCAAAAGCCCTGCAGGATGAGCACCTATAACAGCCGAGCTGGTTCTTAGCCCCAAGTTTTTTAATTGGAGGCTTCCTTTCAATCTTCTTTTACAGTTTTATCACCCTATGGATTGCATACAAGTGAGCAGGGAACCAACATGGTCATTTTGTATGTTCGTGTAGCCTGCATGCAAGTTTCATCAATTTAGAGAGCCCATTTTAACCCCTAGAAATATTACCCATCGCAAATTTTATTGGGAATGGGAACAGGCACTGCGCTTGTCAATCAAACCTTTGAGTCACTTCATACTTCTAATTCTAAAATCCTGAGAATTCTTTTTTTTTTTGCACATTACAGTGCAATCATGAGTTAAAATGGATGCAAATTGGCTTTCACCCATTGTATCAACCGTTGTCCAATATTCAACATGTGATGGCATTGACCAAATGCCAAACTCCTCAAACAGGACTACAATATTGAGTATATCTAAAACATAAATACAAGGTGTGTTATTTTCAAGGGCCAGATTCAATATTATGCGCATACCTCTGCATGCCCTCGGAATTAAAGCCTGCATCATTTCTGAGGCGCCGCTGAGTTTGAACTGAAAGCTCAGCGTGACTGATCAGTAGAATGGTGAAATAAACCAACACGACAAACTACAAGAACGGTGCATGAATAAGTTAACAACGGTCAGGCTCCCCCGTTGTACAGTGGTTATCGCGTTTTCCTCAAAGTGCAGAGATATAGGGTTCGATTCCGGCTCAGGCCTTCCTGTGTGGAGTTTGCATGTTCTCCCCGGGCCTGCGTGGCTTTTCTCCGGGTGCTCTGGTTTCCTCCCACATTCCAAAAACTTGCATGGCAGGTTAATGGAACACTCTAAATTGTCTCTGGGTGTGAGTGTGAGCATGGATGGTTATTTGTCTGTGTGTACCCTGTGATTGGCTGGCAACCAGTTCAGGGTGTACAACTTGCTCAAGTAAAAAAAACAAAAAAACAAAAAGAAACAAGAAAAGCTCTTTTCTTTCGATCCTTATTTGTGACGGGGGAGCTGAAGCCTATCCCAGCTGACTTCAGGCGGAAGGCGGACTACACCTTGAACTGGTTGCCACCCAGTCGCAGGGCACATATAGAGCCCAAACAAGCATTCACACCTTCATTCACACCGTCACAGGATGGGAACCGGTCTCACGCTGCTCGCAAGTCAAACACTCAAAAATGGAGTAAACATTGTTTATTTGAAATTTTATGGTTTTGTTATGAATGCAGCGCATGATTTACGTTTGCTATTTTTCCCATAATGCCATGGGATATGGGCATGAGTCTGAATGGTTAAAAAATGCATTGCAGACGTAATAATAAAAGCATACGTAATCATGTCTGCTTGTTTTAATTTTATTTTCGGACCCAGCTGGAGTGAAGGGCGTTTCCCTCCAGCACCTGTTCCTTGTTTCCAATCAAGCCTTACTGAGGGACTGCCAAGCTGCCTCGTCATTGATTATTGATGATGTTTGCCGCTCATAAGTCGACGGATCACATGGCATTGAGTAACTGCCTTTCATGATGCATTTACTTCTCCCCACCTTTTTCCCCGCCAGTTGGTTCTTCCAACTGTTTCCCAGAGGTGGGACATGTCAGGCGCCACACACCTGGGAGTCATTGTAGTTACCTCACAGCCAAATGCCTGGATAAGACGACAAGATTTTGGCCCAATCTTTCATCACAACTGATTGTTCGGATCGGGCCTGATATATTTTATCAGGAACGACAAATCTTGCAGTGTGACATCATTTGAGATCAGCGATTTGTCATCAGGGAAGCCCTATGATGCTAAAATGATAAGCAGGTTTGATTTTTGGGGGAGGGGGGTGGATAGATAGCGGGGAGCACGGTTTATGACTGGTTAGCATGTCTGCCTCACAGTGCAGAGGTGCAGGGTTCGATTCCGGCTTCGGTCTTCCTCTGTGGAGTTTGCATCTTCCCACCGTGCCTTTGTGGATTTTGTCCGGGTACTCCGGTTTCTTCCCACTTTCCAAAGACATGCATGGCAGGTTAATGGAACACTCTAAATTGTCCTTAGGTGTGGGTGTGAGCATGGATGGTTATTTGTCTGTGTGTACCCTGTGATTGGCTGGCAACCAGTTCAGGGTGTACAACTTGCTCAAGTAAAAAAAACAAAAAAACAAAAAGAAACAAGAAAAGCTCTTTTCTTTCGATCCTTATTTGGTTTTGTAGACCTCTCGATACTCTCATAGTCGCTCTCATTATTCATAGATTCTAGTTTGTAAGTATCTTTGTTTATCTTATTGCTCTTGATCTTTGGCTTTCACATTATTGGCTTCTTGACATTTGGTTTGTTTATTCTTGGTGTTCCCTCGTACTTCGCCTTTTGCAAGCGCTTTTGTTTATGCATTGTTTTCTTCTGGCTCCTTGTGACCAGCGATTTCTGTCTGTACTTTGTCGGTGCGCTTTTCTGTAAATTTATCGCACTTAGTCTGAGCCCGCATTTCTGGAATCCATAAACATTGTTCGGTTCGGTCCAGAACCTGACACAAAGGAACAAATTACTTAATGTTTGAATAATTAACAGTGTCAGATGGTTATTAAGAAACTAGATGGGACAAAGGATATAACAGCATTCGACACTCCCTCAACTATAATCCTCTAATTCAAGTATTTTACAAGGCCAAGGAGCAGCTGCACTTCTTCAATTTAAGGCTCTTGAGTACACTCCGAGTGCCAGGATTGCACTCCGTCGGCTGCACTGTTTAATACGACTTCCCCATTTGATTTACTGAGATGTATTTTGCGGCAAGAGGTATAATGTGACAAAACACGGCCATATAACCCCAGGATATTCAACAATGTTTAGTGCTGAAACCCATTTAACTGGAGGATTGACAAATATACTGCTTCACTCCCTTCTTATGTACAGAATTTCAATAAAGTGGACCAGTAAATCACAACTAAAGTTTAACTGCTCTATTTCTGTGAGGGCATCTGTATGAAAGGGATATGTTTATGTGTCTGGCACGAATTCACTGTATATTTATTTCTGAGGAACAAAGATTTGACGTGGCAATGACCATGAAGTGTGGTTTAAACTGGGTTTAGGGATGGTTAAGGTTACGGTATGTTAGAGAGCTAGAAAATGACGTTTTTGCAAAGCCAATAACCAGGGAAAAGGTAAACCAAATTGCCGATTCACAGTGTACCGTTTGAAACCAAACTACCAGGTACCACACTGTGACCATTTGCACAATATGAGATCAAACACAAGAGTAAAGATTTTGACCTTATAAAGGTGATAAAGCTATTTAGTATTTAACATAATTTGAGGTTTTCACAGAGAGACTATCAGGGCCTCGTAAAAAAAAAGTAACACTCATTTAATAATGACAATCAGGACATTGCTATTTTTGTAAAGTCATACTTTCTGATATATCTGTCACAGTGGTGCAATACACGTGCTATATCTATTCCTATGGTGCGCCTCTGCACGATGCAATACACAATATGGCCAAGCATCAGCACTTACTAGAAACACGCCAAACCAAGTGTGTGCTTGGGGGCACATTGATGGAATGTGAATGTCAGTGGTCTCCTTATTTACTCTTCATATAAAACTCTGAGCAGTAATTAACTGCAGGTATCCTCCCCAGCTAGAGGGTAATTGACTGTTTCAAAGCACCACAACTTCATAATCCATGGCGCGTGTGTGCGGGCGCGCGCATGGCTGCAAGCGCATGTGTGTGTATGACAAAAGTATATAAGGAAATTAAATGCGAGAGCAAAGTGTTTGTGAAAATATTAACTCCTTAACATTCCGCACCGCCCCCGCCTTATACCCGCCCACCCCCTTGCACCCAATAAGGATAAGGGTCAGCAGTGGTAGACAAAGCCACTCAAATGCACCAGATGTCTTTATGAGAGCATTAACATTCAGATGTATTCATTAGCAGTAAGTGCAGGAAGATGGACCATGCGGAGACGTGGTGCTAAGCATCAAAATATGCATCATTAATTTTAATGAGTGAGCAGAATTGGTCTCGCATGGGCAGAGGCAACGTTGGAACTGGTCGCCGATACACTGGCAGCCAGAAACTTCCCAAAATATAGTTCTGGGAGTTTGCTAATTTACTATACATACGCAGGATAAGCATAGCTTCCTTCGGTGACCGAAGAAATGGGGCAATCTCAATTGTTGGCCAATGAACTTCCGTCATTCGCTAGCGACAGACCCGCAAGTCCATCATCATCGGTCATTATTTCAGTCTGGCCCAGTCCGTCCTGCATTGCTACAAGGGCAAGAATACACAATTTTATTGATTTTGAGACAGTTTGGACCACTTTACACCCCCAAAATAGAAGTTGCTTCTCGTCCCACAAATTCCCCTCATCCAGGTGGACACCAGAAAATCACAACTGTCGGCACTTATTCCGTCACTTTTTCAAAGTGACCGTCAGTCGTCAATCTGCCAGCGAAAACGGGAGTCCATCAGTGACGAATCTTCTGTGGGTACTGATAGACAAGTGTAAATGCCCACCACTGTAAACGGTAAGTGAAAATTGTTTGTCATAAATGGAATCAAATGGCTTTGTGACATGCCAAGATAAAGATTTTGGGGGGGAGGAATTTAGGTTTTATCTCTGATCATCTAACTAGACCCCTGAATACTCTACATTATGATTACAATATTTGAATATTAGTTACTGGCTTAATCTAAATCTTTGCAACACAGGAATGACCAATTCCTTGCTATTGTGTTTAGAGAGCAATTTGCCTGCAATTAGCGGCCAACTATCTGTGGTGAGATGGCTCATGCTAACATGGGGCCATATGTTACCCTCTCACTGGGAACATTAAGTTAACAAGAGGCTAATTAGAATGTTTAAATTTGACTTAATGTGTGCTAATTGATGTTTGTTAATCGTAATGAGCTAGGCTGAGTTAATTGCCACCTCTAAATCCATGTTAACAAGGTTTTGTTTTTTTTATCTCCTGACCGGCTATGTCCCATGTTGTAATTGCAGCAACAGAAACAGCAAGGTGTTGACCGAAGGTGTGACTGCAAGTGCCTCTGAGACATGCAACCCCCATTTGCCCTTCAATACCGAATGCTAATTACTTATTAACACTGTTACAACAGACCACAAAGCTTGGCATTTGCTGTTTATTAATCTGAGCAATTTGTGTAAAACTAATGGCAATCTTTGAAAGAAAGAAACTGCGAATGATACTTGAAACATACACATACAAACACTGGAGAAAAACATTACAGATATAGACTGTAAAAAACAAAACAAAAAAAAACCACAAGTCCTTACAATATGTTATTTCGTTCACTAAAACAAACAAATAAACAAACAACAAAAAAAATATTTTGACAAGAATGGATGTGATATTCTTCCCTTGCCAGCTGTGAAACAACAATATAAACGTGGACCAGACAAAAAAAATAGCAAAAGCAGGAACATTGAACTTGAAATACTATCAGTGAGAATAAATACTATGAGTTAATATTAATTTATAATTCACCAAATGTTTTATTCAGAAGTGAAAGGACTACATTCAAAATATTGAACTCTGCAGTACTAACATTTAATGTTGGTTTAGCTGTCTGTACGTCGTCGCTTGGACAGGTGGAGCCTCTCGGATTTTAAGAACTGTTCAATTTTGGATATCTGGTTTCTGAATGATGACTGTTGCTCTTCTTGAGAGCACAGAGTTTCCGATTCGGAATCGGATCTTGGAGCTGCAGCGGACAATGAAGTTCTGCTTTACATGAAGAGAGAAAACAAAACAAGCTATGACAGAAATGATTTTATGCGGTTAAAAATAGCTTTAAACCAGGGGTGTCAAACTCATTTCACATTATAGGCCACATACGGCCTCGGTAGATGTCAAGTGGGCCGGACCATTAAAATTATACCATACTCTGCTATAAATAACCAAAATAATGTCTTTCCTTTGTTTTGGCCTACAGAAGCACAAGAACATTAGGAAAATGTTGACATTTAAGAAACAGATCTTTTACAAAAGATTTCATGAAGCACCTTAGATTTCCTTAGACAAATGTGCAATTTACTTTTATCTTTCACATATATGCATTGCAACTGATCCCACTGATTGTACAAAGGCACAAAACTTTAACAAGTAATTGGTATTGCAAAATATAGCAATGCACTTTAAGATTAAACGAGATTTATAAAGAAATGAATTTTTAAACCATTTACACGTGCATATAAAATCTAAATTTAATCCCTGCCTACACCTTACAAACTAAGGAGAGTGCTATTAATTTGTAAAGAATAAAGTATTCACATGTCCTTGATAGCATCTGCTGTGTTGGGTCTGTCTCAGTGACAGACTGAGGCTGCTGTTGTCTTTTACTCTGATCAAAACAGTGTGTCACCCTAGCGGATACTCCATGAATTGCACCTTATTAAAAATATTCATTCCGTGTCTTTTATGCATTTTTTTCACTTTTAAATTATCCTGCGGACCTGATCGAACCTCCTTGTGGGCCTGTTCCGGCCCGCGGGCCATATGTTTGACACCCCCTGCTTTAAACCATGTTAATAAGAGCAATTTCAGTCAGATTACATTTGACAGTACAATTGACAATAGCACAATAGGGCTTTTACCATTCATGTTTCGCATTTCTGTTCACACCACCACTATTATATAATTATAAAATCCATGTAGTGTTGCAAAATAACACACAATGAACAAAATAACACAAAATGAACTAGCTAATCAATATATAATCAATGATATGTACACACACACACACACACACACACACACACACGCACACACACACGCACACACACACACACACACACACACACACACATTGATTCGGCACATAAATGAGCTCTCGGAGAGTGCTCGTTTACCTGTGGGTTGAGTAGAAGCAGCCGTGGCTAAAGTCACACTGTGGCAGGGTTTTTTGTTTACTTCAATTGCGTTTCCAGCACACACAAATGCAGTTTAGAACCAATGTCATTAGCCACATGTTGATTTGAATGTAAATTGACTTGTTCACATAAATAGCTCTCCAAGATGAAAATATGTTGTCTTTGCTGGATCAGATGTCAACTTGCTTATTGTGTCAATATACTGTAAATGACATACCCAGAAGGACTCGGCAATGTGCTGGACGAGTATGAGAACGGACAAGAAGGGGCAGACAGTGGAACTCTGCTTTCCTACACACACACACCAGAAAGAGAATCATGAATTCCAATGTGGTAAAAACAAGAGATAATTAATTTAGGCGACTTGAGGAACTGAAACTGATGGACAAAGACTGGGCAGGTAATAATCATTGTTACAATATCCATCTCAAAGAGAAAATTCAGGGCCAGACTAACCTCGTGTGAAGTTCCCACTATTCTGAGTGGACACAGAATGAAGATGACTTTTATTTTACATCACTAGACCAGTTGGTTCCTAACACTTCCAGTGTGTTGCACTTTATCTTCCGTAACAGCCTGCATCTGGATCTTATAAAACCACAGTGATGGTTTGCAATGGTGAAAACAAAAGGGTAACTGGGAGTGTGTGTACCCGTGGAAAAAAAAATACAGACATAGGAGGATAAAGAAAATTGTTGACAACTGTTGGACAGACGATGAAGAGTGGGAAAAAAAGTGAGGATGTAGAGAGACCCGCACAATTGCAAAATGTTCATTTCTATTGTCTGTTAGGTTGTCTTACAGGATGTATCAGGACTGACACATCAGCCAATACACATCTGATTCAGCATTCAACACAACTGTTCCACTGAGTACTTCACATCTTCAATTGTATGCAATGCTTTGGCCAGATGTAGGCTATTGTTATCTGCAGGTCTTCTGACCACAAAAGTTGATCATGTAACGTAAGATCTCATTACATGTCATGATATCGGACTTAGCTCTGGTTTCTGTCTGACTATTTATTGTGCATGTAGCTTTTGATGGTACAGTGACTTAGTGTATTTAATCTCCTCTGTTCAAGTGATTGACCCACCTCTAATGATTCCTCATTATAATGCATTTTACACTTCATGGAAATTTCTAATAACTTTTTTTTCTCTTTTCGCTTCATGCTGTTCAATGTTCCATGTACTCTCAACATGAATGATTCCCAGAGGTGGGAATTTCGTCAGTATCGACAGGATGTCCGTCACTGACCCACTTCGTTTTGCTGGCCGATTGATGACTGACGGAACTTTGAGACACTCAGGGACTAAACGCTGTTCGTCACCTGAGTCACCACTAAAATTTAATCAAAGGTTCAACGACTGTATTTGCAGTTTGAAAATATACAATGAAGATGGTTTAGCTTTAGTAAACTTCTATTTACCTGTCCTACTTCACTTGGACTAATTATATGTGTGGATATAAATATGGATAACTTACATTTGCAGACTGTTAAGAATGTAAAACTGGATAGTTGTGAAAAGGTAAAAACAGTTGACCCTGCAATAGATTTTTTCGACTTCCAAAAATTCCTATGAAAAATTTGTTTCAAATACATAATTGATCGGCATCCCGGAAGGGATTTTTTTGTAACCTTAGTGGGAACGTGTGAACCAATGTTGTGATACTTATTCGACAGAAAAAATATCTGTATGGCAATGTCATCTGGGCCAGCTCACAGCTCGCTTTCAAAACCTACTGCTGCAATTTACCTCTTTTTTAATGTGTAATATGTAATTGAAAACAACGATGAATTGCATTTTAAACATGCTTGAGTAGGGTACAACACTGAGAGGGAGGTGGCTCAATGTCAATTTTGAGTTGCAAGTTGTAGCCTTATGTAGACAACTAAACACTTATATAAAATCAAACTTCTGTAACGAACATCTGTCGCTACTGTTTCTCTCACGCTCTCTCCAAAAACGTTCCGCTCTCCCAACTTATGTTTCCTCCCGAATCCTGCAGATGCAGAGATGCTGGAGGCCTTCAACAGATCGGAGGCGCTGATAATCACCAATGGTTCTAGGAGGAATGAAGTGAGACGCAGCAAGATCAAAACAGTGAGATGCTCTACGACAGACAGATGTACACAACCAATGTGAAATATCTCTTAATCACACAACAGCCAAATGCTTTTCACAGTCATCACCTTTACTGTGCTGGCTCTTAAACGTGCAGGGAGACTGTGTGAGGAGCCCACAAGAAAAAGCACTTTGTTCGGATACAGGGGAGCTCTGAAAAAACACAAAAGTTGATTGTTAATGCGAACAAAATCAAACCTCTATATCGCACAGAAAAATTCATGTATGGCCAATTGTTACCTAGTCAATTATTTTATTGTTGACTTCAGCCTTCAAGTAAAGTGGTCACAGATGGAGATGACACGAGAATGAAAAAAACTTGATTAAAATAATTCATCATTTTATTGTACTTAACGGTCACATTCAACTTTGCTTTTTTTTTTTTTTTTTACTTTCACTGTGTATAGTGGGGATGGAAATGCTGCTGATCTCAATTCTGGACATTGTAAATCGGTCGGAAGAACACTTCAAAAGACTTCCTCAATTCAGCCAATACACCTTCCCGTTGGGAAGCAGTGTCTGGGATCCCTGCGGCGGCCTCCCCTTTATCTGGGGGTCACCGAGGTGGATGAGATCCACCCATAGTTCCTGTGTGTACATCAGAAACAAAACCTCTGGATTGTTACACCGGGATGGTAGTCCCCCTTTTTTAACATAAATGAACAGGTCTACTTAAATACATTTTCATACATTAGGCACACCGGATTATTTGGCACATTCATTCATTCATTTTCTGATCCGCGGGGGTTGCTGGAGCCTGTCCCAGCTGTCTTCGGGCAGTAGGCGGGGGACACCCTGAACTGGTTGCCAGCCAATCGCAGGGCACACATAGCCGAACAACCATCCGCGCTCACACTCACACCGAGGGACAATTTAGAGTGTTCAATCAGCCTGCCATGCATGTTTTTGGAATGTGGGAGGAAACCAGAGTACCCGGAAAAAACCCACGCAGGCCCGGGGAGAACATGCAAACTCCACACAGGGAGGCCAGAGCTGGAATTGAACCCGGTACCTCTGCACTGTGAGGTCAACGCGCTAACCACTGGACCACCGGGCCGCCCACACAGATCAAATAATTTATTCTAATTGTACCGTACCGTTTGATAGATTTCGCGCAATTATGCTTGATTCAGACCAGGCACAAAATATTGGGTAGTGCCGCGTCTCACTTGCTTTTGTTCCCCATGCAACTACACAGGGGTTGCTTCGAGCGTAGAAGAGAATGGCAACTTCTGATAGACGAAAAAAAGTTTGAACATCGCTCTTCAATCTTGTGACCGGTGGTTGTGTTATTACTTGGCTAATGCCAAATGTTATCTTATTTGACAGTTCAAACACTGTAGACAAGTCAACGCACTAACCATTATCCAACCTTTTTTGCCCGTCCCATCAGCTATCGGAAGCTTACTGTGTTGAGAACGTGAATGTGGAAGTAAATAAGAAGCAATTTAACTTTACTGGAAACGCACTGACAGAAATGCTGTTCGGATTAGAAAGTGCAATCTTCAATTTTTGAGAAAATGTAAGGATTTAAAGTGATGCTTGTGGTCCAAAAAATACCATAATTATTGTCAGTTTACGATCTCCACATATCTGCTGTTAGGCTAACTGCAGATGCCTTTGACACAGAGGGTCCTATTTTTATGCCAAGCCCAAGTGCAGAGCATAGCGCAGTCTAACTTAAGTTGTTTTATTTGATATTTTGCTCGACTTTGCAGAGGTAGAATTGGACGTAAAGGACCATTTGCGCCGTTGTGGGTTAAAAGAAGTCTTTTCCCGGACAATCCTAGTTGCATCCCTCATTTGCATCAAAATCAGGGCAGTTGGAGGCCCAGTACGGTCAAGTACGCCTTGCTTGACATTCCAGAGACAGAAATAGACTGCTGGGGTCTGTGCATCACATTGGCAGATAAACTGCAATATCTTCCCTTGCAGATGATGCATCTCATAACGTTCCAAGTAAAAAGATCAATGATGATTGATTAATTCAAAGAGATCCATCCATCCATTTTCTGAAGTGTTTATCCTCGCTATGGTCGTAGAGATACTGGTGCATCTCCCAGCTGTCCTTATGGCGAGATTAGGGTCACCCTGAACTGCTGGCCAGCCAATTGCAGGGCACAAATAGACAAAAAAAAAAAAAAACGTCCACAACCACATTCACACCAATGGACAAGTGTAAAACTCAAGGCCCTGGGGCCAGATGAGGCCCGCCAAGTCATTTTATGTGGCCCACGAAAGCAAATCAAGCATGTCAACTTCCATGATGCTTGAATGAATGAATCTGAACCAAAATTTCAAATTGTCATATGTAACAAATAATAACATTGCGATATTGCAAACTTCAACAATAGTTAACTCATTCACTCCCAAAGACGTTTTTAAACGTCTTTTCAGACTTGGTCCAGATTTGGCTGGTACTGAATGAGTTAAGCAAACTATTATTCTTGACTTCTGATTTCAAAACTTGTTATCTAGCAATTTGTTTTGTACTGTATACGCAATATGTGGAGGTGATTAAACATTTACCGGTATATGGTTTCACAGTTATAATGGCCCTAGGAAACTATAAATACAATGTGGCCCGCAACAAAAATTAGTTTGACACCCCTGATTTAGAGCGTTCAGTCAACCTTACCATGAATGCTTCTGGAATGTGGGAGGAAACCGGAGTACCCGGAGAAAGCCCATGCAGGCATGGGGGGAACATGCAAACTTCACGGGAATGCACAGAGCCAAGACCTCAGAGCTCTGAGGCGAACGTGGTCACCAGTTTGTCACCGTGCCACCAATTTAAGAAGATAAAACTCTCGAGTAAAAAAAAAAAAAAAAAAGGCACGTGTTTATTTTAGCGTTTTTTGTTCTGTTAGTGAATTTTGGGTGGCCCGACACAGTCAGAAGTGGTATCAGGTCACGGTTCAAGTAGAACCCTGCTCTGGTCCCCCTTCTTAATCTCCCTTAAGACTTCATGAAGTAACACAAATCAATATATTTTTAGCTATTCAATGAAGACTACCTGAATATTTGGCTGCAGGTTGGAGTCAGAGGGAGTCGCCGATAGAACCGTCTGTTTCAGTGCACCACCCCAGTCAAATGATGGCCTATAAGTCTTCAAAATGGGCAAAGAAGACTGCTTCATAACAGCAAGCGTTTCTTTTACAACAGGCTGCTTTTGGCATTTCGATGTGTCAAACTCAGGTGATTCAACATTACCACTTTTTGGTTGATCAGAGACTAACAAGACACTTTTAGAGCTCTTTGAATCCTCTGCAATGTCGGGGTTGGAAATGGAAATATTCAAATCCCCATAACAAATGACAGGTTCTGCCTGAGAGGTCATCCCACAGACTTCCTTGGATGCATCACTTTCAAAAACCTCCAATGGTCCATTCGCAGGCTCAGATGTATTCATATTAAGACATCCAACCTTGGTGTCAACAATGGTTTTCTTGACCTCCTCATTTGTATCTTCACCCTTCATTTCATCCGTGGGAGTAACATTGCTGGTGATATTAACAGATTGTGTCATTGTCTGATTTTTCACTGACTGACTCAGAAGGTCAGAAAAGTTAGTTTGAACATTATCTGTTGATTTATCTAATTTCGTCACTTCTGTGGTATTCTCAACCACTGGATAAGTTGCTGTTGGTGAGGACTTGACTGTCTCTGAATTGGTTTGGACCTCAACCTGACATGAGTGTTGAGCCACTTGCGCAATAGCGTTGTAATTGAAACTTTGGTCTGGAGGACCGCTGATGTTGTGAAGTAGCTGCCCTTCTCTCATGTTAACAGGACTGCGGTCTGCAACCTTCTTTGTGTCCTTTTGATCGCAGTCTGTCACGCAGACGGTGCCTATTTTCTCACTGAGGTCCACTAAGTCAGTGTCCGGTGGGATATTGCTCTTTATATGACAAGTCATCCTGACCTCCTGCTCTGTTTCGGTTTTTCCTTTGTCTTTCTCTCCATCCCTGAACTCTGCTGTTGTTTCTGTTTTGGACTTGTGTGCACCCGCTTCACCGTATTCTTGAATGTGTCCACGATCTGCTGTTTGGGAAATAAGAATCTCTTTCTCCTCTCCAGAACATCTCTCTTCCAGGACATCGTGAGCAATCCCCAGATGACTTTCATTCGTGTGCCCTCCATCACTATTGTTCCTTGCCTCCGTCACTTTGTCCATCCCACAACAGTCTTCTCGACTTGGGCTTGTGCTCCCATGATCTCTCTTTCTGTCGTTGGTCAGTATGTAATTGCTTGATTTGTTGTCTGAGTTTGATATGTTTATTCCATTCACGAAGCTTTCACTGACAGCCAACTCATTTGCAGACTGATGAGAAGCCTGATCTGACCCTTCATTAGAGAGCTTTTCATTTGTGTTAGAGCTGCGCGTGGGTTTATTCAAAAGGGTATCATCACTGTCCATTGTCTGTGAGAGCACCAGAAGCGTTTTGGGTGAACTAATTGAAAAGGGCTCCTCAAGTTGAACTTGTAGCTGAGTTTCAGACTGCCCGGGGAGCATTGGTGTTCCTTGTCCTAGAAGAACACATTGCGTAAGTACCAAAAAAAAACAAAAAAAAAAACATGACTTCAAGTTGGACTGAAACTGCACATATAAAAATATGGCCTGTAAGAATTAAAAAAAAAAAGACAAAATGCTTCTGTATTTTATCTGTTTATTTCTAGCATGTCCCGATCCTACCTAAAATGCTACGCAGTACTAAATTCTTGAAAAAGAACAAATAATAAAGCATGCTCAACTCCCTGTTTATATTATGTTGGCTGACCTCCCATTTCACCATCCAGTTTAGTCTTAGCACTCGTATCTTCCAGACAGTCCAGGATTTTGCTCTGAGAAACGGCTGTGTTCTGAAGGCTGCCAAAGACAGACAGTGTGAAGCTGGACTTGGGTTCATCAGAAGGTCTCCCTCCGGGTCCCTCTGCTAGACTGGGGAACATCTGAGTAGAAAGACAGACATGTTTCAAGAGAAAAAAAAAATTATCCACAAACTTAAAATCCAACAATGCTTCTTGATCAACCTTGATTAACCCAGCAGCAGTTGTGCACTTGGAGGCTGCTACTTAGTTTCATTGTGTTAAGGTTTCATGCCATCACAATATTTTTCCCTCCACTATTTTATGCAAAATACAGGTCAAATTGAGTCTGTGACATGGTATCTATGTCATGTACATCTATGCAATTGGTCATTTTCATGCAATAGTCTTAGAACGGAAAAGGCTTGCAAAATGAGCGAATTCGAGGTTGGCGTCACTGGGACATAGATTTGTGACTGCCCACTTCATGGTTGCTAAACGCCCATTGAACTCATGAAAAATGGCTTAAAGTGACAACGCACCTCCCAAAACAGAAAGCAAAAAGTTTGCATCAGCTGCCAACCGAAAAAGAGTTGAGGAATAAACTCTTTCAGTTTATTCTGGGAGAAATTCCGAGGCATCACAGAACCAAAATTGTGCTGTTTTCAGGCACATTACGTGGAGAATGCAGATATGCCAAACCCAATCATGATCCCTCAAGACCATTCTAAATATTTTTGTCAGGAACATTTTATGTCAGGAACATTTGCGTATTTGCCAAAACAACAAAAATGCGTACAATGTTCAGTTATTCATTATATTTTCTTTCTTTATGTAGTTTCAGGTGACAAAATACTGATATTTGCCTTTTTTTTTTTTTATTTGACTTACAATTGTATTCAAAACAATGTCTTGGTACTATACTGATAAATATGCAACAATGTGGAAATAGCTTTATTTACAGAGCGACACATTACAAGAAATATCAGACTGTATAGTCGTTTAGCAAAGCTGAACTGATTAAAAAAACAAGTTCAATATATGATGGAATTTTGAGAACATTTATTGTGCACATCTCAAAAGTCAAAATTAAAATACAGCACGATTGTGCAAACAAAGAAATAACAGCACTGCCACTGCAAATATTTAATATACGATATATTAATACACTTTTAATCTGAGCGACAACGCCTCTTTGCCGACATTTGCGGTACCGTATTAGTTCATTTCCAATTTTTGGATTTTAATTTGTGGGACTGAGCGTTCTAGAGTATTTTCTCTCCAGACACTTATTAATTTTCTGTTCATAGTTGGTTACTCTCTGTTGTAACGAATGCAGTTCCAAAAAGACTTGAGTGAAAATCATCAATAATTTATTTTGGTGTTTCATGACTACATTTTATGATAATTTACAGCCGGTTCAGTGTGGTTTAGCCTGAGCATACCTTTCCCTGTAAATTTTTACTCGTCCTGCGTTTGTGTGAAATATTGAGAAAACAATTGCAATTGTTCTAACAATATTCCAAACATTAATATTTTCTCAATGATAGTTTTGATTTTCCATATCAATTTACGAAATCAAATTCCATACTTCTCCATACATATAGGAAACCTGTTGTTAGTGTGTTGGAGGGTTAGCTGCTTTTGATACCTCACTTTATTGCATTACCCAAAAAAAAAAAAAAAATGCATTCAGGTCAGGCTCTCTGTTGGGTGTCATTAATGCAAATACAAAAATTCAAGATACCGGTAAATCTCATGCATACCTCCAAATTCCTTGTTTTCTGCACTTTGACCTGTGTAGACAGTTGATTGTATTTCTGTTGGAGGTCATCATGCACCTCTTTCAGTGCTTGAAAATGTTGCTGTTCACTCTACATGTGAAAGAGAAACATTTTCTTTTGATTACCAAACTATTATCACCCATAAGTTTTCCTTTTAAATGACACAAAATGTGATTCTTTGACTTTGACTAACAATAAATTGATCTCTTTCCTTTTTGTCCAAATTGGTCTGGTCGTGTATCTCACCATCAATTGAGCAACTTTTTCTTCCATTATCTTGCTTCTCTCTTGCATCTCTGCATGATCCAGTTTGAGGGCCTGTAGTAAAATCACTCACCTCAACACCAATACAATAAATAATGTTTATATAACAAGAACACACATATACCGTTTATATATATACATACATATATATATATATACAGAAATGTGCAGTGCTGGGAACAGCAAGGATACTGCGCAGAACCCTCAAGCTTCCTGGCCTCTGGTTGAGGACCCGAGCTGAATGAGGGATGGACACCACCCGAGGGGTGAGACGAGGATTTTTTTATATATATATATATATATATATATATATAAACTTAAATATAACAGGAATGCCTTAAACTGAAAGGACATTTTTCTTACAAATTAATTTCTGCCATTTTAACAGAGGTGGGCAATTAAAAAAAAATTGCCATCCCGTCAATACATCATTTTTTCAAGCCAAAACAAACTGTAATCATCAGTCGGTCATGTTATTTTAACCGCGCTTCAGTTAGTAAATTTCAGCAGTCCACCTATAATCAGTCAGTCATATGGTGGATGCCCAAAGAGTTTTACACGCGCGCACACAGACGCACGCGCGCGCGCGCGCACACACACACACACACACACACACACACACACACACACACACATCTGATATTTGGTAGAACAAATCTGAATTGATCTGCAGTGTGAAGATAGCCTAACTGTGAGAATTGGCGGGCTACACCAAGCATTGGAATTTTCGGAGATGTACGCAGCTTGGCAGTTGGAAAAGAGGGTTTTTGGTCCATTGTGGCCATGAAAACAGCCGACTTGCTCAGATGCAATCAAAGAGGCTCCTCTCATTCCCTTTAAAATTGGTGCATGAGAGGCACACAGTTCTTGAGATAGTGAAAGCAGAAACTGATTTAATGGAGTCCATGTAGAAGTTTGAGACGTGCAAAATACTGTACATTTATGAGGTGTAACAGTGACACTCTTGATACGCTCTGCATGTCGCAGAGACCTCTGCCAAACATGCTAAATGTGGCTTTCACAACTTTTTATGCTCGAGCGCACCTGCACTGTTTACGAATATCGAGCCCTCGTGACAATGACTCGGTCATATTCACACTTTGGGGCAATTTTGAGTCTTCAATTAGTCTAAAATAGGTGTGTATAAGACTTTGGGAAGACGAGGAGCTATGAAAAAGCCATGCAAGCACAGGTAGAACATGCTATTGTAACATCACAGATTTGAAATTCAAACTCACAACCTTCTTGCTGGGAGGTAGCTGTGCTTTCTATGCTGTCTCAAATTCAATGATTAGGTCATTTATAAGAGAATCCACATGGGGGAATACATACTATTATTAGCCATCCTCAATATGAATGAATGCTTTTCATTTCAAGTCATAAATGAGAAAAACGCCTCAATGTAAAAATAATTAAAGTGATGTAAGCAATGTAAAAGTACAGTTGTTGTCATGTACAGTAAATACTCCTCCACAAATTTTGACCTTGTACTGCTCCTCTTGTGTCTGCAGCTGCAGCTCTTGTCTGTTCACAGCCAATGTCTGGTTCAAAAAGAGTTGCTGAGTGTGCTGCAGGGACATCATCACCTCCTTGACAGTCACACATACAAAATCAACACACTGTATATCTAGTCAAGCTTTGGAGCAGATATACATCATTTTTTACTTCGCAAAATTGTTAAAAACAAACGGACCAAGTGTTTGTTAATGGAAATTATGAAAGTTTGACACACTGCACAGTAAGTGTTTTCACAGTTAGTCAAATCACTCACTTGCTTCTCTGAACGCACAGCTGCATACTCTTCCCGTAGCCTCTTGTTTATTTCCTTTTCCTAAACATATGAACATAAGTTAATAACCAGTTGAAGACCTTGCCTTTTTCCATTTACTTTGTGTCACACGTACTGAATGACAAACGTGTGTATGAAGTTTCAATTCAATTAGTAGATTATTGAGAGTTACCATGCTCAGCTTGTAACTCAGCTGATTTAGATGCTGCTCTTTGTGTGTCACTAAGTTGTCGGTTTCATGTCGGACTGACGACAACTTTGTTTTGATCACTTTGGTGTTGACCTCCTCCAACTCCTGAAACCGATTGGTTGAAATTATCTTCCAGCCAAATTAAGGAGATGATGATTTTGCAATGGCTCAGATGCCATCTATGTTGGAACCAGTTGACCATTTGGAGGTATACCTTCATTAGTGTTTGAATGGTTGCTTCATGTTTTTCATTTGTAGCCGTTAGTTTCTTATTTCTTTTCATGGCTTCTTCAACTGTCACAAACACATGCGCGAGAACACACACACACACACACACACACACACACACACACACACACACGCACACACACACACACACACACGATTGGTGTGAGCAGGACAGACTTGTGGTATCTATGCACTGGATGTTTTGTCCTGATTCATAAAATTTTACACAAATGCTCACTTTCAAGCATGATGGTGTACTGAGAGATCTCATCTCCACAGTATTTTTGTCAGCATTTCTTCAATGACTAACAAGCTACTTACTACTACTACTTAAAAAAAAAACATAATTGGAGAAGATGAGGATCTTTTGTTTTGCTGTTTAAATTGGTTATTATTCAATAAAAAGCCTGAACATTGTTTCCAGGATCTTGTTAACCTCACAAATAAAGCAAAGATTTCACATGGCCAATATGACAGATAGTAAAATGAGCTGATAACTTTGCCCCAACATTCAGTAGCTAGCATTGTTGTTTTAGTTGTACGCGATGTTGTTGATGCCGTTTTAAGGTCAGTTTGACCACAACTTAACTGTTTTGTAGTAACCCAAACAAACTCTAAAGCAGTGGTTCTTAACCTTGTTAGAGGTACTGAACCCAACCAGTTCATATGCACATTCACCGAACCCTTCTTTAATGAAAAATAAAAATATGCTTTTTTAAAAAATAAATTCAAGACATTAAAAACACATGGTGTGAGTGTGAGTGCGAATGGTTGTTCGTTTCTGTGTGCCATGCAATTGGCTGGCAACCAGTTCAGGGTGTCTCCCGCCTACTGCCCGAAGACAGCTGGGATAGGCTCCAGCACCCCCCGCGACCCTAGTGAGGATAAAGTGGTGAATGAATGAATGACTAAAAACACATTTATTAAAAACAGAAAAAAGTAAATAAAATTACATGGCATAAGTATAGGTTTTTTTTAAATTGTATGACGTACTATCACGACAGCCACACGGTGACTACTGAGCGAACTAAATTTCCTGCAGGACTGAATGGACAAGCAATTTAATGTGATCATCTGCAGCCAGCAATGGCCATGCGGGCATGTCATAATTAATTGACATGTTGAGTCGGGTATGTCTTAACCTCCATGGCTCCGTCGAACCCGTGAGACCGATTCACAGAACCCACAGGGTTCGATCAAACCCAGGTTAAAAACCACTGCTCTAAAGCTACATTTCCATTTATGAAAATCCTTCAGTTACCATTCTGCTCCAGTTGCTCATGTGCTTTCTTGAGTGTGGCACACTGCCTAGATAGAACGGCAAACCGTTTCTCAATCTCTCCCATTTGGATCAGGTGACTGTCTTTTGACCGAACCTGCAAAGCTTGCTTTTGTTCCTGTCAAAGAAATAGAACAGATAAAATAATGACCGCATAAAAAAAACAAACAAAAAAAAAAGCCCACTCTGACACATCCCGTTGAAATCAGTGAAAATACAGTACAGCCAAGGCCTGATAGCTTAAGCCCATACCACAACTTGAAAACTCAATATTCTAAGGTGGATGACCGGTCACGGGCCTTTAGAATCGTTATCACGACCCTTCTGAATCAAGCTGCCGGAATGGTGTGAGATGCTTACTCAATATACTCTTGACAACAAGAAACACAAAAAGAAGTAGAAAGTACCAATCGACTCTGCGATACAATAATTCAGCCAAAACAGTTGATGCTCATGGTTTAACACTTGCGGTGTTATTATGGAATGAAGCCATCAGCAAAGTCCATGCCTCACAGAGCTTTAGCGCTCTTCAAACTGCCATTACAGTTTGATTGTCTGTATCACTCGTTCTTCAATAATTCACTCCCTTCGCTCTCATTTCACTCCCTTCGATCTTAATACACCACCCTTCTTTTAACTCCCTTACCGTGCCACTCGCATAGGAAGAGGGCTCGACCAAGCAAGGCCTGGTAATAAAATATTTTAAGATTGTCATGGCAGTTCAAGTGTCACACTCTCCCTATCCGTTAGTGGTGATGAGCTCCTCCATCTAAAATCTGGTTCTCCTATTCCCCCAGTGATTTTTTTTTCTCACTCCCACCTTCTTCTGTCAACAATATGAACAAATTAAAACCCTCCTTACCAACTCATTGGATTTCTTTTCAAAGTTGTACTTCAGCAGCTGAAAGACAAGGACAAACTCACGCCAAAATCACAACATGATTGTTTTCAAACATAATGATTCTTAAAAAAAAATTATAAAGTGCATGTGCCTCACAAGTTTAATACAAAGTTGCAAATTGGTTGTGGAGTATTAAAATGGCGAGAAAAATCCCTCCAGGATGAATGTGTCATAAAAAAAGATTATTGTAAAATCATGAATAATCAAAATGTTTTTCTCTAAATATATTTGCTTTTTCATTCATTAGATAGTAAGTAATTGTGTTAGAATTCAACTTCAAATGTAAAAACCCACAATTTTATTTTGGATTAATTACAGAGCTGTTCTATCTGAGCAAACTTGTAATTTAGCAGATACAGTATTGTCAAGAAGCTTGTGAGTGAAGTGCTTTAATCACAAGAGTGCATGTAAAAATGAAAAAAAGGGAACCACTAGACCATGTCCTAAGAATTAAGACAGTTGGGCCTCAACTTAGCCAAACACAGCAGTTAATGTCCCCCGGATAAAATATCAAAAAAAAAAAAAAAAAAAAACAGCCTCAAATTGTCTCCATACAAGACGGCTGGTCGTTAAAGTGCAGCGGTCCGTGGGGATGGCTGTTTGTCACCTCTGTGGCGTCGAGCCTGAGGACAAACGCTCTGGAAGCCAAATTGGCTCGGACCTTCTGCCCTCGACTTAGCAGAGGACGTCTGTTTTATAACAGATCTATGGTAAATCATTATTTGTCTAAAGCATGAATGAGAAAAATGAAGTCATAAATGTGATAGTGCGAAGAGGATAAATGGACAGAGAGTACAAGTTCAGTACCTGGAGCGACTTCAGCTCTTCTTTCAAGGTGCTAATCTCCTTCTCTTTTAACTCAGAAATGACCTGGTATTTCCCCTACAATGTTACATTATTTGTCTGAGCGTCAAAAAAGTCATAAAACACAAAACTCAGTGCAAAAGAATGCATTCCAATGGCCAAGAGGGTGGGTGCAAGTGAGATGAGGAAATTTATTGCTAAAACAGTAATTGAAGAAGATTCACTTGGACTGGGTGTTCATACCTTCTCCTCTTCTGTGTTTCTTATTTTGGCCTGTAACTTGAGAAAAATATCAAGATGTAAGATGGGGCGTGGTCATAGATCAAACTTACTTTTTTTTTTTAAAGAAAATCTGTATTGTTTTATGCCTTGGGGGCAGCCTTAGCTCATTGTGTGATGACATGACTTAGGGACAAGTTTGCGAACTGCTGTGAATAGAGATGGGCACATTTGGATGTTGCGTACATCACGTTAAACCACAAAAACTAAGCGTAAATTGAATTTCCGCTCAGGGAGACGATGAATGGTTCTTCTTATAATGTGACTTGGTACTTCAAGAGGTGAAGCAAGAGGAAAAACAGCTTTACTGCATATTACACTGGCTGTCCAAACTCCTCACAAGCCACGGCCTCGCGGTAGCCAATTGAACTGCTGAAATGTAAATCAACGGGTAAACTGAAAGGTTCACTTTTACACCGTTCCATTTATCCCAGACCTTTGCAGTTCTCTGCTTTAGTGTGAATGCTGCACTTGTTTCTGAAGCCTTGGACACTGGAATGATAGGAAAACGCAAGTCTCCTTGGTACTTCAGGTACAAGCCTTCTTAAAGCCTTATAACTTGAATTTTTGCCGACATGCTATGCAGACCAAACAAGATGCAAAAATGTGCTCTTCCTGCTTAGGATCTTGTCACACTTCTCTGATTTTCAGTTAATCCAATGTTATGCCATCATTGTACTTTCCAGCAGCGCTATCTTGTTTTCACTGTAAAAGTAGCATACATGATAATGTGATAATGACATATACCTGCTTTTTAACATTGATGAGAGAGTCCGCATGCTGTTTTGTAGCTGTTTCGATTTGGTGTTGTAATGAGTCCTGTCATGGTCGGAGGAAATATCTCAATCAAGTGATGAAAAGAGTCCTTTGTAAAGACACAAACCTTAAATACTGACAGAGCCACTGTCATCCAGCCATACCTTCTCCCACTCCATCTCCTGTTTCTCCATCACCACTTTACCCATCTGATTCTCAAACCGAGCTTCTGCCTCCTAAGCCGTGAAGAGATTTTTGAAAAGAAGCAGAAAATCAACAACCAAAATTAACTTGCATAGAATGAAAACAATTACCGCTGCAATAAATTGACATGAAATTTGCAAAACATATTGACAATGCAGTTACACTCACAAAAACACTGGAATTAAAGTACATAAATACATCACATACAGGCAAAGATTTTCCTGGGAAGGATCAAAAGTTTCACTTATTTAATCTTCAATTTCATTATAAGCACACCATTGAGAGAGATTCGCATTAAAGGGGAGGAGATATTTGTTGTAAGCTGTCCTTATCCTCCTCCTAACCCCCCAGAAACCAGTCAATTTCTTTCGATGGCCATGGGACTATTTATGTGCATGTGGGAGCAGTTTAACTCTGTAAGATTATTTTATAAGGTCCCATTAAACTATGGTACCAGCTCAGTGCTGCAAAAGGAGGGCACTGTTATTTTCCCTTTGAGAAATAATCATGACGCGTTGAACTGATGTCAGAAATACATTACAGCTTTACGGAACGCGTTCTTCCATCCTAATCCAAACACAACATACAACAGATTTATTAAGAGCTGATTATAAAACAACAATAATAATGACAACATCTAATATTTCGAAAATGTTGTCGGGCTCTCGTCTTATTTGTTTTGTTGCAGTTTTCAATAAAAGACTGAGCCGCCTTGCCTTTAGATTTGAAGATACTGTACAACTCTTTGCTGGTGATGAACTTGTTTTCCCCTCCAGATGTCTTTTTTTTTAATTGGCACATTATGTTTTTATTCAAATCCAAATCAATAGAAGCCACATTAGATATCACGAATATGCATTCTTGCTGGATGTTTTTTTTCATGTAAAGCTTTAATTTACAAGGAAACCCCAAATTGTTGTCTCTGTCTTGTCCAATCCATTGGCAATTGAGTATCAGCACCATGACGACATGGTACTCCTTAACCTCTGCCTTGAGAGAAGCAGCCTGGGGAGGATCTGAAAAAAAAATTCCCGTTGATGTGACAATAACAATAAAACAGAAATTGCAAAATATAGTCCACTCCACATTTTTGCTCCTCTAACTTTTATACACACTGACAATGTGCTGTCAGGTTCAATGTGTTTGCTTGAGGGTGAGATGATGGTATTTATTCCCCCCATTGCTATTTAGAAACACATTAACTTTTTACTTATTGGTCAGGGGCCAAATAGCATGTCTGACCTCCAGTTTCATGTACAATAATGTGGCTGACACTCAGATAGCCAAAAGAGAGCGTTAGAGCGCTTTCGGGTCAAGATAATCACAACAGTCAGAACCTATTCTTTACAATAGCTTTTCAAGTAGGTTGTGCAAGCAAAAGATTTAATTGAATCAGACAGGTCATCCTATTTGATGCAAATATCAGTCAAGTAAAAGCTGATCTGTTCTAAAAAATAAAACAATTTTAAAAAAATTGGGGGGGGGGGGGTTCATCCATTAATCAATTTTCTATTCTGTTTACTTTCAAGACAGTCTTGAGCTGGAGCTGAGTTCGAGTTAGTTAGGCACCCTTGAAGGATTGCCTGCCAATTGCAGGGCCTTTTAGAATCACTTATCAGAGTTTCCAATCTTTTCTTGAAATTATTTCCCATGACTTTTCCATGACTATTTCATCTGTTACAGTACCAGTCAAGTTATCACAACATCCACTATCAATTCCACCCCCAAAATTTGGCGAAGTGTTATTTTCGACAATTGCACCTTTTATTTTGCACACTTAAGCGGACTGCTTCAATTGTACCAAATACCACACCAAATTGGCAAAAACAAACAAAACATCGAATGGCTCTTTCAGAGCTGCGAATCGATTCTCATCGATCACCCCAAAAGAGAGCCATTTAAAAGAATCACTTAATGTTCGCAAATGTCTATACTTTGCGAACTAATATAAGATCTCACTTGGATGTTAACGTCGAAATGACTTTCATTGGTAAGTAAATCAAGACGATGAAATACAGCTGATTGACTCATGAGCTGCTGATGGGTTGGAGAGGCCATAGCCCATGCTTGCACCCATGGCACTGTCATAGCTAGGTTGACGAGCCCAGAGGTGTAACATGAGGAAAAAATAAAAAACCCACATGAAAAGTCAGAGCTCTGCTCTCTGTGCACAAACACAGTATTTTGATACAGCTGAATTCGTAATAAAGTTTTACTCATTCAAATATTTTCAGTTTCTGCTGTCAGATTGTGGAGGAAGTATGAAATCCTGAGTGAAATGTGGCCCCGTTGCATCATCTCAGAGCGGCATCTCAAAGTGACGGCACGCCCGCAACAGCTCTTTTGTCACTTTAACAGAGGAGACAGAGGGCGACAGAAAAACCTCATACTCAATACACAGTGCTACAGCAACACGACTGAACTGAAAGTTTACTGCTTCGTGGTAGGAAATAAACCCAACTTGGGCCTGAAAAGTTGGAAATTCTAACAACAAAGTCATCTGGAAACACTGCATGGGCAGCAGAACTTTTCTCTGGGAATATGCAATTTGATTGGTGTGTTGGTAGCATCATGTGGGTTGATGTGCCAGCTACCAAAAAACAGAGACGAAGCAGAAAAGTGCGACAGCCCGATGTTGCCCATTGAAGACAGCCGAAAACAGACATACATGACTGTTTAACCTGTTTGATTCACCCACAAGGCAGAAAGAAGCAGTGGGAGAAAAACAATTTTTCAGTGGATATTTTACTTTCTATTAAAATGTTCATGTCTTTTCCATGACTGGAAAATTGGTCACGGAGAGCTGTGGTCAAGTGGTTACCACCTGTCAGCGAGGCAACTCTGGTTCAAGAGTTCAACATTCATTCATTCATTTTCCGATCCGCTTATTCTCACAAGGGTCGCGGGCGGGGGGGGGGGGGGGCTGGAGCCCATCCCAGCTGTCTTCGGGCAATAGGCGGGGGACACCTTGAACCGGTTGCCAGCCAATCGCAGGGCACACAGAGACGAACAACCATTCGCGCTCACACTCACACCTAGGGGCAATTCGGAGTGTTCAATCAGCCTGCCATGCAAGTTTTTGAAATGTGGGAGGAAATCGAAGAAAAACGGAAAAAATCCACGCAGGCCCGGGGAGAACATGCAAACTCCACACAGGGAGCTGGAATTGAACCCCGTACTTCTGCACTGTGAGGTCGACGCGCTAACCACTGGACCAACGGGCCACCCAGAGTTCACCATATTTTATTTATTTTCTAATAGAGCCACGGCTAACTACATCACTGTCACCAATGTTATGCTGTTCTGAGTGCATAAGAAAAAGCATGTGAATCGCTTCCAAATGATTTAATAAAGTGCAATTGCTATTACTGCATGTATGCATCTGTGACTTTTGTTTTTTCTGGTTCATTTTTGTTTACAATTTTTGAAGTATTATCGTAATAATTTGACAATTCTAATGGTACGAAACGTCCAGTCCATTTAATTACGGTGTGTGGTTGAAAACACAGGGTTGCCAAAGTTGGCTTAAGCAAGTTTATCAATCAATTCAAGGCAAGCTGAAAGGAGAGCTCAGTTTCCAGGTCCTGTAAAATAAAACAGGTAATCAATATCAATAAATATTTACATTGTAACTATTCCTATTTTTATGAATGCACCAAGTTAGAGCAACAAGTTTGTATTATTTGCAGCACTGGTCCTTCTGAGAACATCTTCCACGTGAAAGTACAATTGCTGCTGCATGAAATCCTTAACTGAATTGAAAATCAATAAAAGTCAATCATGAATCGAATTGGACCCTTGTGAATCAAATCAATTTTGGAAATCTGAATTGATACCGAGCCCGAATTTCCACCTCCTCCTGCATTGCTCCTCTGTTGTCATGAGATAATAAAAAGATGTGCCCGACACGCTGGACTATATTTACTTTGCATTTCCGTGAACACTGCGGTGTGGCAGATGTCGCCATTCCACGCGTCGAGAGCAGGAATAACAACAGTCATAACGGACAATAAGCAGTGCAAGATAAGCGAGGTTTTAGACTGAATTCCGATTTTGATTGTAACAGAACAATGCTATTTGCTGCATCCATGTTTACTCCATGAGCACTGCGTTGCGAGTGACGTAGTGTCGTCTTTTCCGTCTGTGGATCACTTTAGGGATGCATTTGGTTCACGGACTTGGTTGACCAGGAATCTATCTACTGTATACAGTAATAGGTCAAAATTTTGTATCAATATCAGAAGGTATCTCAAAAGTAGTATTCACTTCTTTCACTCCACAGAATATCAAAAAGGCAAATGTTCATTCATTTGGTGGAACAAAAAACACTGTATATTAAAAAACAAAAACAAATCACAACTTTCAAAAGAATATAATAAGGGAGGTTTAAAAACAATACGGGAGACACGGTGGTCGACTGGTTGGCACCTCTGCCAGGGTTCGGACTCTGACCTTCCTATGCGGAGATTGCAGACTCTACCCTTGCCTGCGTGGGTTTTCTCCGGGTACTCTGGTTTCCTCCCACATTCCAAAAACATGCAGAGTAAGTAAACTGATTCTTCTAAACTGTCCGTAGGTGCGATTGTGAATGTGAATGGCTGTTTGTCTGCGTGTGCCCTGCGGCAATCACTTTGGAATAGTTTGAATTTGGAACACACTATGATACTATTATTGTTCTAACTCTTGTTTCCATTAGGAAAATATATAGAACATGCACAGAAATGTGTCATCTTTTACTGTACCCTTCGAATGTGCAGCTCCTCTACAGCCTCAAGCAGATGTGTTTTAAATTCCAGCACCTGCAGTAAAATAGTTCCCCCACTTTCTGACTGGCAGGGGGTGTTCAGCAGAGGCCTCCCCGGTGATACTCCCACCTAATTGAGTGAAATTAATTAATGATCAAGCAATTAGATAGAAACACAGCTTGTCAGGTGAATGTAAAAGAAATGCAGGCAGTACAATTCTTAGGGCTTGATTTACTATGGTTTGTGCAGGCAAAAATGAGCACAAATTTGATTGTTTATAGGAAGATGTGGAAACTGATCTACTCACTGGGCGAACACAGAATTGTGTCCATTGTGCAGTTTTTTGTGCATTTTGATGGATAATATGCAAATTGTTAAATTTAGTATGCATGATTCATTGACCCTGAAATTGTGGTGATTTTTGTTATTAAATGGCACATCCAAAAGGGAGGTGCAAACAGGCAGCAAAGCGATGGTGAGGAAAAGTGTCGAGGGGTCAGTGAGAACATTTGTGTGTTAAAAAAACCTTTTTGAAATGGCGGAAATATAATTTATCTTGACACATCACTTATCTAGCAATATAATTTTGGTGCTTCTGAATGATCTAGTGGCTGACTTGGAGCCATTCACCATAAAACATGAGATCATAATATCGCTGACAATACAGAAAAATGTGAATATTAATGTACAATTGTTCTCCAAAGAAAAAAAACAAAAAACATGCCTCCTAAGACCCGAACTCTTGCAAGGGATGCATTTTTGTCCGCACATGTGGACGCCAGGTCGTAGGAGGTTTTGATTGAACAAAAAATTTTGACACCATTACAATGATCACATTCCGTATATTTATCCATGAGAAAAGAAGAATCATAGAAACCACACGGAATACTTGAATCCACAATGAGCTTTATGACACGCCAAGACGGATGAAATTACTTTGATGACTGGTTAGTCTCAATTCAGGTTCTTACTGTAAGAAACAGGGCGCAACAACTGTATTACATTGTACGGGTGTAACTTATAAGTGGCCAAACATCGAGTGACAAATAGAATGTTTCTGGTTTTATTGAATACTGTACCCTCAGATAGCGTACAGGAATTTGAATCATACTGGCTAACATAATGTGAGCGAATGGGTGAGTGAGAAGAGTGGAAGGCGGTTTGGTCCTCAGTGGTAAACGACAACAGGGGGTCACCAACCTGGTGCCCCAAGGATGGGACATTGTGATTTCTTATGAATATCACCCAATTGAGCGTTTGAAATTATAAACAACTATTGGGATTTTTAGGTATTAAGTAGTGCATTTCCTACCTTGTTAAATCATCATTGATAATTATTGTGAAAAATAATTAACATGGTCAGTGTCTTCAAATAGATCAATCTCATTAAGTATTCAAAATAACATAATAATAATTAAAAGTTATTTGAGCATACTGTATGTTTTAATTTAGAAGTGGGCATCGAACTGGTACCGCTTCATATTAATTGATACTCAAGAAGTAGCGCTCGAGTTTCAAGGTTGGTGACCCCCGTACTACAGTCTACTTGGTGTGGCTAGGTCTAAGAAGTGGCAACTTACAATTGTGCTGGGTGATAGAACTCGAGAATCTGTACTGTGGTCCATTACGTTGCTTTAATGTAGACCAGTGTTTCACAACCTGAGCCAAGGCAAGGCAAAAATATTTACATTAAAAGACTGTCAAGGCACAGGAGACTACCAAACAAAAAGTGGATATACAAGTGGGAGATCATTTAATTGTTGTACCTCATATTATTATATTATATCATTATTTACAAAGAAATAATACGGTAATTTTCTGACCGACTAAGTGGGATTGGATAATTTCTTGTGGCAACCTAATGATCTCCCAAAGGGTGGGGAGTCACGTAGGTCAATGTCCCTCTGGATTGTCAGTAAGTGTTAATAAATTATATTAATTATATAAAAAAAAAAATTCACACACATTTTGTTCAAAAGTTGAATAAGATTGACGTTTAATTAAATATCAACACCCAGATTTTGCTAATACAGTATATATTTAGTCATTCAGTATCAGTGTCGTCAAATTCTCACATTACAATTACTCGGTCTGAATATCAAGGCCTCATAATGTTTGTGAATTATTCTAATCGAACTGAATGGCTATGGAAATACCACAATTATTTTTTTATTTCTTTCTTTGTGTCATACTACTAATAGTGTAGTGCAAGAAAACTTTTATAACAAATTTAAAATGAACCAGACCGTTGACAATCAATCATAGGGGTAAAAGCAATTACACTGGATAAACAAATGCTTCTGTCATTGCTTTTTAAATTATCAAAACTATTTAATTCACCCTATTGATGGTCCGGTACAACATATAAGTCAACTGACACACACACACACGCACGCACGCACGCACGCACGCACGCACGCACGCACACACACACACACACACAAACACACACACACACGCACACACACACACACACACACACACACACACACACACACAGTGAAAATGTCACAAGAAGTGGGAGGTCACGCTAAGCCAGTGATCTGTTAATAGAACAGATTTTTTTCTCTCATTTACCTTGCACAGGTATCAATCATGTCAAGGGATTAAATGATCCCGGTTAGAATTGGCTAGCCTGGGGTAATAAAATGACACTTTGACCCCACGATGAGGAAGCGGAAGTGTAAGTGTACTGTTGTATAAAACTGTTGTGTATGTGTGTGCTATGTATACAGCATCTTCATATGTGCACGGATGTTTTTGTATGTGTGTGTGTGTGTGTGTGTGTGAGAGAGAGTGACTAAGTGTAAGGGAGGGGGTAAACCTCTGTATCTCTACACTAGTCCCCGATGCAGTCGAGTGAGTATTAATCCTCACCTCAAAGACACAAAATGAGAGTCTATCATAAAAGAAGTCACATCCATTAAAATGGAGCATTTCTGTCAAGTACCTATTCTGCTAAAGTGTGTCAGTCACAATTCCTGAAATTTATAAGCAATTACTCCAACTACAGCCATAAACAATAAATGACAAATGCTGCATTTTTTCCCCCCATATTCTTAAATCCTCTGTCTTTCTACCGGAAATACTGCAGCATGGCTTAAATGGAAGTAGACTGCTATAGACTACATTTTTAATAGAATGGTTTTGTGATGCACCTATAGTTTTAATTCAGACCTTTTTTTCTAGCACCAATCACATAACCTTCAAAAAGGAACCAAAAACTGACCAACTTGAGGACTGAAGTATTTAATTAATTTAACGTTTCAATAAAATAATGTTGACCTGAATTAATCATGAATGAATTGAATTTGAAGAACAATTAGCAAAGCAATTTACACACCAAAACCACTATTAGCCAACCTTTGCTAACAAATTTCTACTAATTAGTGCTTGCTCGCATGATTCATGCTAGTCTTGAATTGAAGATTTTCATGCTAGTCTTAAATCGAAGATACCGTATCCAGCTCATTTTCGACGATTGAAGGAAACAATCTTATTCTATTTGGTAAATTATTTAAACAGGCGGATATTCATTACCTACCTTGAAAAATGAGCCTAAACCGAAGTTCCTACTTTTGGGGGGCGGTCAAAAGCCGTCACCCTGATGTAACAATTAGCCGGACATGCAGGTATTTTTTTATTTTTTCTAAATTAGGGGCAAAGTAAGGTACAGTATAATATGTGGCAGACACGTTTATTATTAAGAGCATGCAGTCAACGTTTTGGAAGTGAGGCTGTGATGCTTATCACTGTCTTGGCTTTTAGCGTCATCTAGTGGTTCCATCCAATATTTCAAGAAGGCTTTATTTGCAGGCTTGAATGAACGGCGTTGATTGCTCCTTCTTGGTCACCTGTTGTCAACTCGCTATTCTGTGTTGCCTCGAGTCAGCCACAAAGTTTGCAAGCATGGCCTCAATCAAAGAAAGAGCTGCGGCGTTGAATCTTGCTGAGAAACTACGTAATCGTCCTCAAGGTATATTTTTATAACATTATGTGGTGGCATGAAATGGGGTCGTTTCGTTTCAAAAATCTGTTCTTTAATATTTTTTATTACTTAACCAGCGAGTGGCATGTCTTAACATGCAAACACTGACAGTTTGTTTTGTTTATATGACCGGGATAATGTCATCGATGCATTGTCGTTTCTTCCCTAGTTCGAGGATTGGTCGTGACGGCAGCACAGTGTCCTTCGTTAGAAAGCAACCTCATCTCACACCTCAGGTCTTCTTTGAAAGTCAAGCGTCGTCGAGTTTACTTTATGTCCCACAATGATTGCTTCCTGGGCTCTGAGGCTGTGGATGCTGTGGCAGACTACATTGGCAATGAGAAGGCCTTTGAGGGTGAGGCTGCAGATCAGTTGCGTTGTGTACGTCTTAGTTATCATTTATTTATTGTTGTATGGGTTATTTTTGCACCGTGTGCAGCACTTTGTATCCAGCGGTGGTTGTTTTTAAAGTGCTTTATCAATACAGTGGAGTTAAGTATGCTGAATTACTAACATTGTCCATGTACAGTACTTATTTTGCTTTTGGCCTGTGGTTACTACAGCACCCACGACTGGTGATGGCCAGAATTTAATATCACTCTTAGTACTAATGGCACACGGTTGTCAATGCGTGCACAGTTTTACCCTCATTAGTAATGTGGTTCATCTACTACCCTAATCGTCCTGCTTGTGCAATGGATTGATTGTCTTACTAGTGAGGACAAATGGCATACTAATAGATGGACAATTCCGTGCCTAAATTCTCAAAAGGCTTCCAATAGTTGCGTAAGCATTCTGTACGACACGTATCAATTACTGTACATCTTAACCACCTGCTGTACAAACAAGTCTTTTTTTTCCCAAAAATACAAGGTGCCACAGTATGTCGGGCTAAAGTGGTGAATGTGTGCCAAGCTCTGTTGGACTGCAATATTTTTGAGGTAGTAGGAACTAAGGTGTTTGGGAAAGACAAGAAGCAGGCTGAGTTTCAGGACAGCAAGAGTGCACTTTACAGGTTAGTCTGATTAGTACTGACTACACTCAGTACACCAAAAATGTGTTTTTCAAGCTGTAAATATGTGGAGGTCGTAATTGTGTCACCCAGGTTTGTAAATGAGCATGCTCCATTAGTGGAAGACTTGAAGAAGGATGAGCTTGTGAGCAGTATCCAGAAACTTTTCTCTTGTTCTCCCTCAAACAGGTATGAGGTCAACCTAACCCATCCACAGAGCTCATTTCATGTTGGGCGAAAGCCTGAATCATAACCGAATCCGTGCAGTGCTGTTTTTGCTTTTGCAGGGAGGCTGGGCAGATATATTCCACTGGACCAAAATGTCCAATACCGACGCTTGTCAAATTCTCCCAGACATCCTCTACAGTGCACCACTTAGGGAGCGCTGTGAGTACCAGTTTGCCAATGGAGACCAGAGTAGAGAACTTGAGTCTGAGTCCAAACAGATTGCAGACACATTCCGTTTTGCCACAATCGGGTAAGAAAATACATTTAAACGTTGTGGTTGTGATTATGATAATTTTTTTTGGGGGGGGGGGGGGAGTTATTGCCTAGAGATCTGTCCAAGCATAAAGTTAGTTTTGACACAACATTGTAAAGTAGCTAAAGTGGGGTACACTAAATACCAAATTTTAGCATTTTGTTCCCTTTCTGATCAAAGTTAGGGGGAAAAAATAGGCACATGTCAGAATCAGAAAACATGTTTTTTGGTGATGCAGACTTGGGTTTAACAGCCCAGAAATGGGGCACACAAGTCATGAGTTGGACTTGAGTCACTGATTTTATGACTTGCTATGTAAAAACTTCTAAAACACTCAACTTGACTGAGAATATGTTGACACTGTAGCTCAATTACAGATTTGAATTCGATAACCCCCCCCGGCCCCCAGCCCCCGAAACGACCAAGTCACTTCGCCACCAAAATTCAAGTCCGTACGTCAAGTCTTACAATCTTGCTCGGTGCAAACATTTAGTGTAGGAGTGATAAAAAATTTTCACTGATCATAACACAAAAAGTACATTGTGTATTTATAGCTCAAAAAATTAAATGAACACAAAATTAGCGACTCAAGTCGTATCACTCGAGTCGCCCACCTCTGCAGAGGACGCTCTAAAGTTAAATATGTTTGTATTCAAGGATTATCTTTTTGATCAAAATCGTCTTTGTTTAAAAGTACCTTAATCTGTCAGATGCAGATGTGAATTGCGAATCTAAGAGCTCGGTTAACTTGAGTTTCGCTCACTAATAGCTGGTCAAATATTGAACTGTCAGTTATGCATTTAATTGAGAAGACAGGGATAGATCATTCCACGTTATGGAGACTGTAATCCTGAAACTAGACCATCGAAAAAAGTGATTCCTATTTTAGCATAGACACATATACAGACTCCACTTTGAACTTCTTTTCTGGCAGTGAGCATATGTCATGTTTGGTGTGGCAAGGCCTCGGTAAACGAATGCCCATCAACTGGACTAAATTTAAGCGACAACTTGTATGAACCAAGTTAATGCCTCTCATTCACCCCTTTATGCACAAATTAATACATTCGGGAGACAGATTAGCACCAAAAACATGGTGCATGTAATTATTATTATGGTACATATGTTTACTGCCATAGACAGTTTACTGTGTCAACATTTATCCATACTTTAACTTGACTTAGACTTTCTTGAACCAAGTAATGACACACCTTGCATAACATTTGGTGGCTTGAAATTTGCTTGGTTTCCCCCACCCCAATAATTTGGGACTTGATTGTACTGTAACTTTATGACTTGAAACTTGCTTATGACTTTGTCCCACCTTTGCTTAAGACACAAGTGCTTGTCGCATGTTTTCTTTTTCTTCACTTTAAGACAGAGATGATAGTAGTCATTTAAAAAAAAGATGCAGTTTGCCTCCAATACAATGTCATGCTACCACCATTTGTATCTGTCCTCAGTTTATTACGCCCCCCAAAAAAACTTAAATACCATTTAAGTAATGCTGACAGAAGATTGAAATATGTGTATGTATGTGACTGTATGTATTCATTGTGCTCCCCTACAGTGGTAGATGAGGTGTGGCAGGAACAAACTCTCCTCAGGTTATTAAAACTTGTGGATCTCCCCCTATTGGAGGGGGTGCTTCAGATCAGCCAAATATCTGCCTGCTCTGCTCAATCACACCCCATGACTCATAATAACCCTGACCTGATCTACAGCAGCAATCACCTTGACAGACAAATCCTGAAGGCCTTCAAGGACTCTCAGTATGTCTTTCTCAAACATATATATATATTCCAACTTAAAGTGGGTAGGATCACTGTATTTATTTTGGAGTATAAGGCGCACTTTCAATGAATGGCCTATTTTAAAGCTGTTTTCATATATAGGGCGCATCGAATAGAAGCTACAATAGTGGCTGTGGTTCCGTTATGCATCCACTAGATGAAGCTAAAGGGGATACAATCCAATACAGCTTAGACTGCAGGGGTGTCAAACTAATTTTTCTCGCAGGCCACTTTTGAGTTACGTCTTCCCACAGAGGAACGTGACAGTGAAATCGCAAAAAATGTTTCATCGCACCTATCACATTATTACTTTTATGGGTAACAAACATTTTAGGGCATTTTTTTCGCAAGGATCATGCAAGTTGACACACATGATTTTCTTTCAGGGGGCCACATAAAATGATGTGGTGGGCCGGATCTGGCCCCCAGGCCTTGAGTTTGACACCTGTGATTTAAAGCGTTCACAAACGCAGCAGCTGTTTAAGCACTTTACAGAATATTTAAAATACTACATCCAAGAAATCAGAATATTGATCCATATATAAGGCGCTTCCGCTTTTCAGAAAATTGTATGCTTTTAGGTACGCCCTGTCGTGGGGAAAATACGCTAAGTGTTGGATATGCATCTTGTTGAAGCTGTGATGTTCATTTTACCGTTTCATCACCTAGAGATGATGGGTGGCTTCGTGCAGCCCTTGACTGTCTGGACTTCCTCCCTGACCAACCAGTAGTGAAGCTGAGTCGAGAGCTGCCTCTCTTGTTCCCACAAGATCAACAGAGGACTGAGCAAGCTGATGGCATTGTACCAGGGAAGTACCAGCATAAGCAGCACCTAATGGCAGGAAAAAAAATCAGCAGCAAACATCTTATGTATATATATACAGTAATTATTTTACTGTTTGACTCCAGGTAATCAGTGCCTCTCTGACAGTGGCATGGCTCAGTGTAAGATGCTGCTGTATGGTACACTGGTGAGACACTACAGCAACACAGACAGACTTCCACTACTTCCTGAGCAAATGACTGATGTATATTCAGCAGTAACTGATCTGCTAGGTGGGGACTTAAGTAAACACAAGAAATTAAACATAAATGATTAATTTCTCCAATCAGTTATTTAACCGCTATTATTGCCACTCAATCCCCTTCTGGCCTTGCTTCATCTTTCTCTTATTTTGTCCATTTTCAGCAAATGCAAAATTGGGCACAGCACTTGAAGTTCTCCAGCTGTGCTTGAAGCTTCTGCCACCAAGCTGCAGAGAGGAGCTAAGTCGAATTCTTGCCTTTATGACCGTGGCAGCTGACTCACAGGAAATAAAATTGGACAAGGAGGTGACGATCATGTTTGCCGTGTAGTACAGAGAACCCCCAGCTCATCAGTTTCCTATTTTGAGAGTTCATCCGCATTTTTTTTCTTGTCGAATCTATAGTAACTAAATTTGGGTGGAGGGGGTGGGGGTCATATTTTTGTGGTCTTTCTGAAAGGGCAGCTCCTTTGGCTGTGGCTGGGTTTGCTAATCACTGCCCCTTGGTGGTGAATGAGCTAGATTTCCGACAATCGTTATCACGAAAGGAGGACGATGAATCGTTAACAGAAGACTGCTAGGCCAAGCTAAACAACAAAGCATCATTAAATGTGGTCTCAAAACACCGGAAGAAGTGTTTGGTGCGACAATACACGTTTCACTTTAGTCTTGCTAGAATCACACACACACACATGCATGCGTACGCATGCAGAGTAACCAACTATGAACAGCAACTTAATGTCTAGGGAGAAGATACAATGCATAGCCACACACAGGACAGCCTGAAAACCAATACGATAGACTGTATTCACATCAGAAGTGATGTTTTGTTTATCGCACAATACAGTAATGGGTTTTCAATTTGTCTTTTGAGATCCGCATCAATGGTAATGGGAATCATAGCACTTTCTATCTTTGGAACTCAAAGTGCTTTACACTGGTTCCTCATTTACCAGCTGATGATGCAGCAAGGTCGCAATGGCAGGGGATTGAACCCCCAACCGCTGGGTTGGGAGACGACCACTCTTATAACCGATGCGAGGAATTGACCTGGATTCCGCTATTTTACAAACTGCATGAAGTCAGGTTGTTTTAAAAAGGAATGCAAGCAATGAAAATTTAAAAAAAATTGTGACATAAATGTTCACTGTGACACACATTCAACTACGAGTAACTTAAACACGCATGACAAGGATAAATGTCCTTATAACTTTATGAATTAAATCCGTTGCGCCACACAAAGCATTCTGAAAACCGAAAAGGAAATCTAGTTTTTGAACAATTAAAGAATGGACAGTTTGGGCGGGATCAGCTCTGGATAAATTGCATGAAGTTCTTAGGCAATTTTGTTAATGGAAAATGTATGTTTTCTTTTTGTTTTTCAAAATTTGAAGGCTCAGTTGGCAAATTGTACCATTGTTTTAGTGATAGTTTTGTTCGGTCTTTACAAATGCAATAAAATTATTGACTAAATATGCAAAAGAATTTGAAATCGCAAGATGCAAAATTTTTCACTGCGCTACATGTGGGGGGAGGTGGTGACTAGATGAAGGCAGTAAAGGCAACAATTAGAACTGCCACTGTGGGTCATCACTGGCAAAAAACAAACAAAAAAATCCGTTTTTAATTCAGGCAGTTTCAGGCAAGATGGCTGATCTGCTCCCTGGAATGTGAATGTGTCATAGATGGAGAACAAACTTGCAGTGAAGAGGTCTTTTTCCAGGGCCATCCTTAACAGCAAGGCTCTGTCAAAAGAGAGAGAGGATCTGATGGTAGTCTTCATGCTCAGCAACATAAAGGAGATCTTCAAGGTATGAAAGTCTGCCAGTTTTTTTTTTTTTTTCATTTTCACACTCCTTTTCAATGTGGACACAAACTTGCATTATGGCTCAGGTTTCAACAATCAACCCCAAATTCCAGAAGCAGTTTAGTTCATCAGCCTAACTCATTAATCTGTGAAACTGGAAGGAGGTTTCTTTTGTGGTTTGAAGTGGATGTTTTAAGTTTGGAATTTACTAATGTTGTAGTTTTTTTTTCTCACATATATCTTAGAGAGGCTATCTCTGAATTCATCGAGACAGATACTGCACCAGTCAATGCAGTAAAAAAAGACAGGAACACTATGATCCAAGTTATGAAATTGTAACTTAAAATGCACTGTATCTGTTTGAGCATGTCACTGGAAAGGATCGACGATTTGTAGTGAAAGGTCTGTTGCCAAAAAGCTATTATCTGATGCACACAAACTATTTACCCACAGACTTTTCTTCTTTTTGCTCCAGATACCCGGAGACCTGCACAAAGACGTGAGCGACAAGCTGGCTGAAGTTGTTCAAGGGAAACAGCCCGATGTCACTGGTGAATGCCTATTTTGAATGGAAAAAAATAAACAAAACACCTTGACAATAGCAGGTCAAAATAGTATTGTCCAAGAAATACTATGACATAGGGATAGAATAAGTAGATCGGGACGGTCATTTTAATCTGATTTAATACAGTATATCAATTACCAGTAATGACCATGACATTTTTTGTCTGGAAAAGAACAAATTGTCAATGGCCAATTTTTTTAACATTAAGTATGGAAAGCTTAGAAACCACGCATAAAAAGGAATACCAGTTATTTTTTAAAAATCACTCATATGGGTTTGGAAAAAAAAAGTGTTCAATTTTTTTGTTTTGTAGGCTGTGAGGTTCCCAACAGGATTTACACTGACACTACAAAGACCACCACTGATCAGGAACTCTGGTCTTTGCTTCACATCATTCAGCTCGACACAAAGATATCACCCAAAGAGAGGAAGCGTCGACTTAGGCAGTTTTACCAAGCGCATCCTAAGATATTTAATAAGTACTTTGGTGAATCTGCTGTTAATCTGCTGTAAATTTGTGCTTTGCCCGTTGTCATTTACATCTAAAAAAGAATAATTAAAAATTAGCCAGCAGGCTTAAGAGACACCATTGTGATAGTTATTTTCGAAAAGCAACTAGAGCATCTTCAAGCTTGTCAGCGGTGGATAATGTTTTTGTTGAAATGGACTCTAAATAAACAGATATTGCTGGTAATGTATTTGATCTGTTTTTTTTTTTTTTTGGAAAGCTTGTTTGAAAATATAGAAGCACCCTGTACTGTAATCAGGATCCACTCTCGTGACCTATTTATTACCTACTCAATTCCACTGAAGTTGGGACGTTGTGTGAAATACAAAAATCGCTCGCTTCAATATAAATGTGACCAATCAGATTCAACCTTAAATGTGCATTGCCATCCAATTAGGAGAACAGTATCTCTGGCCCTTACTAACACGAAAGAATTTATTTAGAGAAGAATACATAATTTTTTTTTCTGCATGAAAAAAGTGTTTCTTCGTTAGATAGTATAGATGTAATATCTATCGGTTCATGTTAAATAGGACAATATCATCTATCCATCTATCCATCCATTTTCTAATCTGTTTATCCTCAAGGGCCGCGGGCGTGCTGGAGCCTATCCCAGCTGTCTTTGGGCAGTGGGTGGGGGGCACCCTGAATTGGTTACAAGCCAATCACAGGCCAAATCATTGATACAACACCCATATCATATGTTGCATGTTTTTCCAATATAATGCAGCTTCAGATACTTTACTTACTATACTTACTTAAAAATGATAAGTGTTATACTGTATGAGATCTTTGAGTATCATTGTAGTGTCTCGAGGGCGGGCCGAGTGTCCTCTTTTTTTTGGAAATCAAAATATGTTCACCCTATATTTTGTTTTTATGCATGTTTAACATGCTTCAACTTCATTGGAATTGGGTTTGTAATTTGTGAGTGAAATAAAAGTAAAAGAAATTAAAACCTCCGCCACACAGATATTGGTGCACCATTGGTTATTGTAGCATTTTATAGAGTAAACTAACACAATGTACAGTATAGTAAATCAAATATAGAAACAGAAATACGAATATATTTAAAATACACTTGCTTACTTGTTACTATACGAAGTGTCAGAGGATTTTTAACTTCACATTCGAATGTGTGAACGGATTTTAATTTGCTTTAAAACAAGTAAATAACATGAAATGGGATGTTGAATTGAGAAACAACTGGAGAAATAGACAATTACAATGGGGCGGGAGGAGCTCGAGCATGGCGTCATGTTACCCCAACCCAAACCGGGAAGTGACATCGTCAAAAGATCCCCACGGAAGTCTCACGAAGCCTTGAAGCTTTGCAACTAAATGCCCGTAGATCCAGGCAATCACTAACACCTGAAATTCGCGTGGATTATCTGGACTCCGTACTCATAAATCACTCGAACCGTTGACTGAAATAGTGGGGCGTCACAGGTCCCTAGTGACGTCACTCGCCTAGAACGAATCACGCCACGATACGCGCCTCACTTCCGGGATTTCTTGACACGCCCGAATCCTCGGCAAAAACCTCCCATCACTCATGAAAATCTGTTTACTTGATGAATCGAAGGGTCTCCTGTATACGATACGTTATATGAATGTTAAGCGTGTCAATATTTTTGTCACAGCAGCTGCGTCTCCGCTGTGTTATTGTTGATACGAAATTGCGGGTCGAGCTAACGTCAGATAATTTGAAGCTCATATAATTCCAAGAGACAACTGGCAATAAGGTGAGTGACGTTGCAATTGATACGAATGTAAAGAGATTTTGACGTTTGCGTCTCCCACTTTAGTGTTGGCGTCAGACACTTTCAACCATCACTCATGTTTAGGTTGACAACAAACCCATCCTACCTTTTTTCCTTCTGTATGGTAATACTTTATAAACTAAACGATCCAATACATTCTTACTTTTTGTCGAGCAAGAAACATAAGATGCTTGTGACGACCGTGTAATCGTCATATTTAGAAGACAAGTCAAGTCGTCACCGCATTTGTCATTTGATATTCTGCAGACACGAGCATGCCAAATGAGGCTGACCACAACGAGGGTGGAGGAGACAAGGAGTCTGAGGAGAGTGCACAGGATTCTTCTGAGCAGTCAGTGAGGAAGCGAGTCCGAACAAATACACCAAGTCCACACAGAGGAGCAAACGCTCCACAAGGTAAGGGGGAGTTGTTTACATGGGAACAGAGCTTCATCAACAGCTCTGATCAGATCACGGCCCTGAAATTTATCAAAAGCTCTAATATTTATTAGTTTAGTATTTGGTGAATGCCTTCAACCTAAAGTGCATAATTTAAGGAGAACAGCTCATTGGGATGCATTTTGAATTGAAATTACCATTGTGATTCTTACCTCATAGCCAGCCCACCCAGGTTTGTGTCTGTGGAGGAGTTAATGGAAACAGCAAAAGGAGTTACCAATATGGCTTTGGCCCATGAAATAATGGTGAACCAGTCTTTTCAAGTTAAACCATCTGAGCTTCCTGAAGGAAGGTGAGGTTTTTGCATGCTGGAAAAATGGTTAGCAATTAATTTCTTTGAATAACAACCCCTCCACTGCCCCTGTTGTACAGTTTGGAGCGCAGAGTGAAAGAGATTGTACACCAAGCATTCTGGGATTGTCTAGAAGCTCAATTAAAGAAGGATCCACCACAGTACAGCCATGTTATCCAACGGCTGTCTGAAATTAAAGAGGTGAAGCCCAGCAGACTACAAACACCAATTTTTATCACATGGCAAATCAATGAGCTGCTGCCGACTAGGATCACAATAGCCAAACGGATGTTAGGGTTTTATCCAGTTATGTAATTTATTCTGGATTTTAGGAGACAATGTAATAAAGTATGATCATTAGATTAGAAAAGAACACATGCACAACTAAGTAGGGGGAGTTCAGGGTAAGATGCCCCCTTAAGAAAAATGTCAAATTTTCTCTGGAAATATAAAAACATTGAATATTAATATTATATGCACACAAGAAGTAAACACATTCTTCAGGTAATTGATTCACAGGAGACTGCAAGTTCTTGGGTGCTGTTTACTTTTGAATTCGGTGTTACAGTGGCGACTTAGGTTGAACTCTTTCATTATTAATAGCATCTTTAGGCAAACAAGCGTATCAATTTATGTTTAAATTCGGTGAACATCCATCCATCCATCCATTTTCAAATCCGTTTATCAACATGAGTGTTGCGGGCATGCTGGAACCTCCCAGCTGTCTTCGTGCAGTAGGCGGTGTACACCCTGAACTGATTGCTAGCCAATCACAGTTCGGTGGATATATTGTATAATTTGCTTCCTATTTTACAAGAAAAAGACAGTTTTCTCGACAAAATGAGAGAAGTCAGAATAGTTCTTTCTTCTTTGATCCACAGCTAAAGTCTTGTAATTGGTGGCACTGTGAGAGTTGTGTGCCAACTTGGAAAGAACATTTTTTTTCCAACTTTCAACTGCTCATCTGCAGTAAACTTTTATTTTCCAAAAAATAATCTAGGCCCACTCCAAGTGAGGATGCATGCGGCCCGCGGGCCACCAACTGAGATTAAAATTGCTCCATCTAGTAGCCAGGAGCAGAAGTTTACACAGGGGTGCACTTTACCCGCCTCTACCTTACAATCTGATCTGATTTTACATACATGTACATACACTGTTTCTGCACATGCTTAATAATGTAAGATTCCCATTAAAACATATATATATATAATATATAGA
>NW_017805498.1:1317796-1331778 GCF_001891065.2 Hippocampus comes | reverse complement strand
GACCCTAGTGAGGATCAAGCGGTTCGGAAAATGAATGAATGAATATATATATATATATATATATACTGTATATATCTATAGATAATATCTATCTATATATAGATATCTATATGTAGATATAGATATATCGATATCTATATATAGATATATATCTATATATAGATATAGATCAGGGGTGTCAAACTCATTCCACATGGTGGGCCACATACGGCCTGGGTAGATGTCAAGTGGGCCGGACCATTAAAATGATACCATACTTTGCTAATTTCATGAAGCACCTTACATTTCCTTTGACGAATGTGCAATTTACTTTTATCATTCACATATATGCATTGCAACTGATCCCACTGATTGTACAAACTTTAACAAGTAATTGGTTTTGAAAAATATAGTAATGCACTTTAAGATTAAACGAGATTTATAAAGAAAGGAAGTTTTAAACCATTTACACGTGCATATAAAATCTAAATGTAATCCCTGCCTACACCTTACAAACTAAGGAGCGTGCTATTAAATGTGTAAATGTGAGAGTGCTATTGATAGCGTCTGCTGTCATGGGTCTGTCTCAGTGATGGACTGAGGCTGCTGTTGTCTTCTTCTCTGATCAAAACAGTGTCCCCTAGCGGATACTCAATGAATTGCACCTTATTAAAAATATTTATTCTGTGGAGGAAACTCATTTTCTTCACTTTTAAATTATCCTGTGGGCCTGATGGAACGGCCCGCGGACCGTATGTTTGACACCACTGCTTTACATAATCATCTCGCGGGCCGGATTAAAGTCCTTTGGGGGCCGGATCCGGCCCGCGGGCCGTACGTTTGACACCACTGATATAGATAGATTAGACAACCCCTCTGTGAGCCTTCACCTTACCGTGGTGGAGGGGTTTGTGTGTCTCAGTGATCCTAGTTGTCTGGGCCTTTATGCCCCTGGGAGGGTCCATCCATGGCAAACAGATCCGAGGTGAGGGACCAGACAAAGTACAGATCAAAAAACCCAGATTATGATCAAATTATTTGGATCTCGTATTCCCTTACCTGGACGCGGGTCACCAAACGACATCCCAGAAACAAGCGACGGAAATGAGTTTCCTCCGCAGGGTGTCTGGGCACTCCCTTAGAGATAAGGTGAGAAGTTTGGTCATCCGGGAGGGGCTCAGGATCGAGCCACTTCAACTTTGAGAAGAGCCAGATGAGGTGGCTCAGGCATCTGGTCAGGCCTGTCCCACTGGCAGGAGGCCGCGGGGCTGACCCAGGATACACTGGAGAGACTATGTCTCCTGTCTGGCCTAGGAATGCCTTGGGATCACCCGGGAAGAGCTGGAAAAAGTGATGGAGAAAAGCAAGTCTGGGTTGCCCTGCCGAAGCTATTGGCCCTGCAACATAAGCATAAACTGTCGAGGATGGATCAATGGATGGATGGATGGATAGATTAGACTAGATAAAAAGGGCTGCTGTCAAAAATCATAGGGAATACACCTCTATGCTGTACAATACAATGCATTTTTATATATATCGTGCTTTCACAACAGTTGCAGATGTAACAAAGCACTTTCGTGTAGGTATTTATTACTTTATATCATCAAAGTGTTATTTGTCATCAACATTGAATGCACCAGTCCATACCGATACATCAAAAAACAAAGTCAGGAAGTTGCATGCAAGCAACAAATTAGACAAACCCAAACCAAGGAAAATTGTTGCATCATAATTTATGTAAGAGTCTTCAGCTGTCATTATTGTGATTAATGTTGTAAATGTTGAGCTTTTTCTTTTTAATAAGCTATAATCTATCTGTGTATCTGCAGACGTTGCTATCTTTCTTGCTGACGGGCCATAGTCACTTGCGGTCCCGAATTGAGGAGGTTCTTGATCTGACTCTAATCCAGCAGCAGGCGGAGAAAGGAGCACTGGACGTTGGTGCCCTTTCCAATTTCATTATTGAGATGATGGGATCGCTTTGTGCTCCCTGCAGGGATGAGGATGTCAGTAAACTAAAGGAGATTACCGAGTTTGTCCCTTTGCTCAAGTAAGTGAAATAAATTTTAACTATATAACTAGTTCTTTATCGCAGCGGCTCCTCTTGTTGTCTTGTTGTCTGGTTGAGAGGGAAGAAATTTCATCTGTGCTGTATGTTCCACATGCAGTAGATTAGACTAGATAAAAAGGGCTGCTGTCAAAAATCATAGGGAATACACCTCTATGCTGTACAATACAATGCATTTTTATATATATCGTGCTTTCACAACAGTTGCAGATGTAACAAAGCACTTTCGTGTAGGTATTTATTACTTTATATCATCAAAGTGTTATTTGTCATCAACATTGAATGCACCAGTCCATACCGATACATCAAAAAACAAAGTCAGGAAGTTGCATGCAAGCAACAAATTAGACAAACCCAAACCAAGGAAAATTGTTGCATCATAATTTATGTAAGAGTCTTCAGCTGTCATTATTGTGATTAATGTTGTAAATGTTGAGCTTTTTCTTTTTAATAAGCTATAATCTATCTGTGTATCTGCAGACGTTGCTATCTTTCTTGCTGACGGGCCATAGTCACTTGCGGTCCCGAATTGAGGAGGTTCTTGATCTGACTCTAATCCAGCAGCAGGCGGAGAAAGGAGCACTGGACGTTGGTGCCCTTTCCAATTTCATTATTGAGATGATGGGATCGCTTTGTGCTCCCTGCAGGGATGAGGATGTCAGTAAACTAAAGGAGATTACCGAGTTTGTCCCTTTGCTCAAGTAAGTGAAATAAATTTTAACTATATAACTAGTTCTTTATCGCAGCGGCTCCTCTTGTTGTCTTGTTGTCTGGTTGAGAGGGAAGAAATTTCATCTGTGCTGTATGTTCCACATGCAGCGCATTTGACAATAAAGTTGTACTTGACTTGACTTCATCCAGCGTGTAGTTTGCTTTATGTAGTTCAAATGAACTGAATTTAAGGGGAATTAAACGGGAACTCAAGTAAAGAAATTCCTTTGCAATGTTTTAATGGCCTCCACTCGTCAAAACACAGTCTTCTGATGAATATTTAAAATTGTCATTCACCCATTATTTAAACCGCTTAACCTCACGAAGGTTGCAGGCGTGCACGTGCCTATCCCAGCCGTCTTCTGGCAGTAGTACAACCTGAACTGGTTGCCAGTCAGTCACATAGCACACCCAGATACACAATCATTCACACTCTGTGTTATGATTTAGCATTTGTTTTTAACTGTGAATTCACATCTCAATTCCAGTCACAATAGATTTGTGCATAGCCATAATAATAATAAAGTTAAAGCGGTGAAGTCGAGGCAAAACAACTGCCAACAGCATAATTCTCCCTTTCGCTCCTTCCTTCCTCATTTGTCAATGTGTCATCATCTTCCTTTATGAAGCATGAGAATGCCTTTGGTGTGGATAGAGGGTTTTTAAATGATTCTATCGGGGCAGCATCGTGAACTTAGTTCTAATGACTAGTGGTTAGCACGTCTGCTTCACTTTAGAGTTCTGGCTTTGTATCTCAGTTTGAGCATTATGATGTGCTTGCTCTGCCTGTGCTTGTGTGAATTTTCTGTGTATTCTGGCTTCCTCCTACATTCCAAAAACATGCACAGGCAACTATTAGACTAGACTAGACTCAATTGTCCATAGATGTAAATGGCTGTTTACATTTCAGTATCCTGCGATTAGATAGCAACCAGGCCAGTGTTTACCCCACTTCTCTCCTCAGTCAGATGGGATAGGCTCTAACCCACCGCTGACCCTAATGTTGACAAGCAGTAAACATAAATAAATAAATATGTTAGATGGATGATGATATTGTGCGATTTGCTGGCAACCAGTTCAGGGTGTTTCCTGCCTACTCCGTGAAGACTGTTGACATCTAGCACGCCCGCATCCCTTCTGAGGATAAAGCAGTTCAGATAATGGATGGATGGATGATGGCGCTGAAGCGAAGAGTTTTGCTTAAACAATATTAGATTGGAAATATTTACAGAGGTTTAACTTTCTTTTCCTGGCATTCTCTTTTTAGGGCCATATTCTCATTATTGGACCTGATGAAGTTGGACATGGCTAATTTTGCTGTAAACAGCATCAGGCCTCATCTGATGCAGCAGTCCGTTGAGTATGAGAGGAACAAGTTCCAGGAGTTTCTGGACAGACAACCAAGTAAGCGAATTATACAATTTAACATTCTTAATCATATACTCAAATCTGAAGAAATCAATCATTCCTGATTGGAAATGACAGAGTGCAGTATTAAAACCCAGTAAGCGAATTATACAATTTAACATTCTTAATCATTTACTCAAGTCTCAAGAAATCAATCATTCCTGATTGGCAATGACAGAGTACAGTATTAAGGCCGCCGCACATTGAGTGATGTGGCGAACTCCACTGCACACCGCGCGGGGTTTTGCTACAAGTTTTCATGAGTGGCGGAATTTCGGCCACTGACCATGCGGCAATTCAAAATTTGAATCATAGTTGCACGATGTGGTGACATCACAAATTATAGCTAATCTAAATGCACATGAACTTTCACATAGATGAAATATCTATTTCAATCAATCAATCAAACTTTATTCATATAGCACTTTTAAATGCAACTCACAGTGTTGTGCAATTAACACATCAAAAACACAACATAAAAAGAGTACCCGTCCCACTCTCCCCAACATACACAGATCTCCACAACATGCCTATGCTCTCTTTGTGTGGCAAACTGCATTTTCCTTGACTGCCACTCTTATCTTTTTATGGATTAAAAAGTGATATTGTATGCGGATCCTCAGAATGCAACGTTCAAATGCAACTTTTGTTCTTTGTCTAATAGTGACGTTGAGTAGAGTTATGTTGTCGCTGAAAAACCGATTCCTCTCTTTTTCAGATGCTTTAGACTATACTGAGAAATGGCTTAAGGACACATTAAAGAACTTGAGAGGGGCTTCTTCCACTGAGGCCTCAGCTGATCCTCCTGCTTTCCTCCCAGCTAATGTCCATAATCAAGCGTATTTGCGCCTGCTTAAATGGGAACACCTCTCAGAGCCCTTTCCTGAGGTAAACTCTTTGATATGTTTATTCAGTCTGTGACACCTTTGGAAAAACTAATTACAGTGGTACCTCTGCTTACGAGTGTCTCTTCATATGAAATTTTTAAGTTACGAAACGCCTCAACAGGAAAATATTGCCTCTTGTTACAAAAGAAATTTCAAGATACGAAAGGTAAAAATACAGTATAGGCTACTACTCGCAGCTCTGAGTTTCCTAAACGCAACATACTTATAGCTGTGCTGCTATTAGCTATTACCGAGCATCATCCTGCTATCCCATTGGCTAAGAGGGACCTCTATGTATGAGTCTATGTGTGCAGATAGATATGTGTTTATGCAGCGTCCTCGTCATTCGCCCCTCGGGCCATGAGGCGTTCCGATAGTTTTACGTAAATGTGCATCACCCAGAAAAAGTGTTCACCAGTTGGACAACCGCTCACTATGCTGATGTTTGCGTTGGACATTTTCAAAGGATTGTTAGAAGCCGACGAAAGCAAACGCCCTTGGATCAGTTCTTTACACAACGCCAAGCAAAAACCCCTTCTGAGAGAGAACATGAACTAAAGAGGGCAAAAAACGATAAGGACGCAGTTAAGTTAAATGACCATCATTTTTATTCGTTACTCTGTTTTTTACATTATGCACAACTCTCATTTATTGTGCAATAATCTAAATGTAACATGTATTTTTTTACATATTTTGATGCATTTTTATGCTTGATAAACATTTATGTCTGAATTTTGGTAGGCTTGGAATGGATTAGGGTATTTACGTGGAGAACGCGTCCCTACTTACAAAATTTTCTCGTTAAAAAATTTCTTCCAGAACATATTAATTTCGTAAGTAGAGGTACCGCTGTACCATGTACAGTTGGATTTGCTCTGAGATATTCTTTCTTTCTTTTTTTTTTTTTTTGCTACTTAGACAATGTTGATGGATCAGGTTCGGTTCCAGGAAATGCAGCAAATAACTGAACAATTAGTTCTACTTTCATCGATATTACTCATAGTTTACACAACCACGGGGGAAGCCATCTCAGGCATTCCGGGGCTCATGGAGACGCTTAAAAACACTGTTCATGCCATGCTTGCAGATATGCATGCACCGTAAGTACAAACACCTCCCACAGTTTTGTTAAAACTTGTAAAGCATTACCTAGACAAAATTTGTAAAATTGAGTACCTTATTTACACCTATTTATGACAACTGGTGGCACACATTATACTTTGTATCTGTAATTTTTCATTTTGTTCCGATATGAGATCGTCTGTTTTTCAAAAATGTAATTTATTTATAAACTGTAACACAATAACATTGTGGTGCAAAATCTGCTTGAAGCATCTGTTTGATTAACCAATATACTTAGGCAATTACGTTGTACTCATAGGATTGCATTAGAAATTTAGGTATGAATTCATTGAAGATGTTTGTTGTACTTGTAACTTGTAGTGTTGCCAGGCAATGCAAAGTACAGCTACAATATTATACAAATTGCTGAAATTAATACCTTTCTGTGTCAAACCTGCCAATCAAAACTGAGCATTGTGATTCGACAATATGAGATACATCTGAGTGCGTAGGTGTACCTACATTTTTGGACCAGTCACTATATGTTCCTTGTAGTTTCAGCCTTAAAAACTACAAATTTTTCTCCATAAATAGGATTGGAATTTGTCCTTGTAGTTTTCGCAGGAGCCAATCTGTGTTGTTTCATGCAAATAACGTATTGCCTTTTCCAAGGTCTTTCAATCTGCAAGAGACCCTAGTGACCACTGGGGAGAAACTGTGCATGGAGCTAAGTCAATGTTTAACCCAGCATGGCTCCGCCGCATTATCTACTGACCAAAAAAACATTCTGATGGGGCAAATCTCTGCCACCATCCAGCCGGACAACACAGTCCGTCAGTTGATGGGTAAGTGATGTCCACTGCAATTTTTTTGTTGGTGGGTGAGATTGAATTGACTCTCCTCTTTTGTCTTCTCTTGGCATCTCTTTCAGACTCTCGGGTTCAGAGCTACCTGCTGGCCACTCTGGAGTCCAGTCAACACAAGACCCCTCCTCCTATACCTGGAGGTCTTGCACCCATCTGCAAGGAGCTACAAGCACTTGCTGTTCGCTTCAGTTGTCTCGTCAATTTCAATAAGCTGGTCTTCTCCCCATTCTACCGAAAGATTCTCCAAGAGTGCTTCTCATCAGGAGGTTGTGCCAGCACAAAGACGTAAGCGCTATGACAGTGATGTTAGGTACATTTTCAAGCTAACACTTGAATTCAACAAAAGGAGCTGAGGATAATGATAACACATTTAAAACACATTAAAATCACTACATGGAGGGGGAAAAAAAAAAAAAAACCTTCCGCTGTGTCCTCTGACCCTGCTTAGATATACATCAATTCTATGAAATCCAATGTGTTTTGACGCCGTGTAACCCATGACTAAGTAGGTACATAATGCTTTGGACCGTTTCTTAATTCTTGGGAGGTTTAAAGAACAGATGATAGTTACGAATGAATAACTGGAGCCCAAGTGGTTTTGCAGATTTAGATAAAAATGCAAAAGGAAACGTACAAATTTGGTGCACTAGCTATACCATGGAATGAACCAATATTGTATGTAAGTTCAGATGACAATTTCCACTGCATGGGTCTTCCTGTAGCTCCATAACTTAGTTCTTATAGTTCAGTCCAAGAAGATATGGACCAAAAAGTAGTGGAGGTGCTTTTAGCCAGCGGGTAAGTCAAAACAAAATAACAAGTCGACTGTGCGAGTTGTTCCTCTTACCAGGCTGTACACCGGTCCTCGAGGGCACCTTGCCTGTATGTTTTAGATATTTGCCTCCACCAACTCACCTAATTGACACCTGCTGTAGATAATCAGGAAAGAAGAATTGAAAAAAAGCATTAGTCTAGAAATTTTGCTTTAAACATTCAAACACCTGTAGTTGCAGTTTGTTTGTCAACCCATTGCTCTTTTGCGGTGGCTTCCCAAAAAGTGTTATGTTTCTCTTTTATGAATGTAGAAATGAAATTGAGTTGAAATGTGAGAAAGGTTCTGTGTTACATGGAGTGCTTTAATTAATTACTTTTGTTATTTAGTTAACTGACATTTGTATTGGAGAAATAAAAGAATCCCAGTCATTTGTAATATCTTTGCCATTATTGGAAGTGGAGTGTGGCAGTACTGATTTGTGGCATTACTTCTATTCAGACATATCTATACTATAATGACTTTTTTTCTCTATTCTACTTAAGTGCGAATTGTGAAAGTATAAGACAGTGTAACAATAGAAAATACTTGAAGTTTTATGCTAACAGTTTGTAAGAAACAGATTGAGAACCCCAAGCAGTGTGTGTCCTGTTTTTGCTCAGCTTTTAGACAGAGTGGCAAGCCTGCAGGGTTGTATTTAAGATTTCATGCCAAAGTAACCAGTTTCTGTTGCTCTCCTCCCTTTGCAGAAGTGTTGATATCGTGTGGAGTTAAAGTTGATTGTGTGCAGCTGTTTAACAACCTCGATTGAGCCAACAGCCAAAAACTATCATGGCATGTGCCCAACAACAATGTCAAAACTATATACAGTACTGTGTACTCTGCACACAGTAATTTGAATCTCATTTCATCAATCTACCATATTTTCCACACTAAAAGGCGCACTGGATTATGAGACGCACCTTCAATGAATGGCCTATTTTGTAATTTTTTTCATATATTGGACGCACCGCACTATAAGACACAATCTACAATGCATCCACTAGATGGAGTTACGCTCAAGGAAATGCTTACAGAACTGTAGCAACGCCACTGGAGTGACGCGCCCCCTCAGCAGTCCATAGTCCGCTGCTCCTGCTGTGCGTGCAACCACGTCACAGCTTTGAACAATCAAACTTTACTCATATAGCACTTTTTAAATACAACTCAGTGTTGTGCAAGTAACACATCAAAAACACAACATAAAGAGTACCCCTCCCACTCTCCCCAACATACACAGATCCCCACAGCTAAGCTTAGCTGTTGAGTGGCTTTGCTACAGAACGATCAGATATCAGTAAAACTTATTAAATAAAGCAGCGACACAGTTCACTTAACCAACAGCAAGTTATAACATTGGCTCATTAACATTGAATTCTCTTGCTGCTGCTCTATTTCACTGTTCAACTGCGTAACTGATCACCTTAAGTTTCAACAAGCACGTCTCTAGCAAGGAGCCATTTTGGGGTTGACTATTACCGTAATAACACAAGGCGCATCGGATTTTAAGGTGCGCTGTGAGCTTTTAAAAAAATGGAAGGCTTTTAGGTGCACCTTTTAGTGCGGAAAATACGGTACTTATTCAAATTTAAAATCTGAGTTTGTGTAATTGAACAAAAAGTTGACTAACTAATGGAATTTAAAGCAGGTCAAGCACAGTTATCTTGAATGATCTTTTTCAGAGCAATTAAATGAAATTGAATTCCAACTGTATACCTGATGATCTCTTATGGACAATAATTTACTCCAGTATGCCGCGGTGGTTGGAAATCACAGCAATTGATGGTAGAATATACGAAATTAAGCTGTGTGTCTGCATGTTGTTTGATTGTTTTGCATTTTTTTTTTTGCTCTCAAAAATCACAGATTTTAAAATATTCGTGCACAGTAAAGGTCAAATTATGGAAAGATTATTTATTTACCAAATTTGATTTGAATCGCACAGTATGGCTGAATGAGTTTATTTGTATTCACTTTTTAAAATGTTTTTTATTAATTTGTTCCACATCAATGAATTAAAATCCAGTTCCACTCTTCATGAAAACTAATTTAAATCCCATGAACTCAGTTAACTTGGATTATTGTAAACCAATTGTTGTCATACACTGTGACATTGAAAAGTCACTGACACTACTCACAGAAAGCGATGAGATTGTCATGAACTCTGACCATTGTTCTGAAGTGATTGCTTATCTTGTAATGGCCATCCATGGTTTATGATGAGTGAAGGTTGTAAACATCCCTCAAGCAGAAAAGGGTCAAGGCGACATAACATGCTTTAACTGTGACCATTCCATTTCATCTGGCACAATGGGGCAATCCGCAAGGAAGACATCAGGAGGCGAGACATCTCATTCCGTGACGTGACCCCGGATCAGTGGAATAGAGAATGAATGGATGGGAGGAAAATCTTCCATCAAGTATGAAAGGGTACATGAAGTTGCTGAAAGCAGGACGCTTCGTCTGCACAAAACGAAGAGGCAGCCATCAAAATGGGCTCTAGGTGCATGAACATCGTGTGCCTCACGTAAAAGTCACACTGCAGCGAAGGTGCTCGGTCTGCCTTCGCAAAGGTGGGCAAAGTAAAATCAGAATATGGTGTATTATTGTTCATGCTCATTTCGTTTGCGTGGATTCCTTGCCATTTTGTTGCAAGTTAGTTTCTGTTTACTTACCGGTATTACCTTGCTAGTTGCAAGTGATTTATGTTCTTTCTTTTATCCTGACTCTTCGTTGGCAACGACTTTATTTGTGCTTTTTCGGTCTTTTATTTTTCCATAATTTTCTTGTTCTACTTTATCCTCGTCGATATTTGTGGGATCCCCTCACCTGTTCATACCCGAACCTGACAGGAGCAGTACATTTCTCTGACTTTGGGTGCCGGACTACAAATACAGTGAAACTCCTCTAGAACGAAACCTACATGGGTGAAAATACCCCCTAATGTAAAAAAAATCTTCATGCATTAACACATTCCCATTCTCCTGCCCCCCATACGACGAAAAAAAAAACCCCTGTTGCGTTATACGAAATCATTTTCTCTGCTCCAGCCTCGCGAAGACATTCACTACAACGAAGTCTAATCCAACAGCGACCTCTACTGCTTTGTTCGGAAACGGCAACAGCAACCACCACACTGGTTTACACATGCGCAGTAGTCCAGGAATTATTTGTTATTGTTAGATTCAGACAAAAGCATGGACGTTGCATTGCTAAAATGGCTACAAAACGGACCTTTGGATGTCAAGCAGCTAAGACAAGAAAAGCTCTGATGCTGGAAGAGAGGGTAAAAGTGATCAAAATGAAAGACGGAGCAAGCAAAATAAAAGACATTATCAAAGAAAATGATGTAAGTGAAAGTGAATACTGATCGTAAATTTTGCAATTTCTTTCCCTTTTTTTCTTTCGACACTGACAATATGAAGTGTCAAATAAGTGTGTGCTCATACTTATGCACTATTGGAATAAAAATAGAGTACACATACGTTTGTGTGTGTGTGTGTGTGTGTGTGCTTACATCTGAGATCAAATTTACTACAATGAAAAACCCCCTGTTGTGAAAAATTTCTTGCTGCAAACATGATTTCGTTGTAGAGGAGTTTCACTGTATACTACCCTAGTTTTAAGTTGTTATATCATCAATCACCACTAGATGACAGACAGTTGCGCTTACACTGTCCTGTACCACAATGTGTAAGAGCCCAATAATTCTGGGCGGATTTGGAATGATATGCAGGACAAACAGTACCACAGAAAATGTGCGTCGGACCAAACGTTGTCGTGTGAACGGGGCTAATATGTCATGTGATCATCTGCAGCCAGTGATGGCCAAGCGGGCGTGTCATAACTAATTAACATGTTGAGTTGCATGTGTCTTACCCTCCATGGCAGAGGCTCCGTCGAACCCCTGAGACCGACTCACCGAACCCCGGGGGTTCGATCTAACCCAGATTAAGAACCACTGCCCTACAGTCTTCTGTGACGCAGTTGACATAGCTAATGACCTTCTGTGCCTAATTGTAAAGATTTTTTTTCTTGACTTCCCCTTTAAATTTTTACTCAGAAGTACAATTTATAGTGCAAGATTGGACTACATGCCCGGCAGCTCATGACGTACTTCCGGTGGAAAATACGGAGACTTGTGAACTTCCGGCTTCCGTATGTTCCAAGCAGCGAGGACGCCATCTGGAGGAAAAATAACTCCCATTATTGAAAGTTGTGTTAGCGTCGGTGTTCGGAATAGGTATGTATGTATATATTTTTAGCTCGGGGCTGGCGTTTTTCAAGGTAGAAATGTCCTCCGAAGTTGTCACGAAGGAATAGCTCTTCAAGCCAACTCTGATGTATGTTTACCACTGAGACTGTGCTCACAAAACAGATAAAATGCCCATCCATCCATGCATTTTCAACCAGCCTATCCTCATGAGGGTCGCGAGCATGTTGGAGTCTATCCCGGTTGTCTTCAGACAGTTGGCGTGGCACACCTGAACTGGTTGCCAGCCAATCAGGGCACACATAGACAACCATTCACACTCATAATTACACTTAAGGACAATTTAGAGTGTTCAGTCAGCCTATGATGCATGTTTTTGGAATGTGGGAGGAAACTGAAGAAAACCTTAGTGGGCACGAACTGGAATCGAATCCTACACTTCCGTACTGTGCGGTTGATGTGCCATAGATGGCAATTTTCCGCGTGTCCGCGGAAATCCGCTGTTTTATTTCTTAAATTGATCATTTTTGTGAATCGTCTAAATCCGTTGAGAAAATTTTGGGGGCGGTCAGGTACCTTATCGTCAAATTTTCGCGAGCTCTCCCGAACAGTCTCTCCATTTTCCGTTTGTAAACAGCCCTGCGATTGGACGTGTATGAAAGCTTCAACTAATCAGATCACTGAAGGCATTATTTGTTGCGGAAGTCTTAGCTCGATTATATACGGCCCAGCGATTGGTTAACTACAAGCGATTGGACCAATCAAATTGCACGTAACATATTGTTTTACCTGATTCATGGCGGCCTGTTCGTCTTGCAAATTCATTGTTCTGGGATCGTTTTGAGCGGAATTATGAAATTTTTGACGAAAGACCAGGAGTCTTCAATCCTAGAATCCTAGAAATTGACTCAAACGTCAAGAATAAATTCCGATGGGACTGGCTTGACAGAAAAGCCACTGTAAAGGTAAAAATGGTTCCAAGTTCGACGAAGTTACAGAAGCTCTTGGACAATTTTTGAAGAAACCAGACGTAGCAGGCAAAGCTTATTGTGTGTATTGTAGTGACTTAATTAACTATGGCTCCCGTGGATGCGTGGCATTGACAGATCATGCAACAAAAGTGAAAAAAACATGCCGACAAAATCGCCATTCGACGGAGCAATTATTCTTTGGGATCGGCATTTTTCAAACAAACTGCGTCAGCGGATACAACTAAAGACGTTACGCGCTGGGGTACTTTGGCTGAACCAAGCAACGAAATCTGCTCCACTGACGCCCCTCGCCGATAGACAGGTACACTCCGAGGTATATAAATTTTTTATTCAAATATACGAGGATGATATTTTCAATTTTATTTGGTATGCATTTGTAGCAACAGCATGATAACATTTATTTGTTTTTATTTGCGTTTTATATTCATATTGATAATTCACGTTTTGTCTTGGATAATAAAGCACGGTTAGGCATAATAAATTGTATGCATAATAAATATTCACTATCACTGTATGAGGTAAGAATCAACAGCTTTTTATCACATTTACACAACACTTTATGAATACAAGTCATGAACAAATCTTAAATATGGCAGGGAATGTGTTTACTTTTTTAGTTTTGATTTTGAGCAGCAAATTTGGAGTTACATATTGGTGCTCACCAGGAATGCATAAGCAAAATTGCACAAATTTTCACTTGAAAGAATAGTGGCGATCTTGGGATTTTTTTCTGTTCAATTTTCAAACAGTGTGTAAATTTAATACACTTCATCTTCAGCATGTTTAGTGCCACTTTTGTAAGTAACCACGCCCCCGTCCAGGCCACGCCCCCGTCCAGGCCACGCCCCCGTCCAGGCCACGCCCCCGTCCAGGCCACGCCCCCGTCCAGGCCACGCCCCCGTCCAGGCCACGCCCCCGTCCAGGCCACGCCCCCGTCCAGGCCACGCCCCTTCCGCTTTTTTCATCACTCGCCATTGCCATGTATG
>NW_017805498.1:1307166-1317558 GCF_001891065.2 Hippocampus comes | reverse complement strand
TGTGTGTGTGTGTGTGTGTGTGTGTGTGTGTGTGTGTGTGTGTAACCCTCCCCTCCCTCTTCTACCACGGATCTTGACCAATCACGTGCGGCTTTAACCGAAAGGGGGAAAAAAACAGGAGGAATAAAAAAGTCGGCTCCCATTAAAGCGGCTCCCTCTTAGGAGCCGGCTCATGTCGTTCACTTCAAAGAGCCGTCTCTAAGAGCCGGTTCGTTCGCGAACGACACATCACTACTTTGCGTGCGAACCAGTCGACCACCGTGGCACCTGTAACCTTATTGTTATTCTTATTTTATTATTGGTTGTCTTCTCTTTTCATAAGCTCCAATTTGTTGTATCTGCACCACAGAGCGTGGCAATAAAGATGTTGTATTCTAAATCGTGGTTGTTTTTGCCCATCCCTCAACCCCACCAAAAGAGAAAAAAATGTCAAAATAAGCCGTGCAAGTCTATGTTCGCACCGACCTGCATGTATTGTGATGCAGCACGCCAACACTTGGATAACTGCAACAAACAGTAAGATTCTGTGTCATGTATGGTAATTTGACGTCATTTCAACACATTGCGTGTATATTTTAAAGAGTTTGACGCCATAGCTATGCGTTAGACGAGCGGCCGAAAGTTAGCACGCCTCCGTCTGGATTCAATATGCTGCGGTGGCACGTGCATATCGTAAATTGATTCAGTACCTGTACCTTTAGGTTTAGGCACTGCCGTTTTTTGTTTTTTGCTGCTGTTGTATGATTGTTATTTTTTTTTCATACCAACATCTGTACTTCCACTTTAGTGGAGTATGCGTACTTTTCCCACAACATTTTTACAACTTATTAATTGTTAGTTACTATATAACTATTTTTTCTGAATACCTGTCATGTGTTGAGTGACTGCTTCCCCGCAACAAGAAGTTTTTGGATTGATTAAGTAGAAATGATCATTCGATGAAGTCATTTGTTGAGTTCCTCAGTTGTCAGTGGCTGACATTTCACTTCAATACCTCTTCTCCCCCCTCTCCCTCCCTCTCCCGCTAACCCTACCCAACATTCCACACGTGCGAGGAAGCAACAGCTAGCAGCAGCAGCCCCGACGTCTGTCAGCAACAAGGCGTATTACCATGCAGAAGTTTAGAAACGCCGATTTTTCGCCCTGAGCAGACTCAAAAGCAAAGTTCGACGACACGTGAGACGTCTCGGGAAACAACGGGTCATGGCCGGCATTGTCAACTGATTGTTATTTGGAGCTTCAAAGGTGCAAAAAGTCAGTGAGCTGATCTCGACGTCGAACAAGATGGCAGCAGAAGCAGCAACACCAATGCAGGGTTTGACGGTGGCGTGGCTTCTCGCTGCTCAACCCTTTGACGCGATGGCTCATTTGGTTTACGGGTCTTATTGAAGGTAAGGCATCTTAGCAAATAAAACTGCATTGTGTCAATGATCTTCGTCTGTTGGGTATGTTGACTGGTTCACTGAAATGACTTCGTCCATTGCTGGATTGTTTGCTAACATAAGCTAGCCAACTTCGTTGTGTTTGCGTTAGCAGACTAGCTTTGACACGAACTGTTCACCGTCATTTAAGTGCAGCTAAGGCTACACAGTTTAACGTTTATTTGTTCGGGTTAGTTTGAGCTGACAAACTCGACGTGAATGTGAAAATGATCGCGAACTAACTTGTGAATTAACTGTGAAGAAGAGGCTCGTATTATGCAACAGGCGTTACTCGCGTAACGCATACAGTACAAAAGTATTCATTTGTTAAATCTGTTTTTCTTAAACCGTTGAAGTAACACTCGCATTCGATCTGTCTATCACTTAATTATAACATGGGTTTCAACAGGTGTCCAGACTGTTGCTGCCCTTCCCCCAAACAGGCAAACACCAACACCACCCCTCCCTCCGTCCCTCCCATATGGTTACCGTGTCCTAGATAGATCACTAACAAACTGCGTGGACATCTTGTATTCTTTGACACAAGTGTTCATCTCCACAAATACCCATGTGGCTCTGCATTTCAAACATGGATCTCGTCGCCAAGCTGTGAGATATCAGCGACCTCTTCAGCAGACGTTGGTTATGTATATGTTTTTGCTGTGGTGTTTGCATGTGTGAATGAGGGAGTAAGCAAAGTTCTGATGGACATGGCCACATGGCAAGGACGCACAAGGTGAAATAGTCGTTCCTGAGAAGCCACATGGTGAAGGCTTTTTTGCATTACTATTTACTTAGTCTGTTGCATCAGGTTCCTATTTATACTTTTCCAGACCTGCAGCTGTGGGTGTTGATTGTGGATCTAGTTAAAAATAAGCCGTTACCATCAGGGAAGCACTGTATTTTATTTTTCATTTGTGTGTAGCTTCCTGTGTGCACATTTATATGTAAAGGGAAACCTTCAAAGTTGAATGCAATCTATCACGTGAAGCTGTTCAACTCATTTGTTTGGATTCCAAACACAATTTGACATTGAGATCAATGAAATTTGTGACCACTAATACTAATTCAAATTGCGTCTGTCATAAACCCTTTATAGGCAATGTCTGTATTTTATGCAATGTACTTACAGGTCAAAATTTGAGATACACAGCTAATAGATAGCTGTTAGCGAACGCTACAACAGTTTTTATGAGAAAAAATATTTTAACACACAATAAGAGTAAATTTACTTTTGATGTTAGTCATATAACTCGTAAATCAAGATACCACTTTCAACTCCTCATTACGCTCTCATCAGCACAATATATTAAAGCCCATCAACTACATTTATCTTTATTAGCAATACTCTTTTAAAAGTAGTCAGTTAAGTTAAAATGAAAGAAGGCAATATACAGTACTCAATTCAAGATGCATTAGGATTAACTCATAGCCTAAATTCTAATTAAATCAAACCCCGGGATGGTGAGAAATTACCCACAATATTTAGTAATATTTTAACCTAGTTACAGGTCAAACAGAAATTAATCATTCTAATATTAATGTGTTCTCTGAAACTAAGTCTGCTTACTCATGACTACTATTTACAGGTGCTTGCCCAAAAGAGTGGGCTCATATTGCCACATCAAGATGAGCCACACTGATAATAGACATCTCCCGCAAAAAACAACATAGTATTAGTTTGAGGGGGTGTGTATTTATGCAACCAGGCTATTGTATTTTTTTCCTCCTTAAAAGACAAGAGTTAGTTTTTCAATTGAGTTGCACAGGTATGTGCCACATCAAGATGAGCCACACTGATAATAGACATCTCCCGCAAAAAACAACATAGTATTAGTTTGAGGGGGTGTGTATTTATGCAACCAGGCTATTATATTTTTTTTCCTCCTTAAAAGACAAGAGTTTGTTTTTCAATTGAGTTGCACAGGTATTCACAAAGTAGGTTAGAAAACGTTTTGAAATGATTTATCTTGTTCCCATTTCTTCTATCACAAAAATCTGGCTTTTGTACACTGGTGTGACTTTTTAAGAGACATCACAGCCAACATAATTTGTTTCTATGCGAGAAAGTCAGTGTCTGTTTTTTGGTCAGGTGGTTTTTGAAGCACGCCCAATCTGCCTGTCTGAGCCTGTATGAGACGGTTCTAGTAGTTGGGAAATCCACAGGCTCCCCACAGGCATTTCTTTTCAAACAAAACACTGTTTGAGTGTGATGAGTTTACATTATCAGGTGTCAGAGTGTGAAACCCAAGAACAGTCTTAAGTCCCCTATCGTTTTGTGCTGGTCAAAGCAGGACTTCTCCGTTATTTCGCCTTGCCAGTCTGAATAAGTTGTGATTGAATGGGTCAGGACAATGTTTGCAGTCTCCAATTAACACATCTGTGAAAGGAAAGGAACACTTTCAAATGCATACTTGACATAGAATGAATTAAAAGCCAGATGTGATATCACCATATTTTTATTTTTGTAAAGCAGTAAAATTGTATTCATGTACTACATGAAAGGCTATACTAGTCACTTTTTCACTAAAACCTTCATGGCTAGGATTATTGCCTTCCATTCCAGTTCCAGGCCTGTGCAACACAGCTGCGTCAGTAACAAAACACTGTTGCATTGATGTGGTACTTGTGCTGTGTTCCAATGTTGCTGCTGCTGCATTTGGATGACAAGTCATTTTAATTTTAGTACTGGATAGTTAATCCAAAATTAATGTAGAACAAATTTTTTAGTCCTGGATAGTTAATTCAAAACTAATATAGAACAATTTTTGATCAAAACCTCCATGTGTAGTATGAAGAGCCAAATGAATATTGTGTAGAAGCAGCTGACTTTTCTTTTATCTTCTTTTGAATGGTCTTCAAGATGTTGCGATCTGAAGTCTAGTTTGGTTTGATTTCTAAGTCATACTCAGCCTTATGGTGTAGCGTTTCCTTGTATACTGCTTGCTTTGCGGTTTTGCTCGGTGTGAAACTGACCCGCTGCATTACAACAGGCTTTCCTCATCTCCTATTACAGTACGCTAGTTCCCCTTTCTTGTAAGAGTTCCATGTTGGCTCAGCCTTTTAGATATGGTGTATGTAATTGCAACAACTTTTGTTTTTGAAAAAAAAAAGGAATACTTTTTAGTTTTTTGTCTTTTTTTATTAATCACTTGGAAAAACAATTTTAAAACATTGTAATTATTGATTAAAGTATGGGAAATAATTGTCAAAATAATAAACAAAATTCGAAAATCATGGTATAATTACGATATTATCAAAATTACTCATTTTTATTCTTTCAACACATCCACAGTACTTAAAACAGTCGAGGGCTAAATCTGCTTGCTTTATTTGCAACCTCCTCAGTCCTTGCATTTCTGTTTGCAATTAGAAATGCCACCGAAGGAGCTCAGCCAGTGAGCAAGGAGGGACCAAGGATTTGAGAAATTACATTTTCTCGACCTGATGGCGTCAGTTAAAAATGAGGAGACATCATTGACGTGTTGTCGCAAGTTTGATCTTTTCTGTCTCTAAATTATTACCATCACAACACATGTACACTTCATGTTTCAAGTGGAACTAAAGTCAAACATGATCAACACCGTTACTCTGCACAAGCACGCAGTCAGTCCCGAGTGGGCATTTCTTGCCTCAGCGCCCCAAGATCTGCACCCATTACTCACGACACGTTTGTAAAGATTTGAAAATGTTTATTTTACCATTGTGGTAGACTAATATAAATGAATTATACTGTTTTCATTTAATACGTTTATTTGCAATGCCAAAACAGGTTGCAATCTCAAAACTTTGGCGTCATTTTTATTTTTTTGATGTTGCTACATTCATTTGAGAAGATTTCATCCCAATTACAGACCTGGTAAGTGGTCACTATGAACCAGTTTAATTTAAAGTAATTTTAGGTTTAATCTGGCCCAATAAAACACTCTGCAGAATGCACATATTTCAACAAAAATCCATCCATCCATCCATTTTCTGATCTGTTTATCCTCACAAGGGTCACACGGCCTGCTGGAGCCCATCAGAGTTGTCTTCGGGCAGTAGGCGGGGTAACATTAATCAAGAAATTACAAAAAACAAAGGCTGAAGTGTCATATTTAATTTGAAGTCCTGTTCTGCTTCCAATCCAGCCGGCAACTCTCTGTTTTTATCTGTCACTGCTGTGGATTTTAAAAGAGGTTCGTGCCCTTGATGTGAGCTTCGTGGCACCGCCTTGATGCTTGCTTCTCAATGTGCATGTAAGAAAGTTGAGACCCTTGATAATATGGCTGCTTGAGAACAACCTCTTGGTTGTGGTCGAAGCATTGAGGAGCAAAGGGCTAGGAATGATGCAATTAAAAGCTGAGATGCATCACTTCAACAAACTTTCTTGACACAAATTGCTACTTTGCTACGTGAAAGGGTTTTGGTGACATCTTTTGGCGATTTATGTCGTCATTGGAAGAACACACAAATGCAAATGGGGACAAAAATGGAAATAACCACATGGGGAAAAATTGTTGGTGCTCCTCTGTTCATGAAAAATAAATAAATCCAGACATCCATTTTCTAATTTGCTTATCCTCACGAGGGTCACGGGCGTTGCTGGAGCCGAGCCCAGCTGACTTGGGGCAATAGGGGAACTGGTTGCTGGCCAATCACAGGGCACACATAGACAAACAACCATTTACACTCACAATCACACCTAAGGACAATTCAACCTACAATGCATGTTTTTGGAATGTTGGAGGAAAACTGACTTCTCGGAGAAAACCCACGCAGTCACGAGGAGAACATGCAAACTCCACACAGGAAGGTTGGAGCCAGAATTGAACCCCACACCTCTCCACTGTGAGGCGGACGTGCTAACCAAGCAACCACACCATGCCACCCACCCCATAAATACATTTTAAAAATACAGTAAATATATATATATATAATATACACACATACTGAAAATGATTTCGGTTTTAATCAAAATTAACCAATGACAAACAGACATTAATTTTGAATAGTGGCTCAACCTAATGACTTGAAAAATCAAACTCGTGAAACAGGCCGAGAAAAAAAATAAGGCTGCCAATAGAAAAGATTGAAAAAAATTTACCAATAGGGACATGTTCAATCAAGATGTGTCCTCTGATTAGCATCAAATTTGTCTTCACATTTGTAAGCAGTCAGTCAGCCATTTTAAATTGTAACACAGTCGTTACTGCTGTGTGGTGATGTGTGTCACATTCAACTTGGCCCGAGTCATTAAAGGAGGGAGGTGTCTCGGGAGATTGGAAGTAAATTAACAAACAAGCATGTTAAAGTTAAAGGCTATAAGACCATGTCCAAGCAGCTCAATGTTCTTGTGACTACAGTTTCATCCATCCTATCCATCCATCCATTTTCTGAACCGCTTTATCCTCACAAGGGTCGTGGGGCGTGCTGGAGTCTATCCCAGCCGTCTTCGGGCAGTTGGCGGGGGACACCCTGAACCGGTTGCCAGCCAATCACAGGGCACACAGAGACGAACAATCAGCCGCGATCACACTCACACCTACGGACAATTTTGGAGTGTTCAATCAACCTGCCATGCGTGTTTTTGCAATGTGGGAGGAAACTGGAGTACCCGGAGAAAACCCACCCAGGCACGGGGAGAACACGCGAACTCCACACAGGAAGGCCAGAGCTAGAATCCAACATTGCACCTCTACACTCTGAGGCTGACACGCAAACCACTGGACCACCGGGCCGCCAGTGACTGCAGTTTTACATAATCAAATATTACAGATCCACAGGACTGTATGTAGCCAACCTCCCCCGGCCGGATGTGGCTGTTGAAGCAAAATTGATGGCAAATTGAAGGTGAATACAAATGACAACAAAGTACAGAACATTCTCCAAAGAAATGAAAGGTGAACTTGAATGCCAAGGTGCAAATCCAATTCCAATGAGGTTGGGGTGTCTCAGTCATTTTACCACCTGTCCCAACTTTTTGGCAATGCGTTGCACCAGTAAAATTCTAAGTTAATGATTATTTGCTAAAACCAATAGGGTCAGTTTGAACAATAAATATCTTGTATTTGTCATATATTCAGTTAAATATAGGTTGAACATGTTTTGCAAGTCACTGTATTCTGTTCTTATTCACGTTTAATACAATGTCCCTACTTCATTGGAATTGCTTTTTGTACACTAGTGTGAGATTGCACCATCTCTCACTGTTTGAGCCAAAGTGGATGTTATGGGAGATGACCACGAAGGATGCCATTGTTGAAAATAAACCATATATATAAATCATAAAGCAATCAAATTGCCAACCTGCATGTTTACAAGCCACAAAGCATCTGGGACAATGTCCTATGGACACACAACACAAAACTGGAACATTTTGGCAAGACACACATGCTCAATCTTCACAGGCTCAAAAATGAAGCACACCAAGAAAGGAACACTGTTCCTAACTGCGGAACTTGGAGGAGGGTCTGCTATGTTCCTTGCCGTGATTTGCTGCATCTGGCACAGGTTGTCTTGAATCTGTGCATGGTTGAGTCAAATTTTAAGATTATTAAGGTATTCTAGAGAGAAATGTGCTCCATAGTGCGGTCTCGTAATTGACCCAAAACACAGCAAAAAACACCCAAGAAGGACGAAGAGCAAATTATTGGACTATTCTCAATTGGCCATCTATCATCCTTGATCTAAATCCTATTGGACATCTGTGGAAGGAGCTGAAACATGCCACCTGGAGAACGCAACCTGCAAAGCTGATGCAACTGTAGCAGTTTGCTAAAGAAGATTGGGCCACAATACCTACTCAGAGGTGCACCAATATGATTGAAAGTTTAAAAAAAAATATGTTTGATTTCAGGAATTGCCTCAAAAGATCATGCAACACAATATTAAGTCTAGGGCACCATTATTTGTTCAGGTCTGTTTTTTCCTTTTTTTTTTTATTTAATTCTATTGAACCACAATTCAAAAGCATTGTCTCATGTTCATTGGTTAAATTTCACACACACACACACACACACACACACACACACACACACACACATATACACAAATTCCATTAATCGTATATTTCTTTCTGTCAGTTATTTTTCTTTCATTGACAGAGGGGTACCAACAGTTTTGTCCACTTTGGATGGTGAACCTCAAATTGGGAGGGAGGGCTTCACTGTACTCGTAAATTCTAAATACCGGTAGTTTTATCCCTATCTGTAATATGCATGCATTTGAAACTGGATTTTGAATAGTGTTCTTCTGTATTTTAGAATTCTACATATGCAAGTTTTTCTGCTGGTTGTTGTAGCTAGAGGTGCAGTGCCCGTAATTGTCGACTTTACTCAAGAAGCTTTGAACTTAGCAAGCACGTTTTTCTCTTCTCACAACTACTCAAATGCTTCATTTTTGTGTGTTTGCGTGTTTTGTCTGTTGGTATTGTGAAAACGTCTCTGAGTTTACTGTCTGTCACAGCGAGATTGTGGTACTTCAGCTTTTGGAGGTGACGATTTCCAGTCATGTTTCTCTGTTTGGCTGCATTTATCGTGACCCATTATTGCCAAGTGCAATACAGCAAATTTCTGCTTTTTATCTGCTTCAAGAATGCATGGCTAAACAATTAGAGGAGTGCAACCAGTGTATTTTTGATTGCAGATACTGCCATGATTGACAGGTTATCAGTCCTGGTTATCCCAAGGCTAATTTAATTAATGCAAACAAAAGAAATAAGTAAAACTAAAATAGAAAAAAAATATATATTTTCATTGACGAAAAAAAAAATCAAAATTCTGTATAAAATACAAAAACTAACTACTACATTTTATTTTTACAGAACTAGTAATTATAGCAAAACTGTTCTTCGTTTTTGTCTTTAACAATTTGAAACATGAGCCTTTGGGGTTGATTTTTAAATGTTGCTTTAAATGTATTTAATTCGGTATTAGCCAGAAGTGGGACTTTCGAACAGTTGTTGGGGATTTATAGTCGTGTGGCACAAGAATATCGGGTTATTTTGTATTTGTGCCATTCCAGCACCCTCTGGTGGTTAGTTTATTAGTAAATTTTAATTTGAATTAGGCATATTTTGGTCACCAACATTGAAGACCCACGCTAATCCTCAGATTCAGGGTAACGTAATACGTTTGAGTTCTTCCACAAATTGACTTGCTTCACAATGTATGCATGCATTAGCAAGTAAGTGCCGCTATATGAAGTGTCTTTACGTTATGAGCCGACATTGACCATGATTCTTTCAGAGATGAAAGTCCTCTGGATTTTCCCTGAATTCTGGGTTTTTCAAATTTTTATGAAAATATCTCCGGAGAATTGAGGAAAATTTACCTAAAATTAATCCGGATATTAGTTGACAACATTGAACGAAGACGCGTTTGAGTTCGTTGTTTTGCTTTCACGAGCGTAGCCATGTTGAGACACTAACACTAGGAACAGTTAACAGATTTTCGTCTCTTTATAAACACACTTGCTAAACCCCAGTGGAACGAATAAAAGACACTGTGGACAAGACAGTTGTCGTAAAAAATATATTTGGACAAAAAGGGAAACACACAGATTGGCAGAAAAACGTGTCCATCCGACTTCGAGTGTCGTCTCGGCTAGCTTAGTTTAGCTGTTGTCGTGTGTGACGTTGGGTGTGTGACGTCGGTGTGTGACGTCTTTGCGTTGGTGCTGATTGGTTGAAATCAAAAGACGTGCTTGCGTACATGTTTGCGCCGAAGCATGCACAGCAGAGAGCAGCGGACTATCTACTGCTGAGGCTCGCTTAGCTTGAGTGGCGTCGCCACAACAGTAATACCCTTGCCTCGCATTCTCATGGCCTCGCCATAGCTCGAAGATTTTGAAATTTCGGCGAGAACGGAAGCCACAAAGGGTGCACGTATGCACACAAAAGGAAGATTAATAATTGAATGTCGAGTATTTGAATAGCGTTTTGAGTAAACTAATTCATGCGTGAGCGGCCAGGTGTCTGTGCGCGCGTGTG
>NW_017805498.1:1270212-1306886 GCF_001891065.2 Hippocampus comes | reverse complement strand
TTATTATTATTAAATAAATCTGCTCACCTGCAATTTATAATGGCGCATTGACTACAATTATATATATATATATATATATATATATATATATATATACAATTTTTTTTTTTTCCCCGGAATTTTCAGAAAAGTCCACTTTCATCTCTGTTCTTTGCACCGCTGAGCCAGTAGGAGCACAGATCACTATCCAATCCTATTTCTTCATCACTGCTGTTATTTACATAAACACAATACTGAATTGTGCTTTTCTTCCCCCCATTTTTAAAAACAATACCGTGACATACAGTATCGTTTGCTTTTCTAAAAAAATGCCAACTTCCCGACAATATTGTGATAATTATCATGAGGTTCATATCGTCGTATCGTATTGTGATGTTTGGATATCGTTACATCCCTGCTATATAATACCTGAAAGTGATTGAAGGATGGATGGTTATTTTTTTAAATATTTTTGTAGAGTTTTTCCTACGCAATATTTATTTTGCAGACAATAGACAAAAAAAAATTAAAACAAGCAGAAAAATAAAATAAGCATTTTTGAAAAAACTAACACGAGTAATAATTGACAAAGCTGTCCTGAAAACTAATTAAAACTAACTAAATTGAAAAACAAATATCAACATGAAATAAAAATGAGCTGTGATGAAAATTCTCAAACTATCACACTAGGGCAGTGGTTCTTAACCTTATTAGAGGTACTGAACCTAACCAGCTCATATGCACATTCATCGAACCCTTCATTACTGAAAAATAAAAATTCATGAAGTGTTCCTTCAGTTTTTCCGGTTCGACACTAGAGTTGCTCAACTTGGCATGACAAATCATGCAGATAGAATGCTGAGTCCCATCACGTTCTGCGATCCATGTGAATCAATGACATACATATTCGTCCGACCACTTTTTTTTTTTTTTTTTTTTTACTAGACATAGTTAGCAGGTATTAAAGTATTCTAAAAATATCACGCAATGTACTATCACGACAGTCACATGTTGACTACTGAGTGAGCTATATTTCCCGCAGTACTGATTGGACAAGCAATGTAATGTGATCACCTGCAGCCAGCGATGGTCAAGCGGGCATGTCATAACTAATTGACATGGTGAGTCAGGTGTGTTTTAACCTCCACGGCAGAGGCTCCGTCAAACCCCTGAAACTAATTCACCGTACCCAGGTTAAGAACCACTGCACTAGGGTGTAGCCTGCCTCTTCCACTAAGACAGCATTTTTTAATTTTATTTATTTTTTGGTCACAGGCCTTCTTCGCTTTTTTATTTGTTTTAGTTTTTATTTATTTATTTTTACGGAAGTGATTCTTTCCCAAAGGTGACTGATGGACTTATTGGGACTGATTTTTGTTCGCTTCTCTCTTTTCAGGTATGGCCTCACAAGTCTTGATTCAGCCATCACACATGCACTCAGCTCAAACAAGTGCCTTAGGAACCAATAACAGCAAACACGCGGGGGAAGCCCACAGCAGTAATAACACCACCAGAGCCTTTCCCATACCACCCCCACCTAAAACTTATGTGATTGGCGTTAACTACGGAATTGCTTACCCCAACAACGTATTCCCATCAACAGTCGATGACTTTGAGAGACTGCACTGGGCAACAGCAATTGAAGAAATTGAGGAGAGGAGGCCTCGTCCGTTGGGATTGCGCACTGTGGAGAGGAGAGGAAAAGCCATCGCTGAGATCAAAGATCAGAGGTCTCATTGTCAGAACAAAGGACTACCGGAAAGGAGACTATCAGAAGAGGAAAGGGCCACAAACAAAGAAGGTTGGGGACATGTAAACCTTGACTCAGGTGTGACGCAGCGATGCAAACAGAAGAGAGGTGAAGTTGTAGAACTACGGCAGGATTACAACTGTGTTGGAACCATGCAGATAGTGGAGGAGGTATCTGATCTACCTTCACTGCCTGCTTGTAGTACAATGTTGCAAGCAGGGAATCATGATGTCCCTAAAGTAGACAAGGTTGGGGAATCAGCTGGCATTGGTAATGAATCGAATGGGACAAAAATCAGGTCTAACGTCACTACTGAGGCGATGCCTACCACAAACGGATCAGGAACAGGAGATGGTGACTATCAGTTAGTTCAGCATGAGGTTCTCTGCTCATCGAAACACAGCTATGAGGTGTTGGAGTTCCTTGGACGTGGCACCTTTGGTCAGGTGGTGAAGTGCTGGAAGAGGGGAACGAATGAAGTGGTGGCTGTCAAAATACTGAAAAACCACCCATCGTATGCACGTCAGGGACAAATTGAGGTGAGAATTCAACGTACCGTATTTTCGCAACCATTCGGCGCACCGTATTGTTGGGCGCAGTCTCACTAACGGGTGCTATTTTGGTATTTTACACATAGACAAAACGCACTGTATTATTGGGCGCAGTTTTACAGTGGTAAAACATACGCCAGCTTAAACATACGGCATGCGTGCACGCACGCTAAAAACACGTTAGCTTGAAGCATACGGTAGCATGCTAAGACATATGGATACACGCTAAAAACACGTTTTTAAAAAGGTAACGGAAGCAAAACTGAGTTCGGTTGCATTTTATTTAGCCAGCTTACAATGTACTCACGTTTTTTGATCAATCAAAAAACGTGAGTACACAGTCGAACAAACGTGAGTACACAGTCGAATGGTGACTGTGGAGACGCTTCTGCCGGCTGCTCTTTGATCAACAATCCACCGCTCCAGTTGGTCTTCCAACTCGGGCCACCTCGCCTTCTGTCCACGGAAACTCAGCTTCGTCTTTTTGACTTGGCGAAGCTCGTTCTCCTGCTTCCTCCATTTGCGAGCCATGGATTCGTTGACTTGAAATTCTCTCGCGGCTGCTCGATTCCCATGTTTCTCCGCATAACCGATGGCTTGAAGCTTGAACTGAGCTTTGTAGGCGTGTCTCTTTGTAGAAGTAATTTCGGGGGTTCTTAGAAACCAAAACCGAAGTTGTTTTGCAATAAAGCACATATCCACACTTTATACAGGTGCTGGTACCTGCTAGGGGCGTGCCTATAGCATCACTTACACGTCCAACCTTCACTCATTGGCGGACTTCTTCGCCGCATGCCTGTCCTCACTCACGTCAGCCTTTTTTTTCTCTCTCTTTCTCTCTCTCTCTCTCGCTTATATATACACGCCCACCCTTCACTGATTGGCCGACTTCTTCGCCGCATGCCTGTCCTCATTCACTTCCGCCTTTTCTCTATATAAACGCGTGTTGGCTCTCTGTCAGGTTTTGGTACTCAGCGCATACACAAGACGCTCCGCATTATAAGGCGTGCTGTCCACTTTGGAGAAAATTTTAGACTTTTAATGGCGCCTTATAGGTGTGAAAATACGGTATATTGCAATGTTATTTGGTTTATTATTTTAGGAGACGTGCATGTCATATGTGTTTTTAAACCTCTTCATATGCCATTGTGTTAACAGGTGGAGATCCTTGCTCGGTTGAGCAGTGAGAACGCAGATGAACACAACGTGGTGCGCGCTCTGGAGTGCTTTCAGCACCGGAGTCATACCTGTCTGGTGTTTGAGATGCTGGAACAAAACCTCTATGACTTCCTGAAGCAGAACAAGTTCAGCCCACTGCCACTCAAAATAATCAGGCCAATACTTCTGCAGGTAATGCTGACACTGTGAACTTTTACGCACAAGGACAGTTTAAAAGAATCCTCAATATTAATCACAGCCTGTAATTCAAACTAAAACTTGGTATGTTGTTTTCTTAGGTAGCAACAGCGTTAAAGAAACTGAAATCCTTGGGTTTGATTCATGCTGACCTGAAGCCTGAGAACATCATGCTGATAGACCCGTCCAGGCAGCCATACAGAGTTAAGGTTATTGACTTTGGCTCCGCCAGCCATGTCTCAAAGGCCGTCTGCTCGACCTACCTGCAGTCCAGATACTACAGGTGAGGCCCTGCACTTTTCGTCAAAGCTGTACATTTAACATCAGGTGTTAAGAACATAGAGGGTATGGCATGGCGTTGAAAAATAGAGTGATAGCCTTCCTTATTCAAAATCCCTTTTGTCTGGAACAGATCTCCCATCTGACCCCACCAAAGCAACTCCAGACCATCACAGTACTGCCACCTTGCTTGACAGATGGCGTCTTACAAATCTCCTTCTATGTGATCCAAACACCTCAACCTTTGATTCGTCCATCCATAACACCTCTTCCTCTATCCAACGTCTGTATTTTTTTTTTTTTTTTTGCCCAAATTAATCTTTATCTTTTCTTGGTCAGTCTCAGATATTACTTTTCTTTGCCCTCAAGGCCAGCATCCCGGAGTCGTCTCTTCAGTTTAGATGTTGACACTTCAGTTTTGTGGGTACCATTTAATGAAGCTGTCAGTTAGGGACCTGTGAGACATGTATTTCTCAAACTAGAGAATCTAATGAACTTCTTGCTGAGTGGTGCAGCCCGCGGGGCCTCCCACTTGTCTTTCTACTCTGGTTAGAGCCATTTTTGTGCTGTTCTCGAAACTCATTCACTCCCTAAAGACATATTTATACGTCTTTTCACACTCCACACGTTCAACCCCTGATACTTATTTTTTTTCACATTTTTTTCAAGACTTAGGCTAAAAAAAAATAAAAAGGGAGGGGGGGGTCTAGAATTAGCTGGTACTGAATGAGTTTTAAGGGAGTAGTCGACAACCGTTATAGGAAATCTTTAGTTTCTAGACAACATCTCGCATAGCTTTCATTTCTAAGAACAACAATAGGCTGTTGAGTCTCACATGAAAGTTCTTGTTTTCTGGCCATTTTGAGCTTTTAATCGACCCCACAAATGACATACTCCAGATGGTCAAACTGCTCAAAGGAAGGTAGTTTTATAGCTTTTCTAAGGATCTAAATTCGTTTTGGTCGTGTTAACATGATCACACAAGGGTTTTCTAATAGCCATTAGCCTTCTGACGCAATTAGCAAACACCTTGTACCTTGAGAACACTGGCGTGGTAGTTGCTGGAAATATGCCTCGATACACTTGCTGTGTGTGCGTGTGTGTGTTCATAAAAGACTGTTAATAAAAGAGAAAACAACTGATACAGCTTTGCAACTTTCCATCCATACCTGGAAGCTTAAACTCTACAGTATCTCTCTCTCCCTCCCTCCCCTTGCTACTTGTTGATGGCTAATGTTTCTTTCCTTGCAAAGTTATTTGCCATGAGCCTTGAGAGAAATGTGTATATCACGTTATCCAAAGCACAGTGTTTGTGCTCCAACCACCGTACAACAGGCATGCCATTCAATTCACTTCCGCTCTCTGCAACAAGTCGAAGCAAGTACGGCACATGGATTTGGAGCATGTAAACAATTGCTTCCATTTCTGCAATATTCTTTTACGCAGTACTTCTGCACGGTGGCAATTATTTTGTTCTGTATAGTAGTACTTGTTCACAGAGAGAAAAACATTCTCGTTGTCATCAATCCCACACACTTCAGCCCAATATGTGGACTTGAAGTAACATGTTTCACCAAAATTTAAAATACATAGTGTACTGTAAAAATCAGTGAAAGCCAGATTGTCACGTCGACGCCCTGAGACGAGTAGGCATGGAACTTTTGTTGTTGCGTAACATAGAGCTTTATGTGCAGCTTGTACTTGTTGAGTTTGTCTGGTTCTTTGTTTGTTTGCATTTGATATTGCACAATGGCACCGTTGCTCAGTGAAAAGGGGACAATTTTGGAGAGTGGGGAGTTAGTGATGGGGAGGTCACTTAGGACGCCCGTCTGCTGAAGAGTGTGGTATGTGACAACCCATATTTGGATCCAAGAAAAACATTTAGACATTCCTGTGTGTGCCTGGGTGTGCTCATGTATGTACCACTGTGTACCAGCTGCAAAGGCTGAATATTTCACGTAGGCTACACAATGAAGTAAAAACACATTTTTGACTGCATCACATTCATAGAGCTGCCAACCTATCGAAATTCACCTCCTGGACCATTTTTTAAAACTTTCCCAATTTTTCAATTCTGTCAAGAATATTATTGCGGGACTGCCATGGGAGTGTTTTTATCTATCTAGCTATCTAGCTATCTATCTTAACGCTTCAAAGAATAAATCAAATCATCCAATTTTTTTTTTTACTTAGTAATGACAATGCACATTGCACACGCATACACGTGTGCACACATTTTTTTAATAAATGCAAGGACTCAAACATGTCAATGCTTAAGTTCATTTTCATGCAAATACATTTTCATGGACCAAATTAAATAAGACCAAATGATTAAAAATATCACTCACTGTGGCTGCACTTCAACAAGCATTGGCCGTTTGTATTCCAACAAGTATTAATTACTATTATGACAGTAGTGCAGTGTCAGAGGGTTTATTCATGATTGATCCATCAATTTTCTGAACTCCTTACCCTGTGCATTATTGGAGATCACAATCTGGCGATGAAACTCCACTTGGTGTGGTGGTTAGCCTCAAATACAGTTGCACTAAAGAGTTGGAAATTTGTGGGTGTAGCTAGGGTTCCGTGATTAATAAAATGCAACAGTCCCAAACATAACGATTTCCCATAAGGTCAAACAAAGATGCTAGCTTGACATAACTGACTGTTTTTTTTTTTTTTTTAATGTGCTCCTCAATTCACAGCCACATTGGTAGTGCAAAGCAGTGCATACCAGTTGAGGATACACTTGGAACTTAAAAAACAAACAAACAAACAAAGCTATTAAAAAAAAAAAAAAAACATCTGTACTCATAGGAGCATGTTTTTATGGTGCCTAGCAACCTGCAAAATAGTGTGCTACAATCTGAAAACTTCTGAGCAAACTTTTACCAGTGCTTTTAGGTTTAATGCTCGCAGGATTACACTCACTGTAACTACCAGAAGACTGTATGTTCTCAGTTGAGCTCGAGATTGGATGCCAGAAAGATCAAGTCTTATTTTGTCAGATACAAACTAGGTCTAACTGTTCCAAAATGCTTCCCATTCTTATACTGCCACCACACAGGAGAGCGACTGTGCCTAGCCTAAGCAATGTGTTGGTATCTTCATGTTTTGAAAGTGCGCAAATGCTCCTGTTTTTTTTACCCCCCCCCCACCATGTTCTGGTAAAAAATTCATCCGGTTGCACAGCATGAGTGCACATTTTAATGCTCCTACTAGTATGTGTGTACGTGCGTGTGTGTGTGTATATACCGGTATATATGTATATGTGTGTGTGTGTGTGTGTGTGTGTGTGTGTGTGTGTGTGTCTGTGTGTGTGTGTGTGTGTGTGTTATTGAAAGCATGATAATTTTTGGGTTAATACAAATGAAACTATTTCAAAAATGTCATTGCTTTTTACTAATGGTTCAAGTTTTTGCCATGGTATCGTTTCCCTTTTTTGTCTTCTTTTAAAGATATACAAAATAAGTGACCTTTTGAATTGTGAGCTGCTGCTCATTGGAAAGAGTTGTTACAGCAAAATATTTTGCAAATATATCTTCAGTCACAGTAAATCTTTGTCATGGAATGCCAATTGCAACGATTACACATCAGCAAATAGGGTCATACTTATACATTTTTTTGTGAAACGTCTCAAATTGATTGTTGTTGCCATTGTAGCACGCCTGAATGTGACGGTACGATCCTTTGGAGATTAGTGATGTAAAACCAGCTCACATATTGTAAATGGAGCACCGAGCTATGTAAATAATTCAGCTCAGCAGATCGGGTGGAAGGGAAGAATATCGTAGAATGCTCAGCAAGCTCCTCAGTGATCTCCTCTGAGTCATACTGTCAGTCCATATTCCAATGTTTCAGCATGCACAATTTTGATCTTATGTCATGTGAAGAAGCCACGTGTGTTTCCCCTTGTACCCATATATTGCAAAAGGATTTGAGAATGAAAGTTGGTGTTCTTTCCCTTTTACATTTCTTTGAAAATCTCATTATTCAAAATAGTTACAACGGTCTCATCTGTCCACGCTTTTGACATCGAAAATGGGGATTGTGCAGCCAGTATGTGTTCAGCTTGCAGAAAGTTCAGTGCTTGCTCTGGGATGGGATTTCACTGACGTACGAGGTGATCACCTTTCTCACAGCCACAGTTGCAGAGACACCAAACTGAAGATCATTTTCATGTTCTAGTTTAGCTTCTTTGGGTATTCTGTTACTTGATGTGGTTAACAGACTCATACATTGTCCTAGCAAGTCTCCATGTGCACTTCTGGCAGAGTTTTTATTTGGAAAGGGCAAGTTAGTTTTAGTCATTAAACTTGGATTACCCATGTGCCCCAATCGTCTATTTTGTAGCTTTTGGGACAAGATAATGGACCAACACACATGAAATAAATATAATTTAACTTCATTTGGGAGCTGTGTACGTGTTGTCCTCACAGTTGCTCTCTTGTTATGTGACTTGTTAGTTCTGGAACCATGCTTGCATGTGTTCATGCTGTGACACTATGTTTGTGCTTTATGATGAGCTTTTATGGCATGGGAACGCTGAGGCCTTTTGGCTTTTATTACACTGTTGGGTAACCGGAGGCAAAGGATGTATATACAGGCACCTCCTTTGGTTGTTTGCTTGTTTCCTTTCTCGGTTATTTATTTATTTTTTAAATATGGGCAGGTACACTCATTGTGTTTATGTAGATGGAGAAGTTGGAATTGGAACCCATTCTTTGTGAAAACGGATCTAAAACAGTTTGGAGGGTTCATGTTGGTTACAGCTTTCAAATACCCGCGTAGTGCCACGTTGACTCAGTGCTTGTCACAAGAAAAAAAAGTTTGTAATTGTCTCGAACATACCACAAAGGGGCGGCAAAGCAATTAAAACAAAGGGGATAGTTAAACATCAACACCATACATCTCGAATGGACACAATCATGAACCCATTCGACATAAACAACTGTGTTCATTAGTTGAAGTGTTCCACACAAACCACCCTAACATGATACAGTCAATATTAGCCTAAACAACATGCTGAACAAACTAACGTGACATCACACATGACAGTATGCATACGAGCACGTCTACAAATAGTATAAATCATGGGTGCCCAACCTTTTTTGACCAAAGATCTACTTTGCCCTGATGAGCAATAGCCAAAACGCTCATAACGGTTTGTGAGGTTGTGAAAAGCAAATTGCATACATTTCCTTCTTAGGCCTGCGCAAAAACAGCGACTGAATTTTTTCGGTAAATGTGCTCTGGGTGAGTTTTTCAGTGAATAATAATAAGGGGTGGGTTGCATCCCAGAAATCTGCAAACACATCTCGATGATTTCTTAACAAACACATTTAAATCTGCAAAGAAAGTTTGCAAAACTCAGATCCCATCTCTGTATGTGGGGTAATTGGGTATCGAGCAGAGTATAGCACCCTAACAAAAAGAAAAACTGCTGTTTGAGAAATAATTTTCAACGAGATTCTTCCTTCTTTATCAGAACACAAAACAATGCATTTTGCACCTTGTTTTGTATTGAGTGAACAAAAATTAGGCGTCATTGTTGCATTGCATACATAATCTAACTTCTTCCTGTTATGGAGTTGACAGGAAATGGCTGTTATTCCCTCTCCCAGGGCAAATAGGCCAGAAAAAAAGATTGTGCTGTAAAAGGGACATACATTCAAATAGACACCTACATCTTGACACACACATGATGGTAAACAGTGGCCCCATTTATGATCATACTCCTGTTATTATAGTCTTTGGTCCAGTTGTTGCTTGGTAACTGTCATTTCCTCCTGTGATCGTCACAGCAGTGGCTGCTATTTGTAGCGCTATTACTCAAGAGTGTGCGCCCAGGTCTAGCAAACAGTCGTTTACCTACAGCTGGCCTCTTACTACTGTTAGAGGTGTACTAGTGTTTACTAGTCTTGCTTGAATTGAGAAATTGAGCCACACTATCTACTTGTGCACGGGCACTTTTTCTGTGCACCCTGTCAAATTTATCGGATACAGTCGAACCTCGTTTCAACGTACCCTGTTTACGTTTTGAGCCGGATTACGGTCACATTTCAAAGACCCGATGTCACATAATTCAGTTTCCATTTGCCGATTTTGCTGACAACAATTACCTTTTATAGCGTAAACTTTATTATAACGACCAGATTTTTGCCACAAAGTGGTAAAAAGGCCTTCATTACGACAAACCGCAGGATGGCTTTGATACTTCACGGACACAGGAGTTGTCGACTTGGTGTTGGATGCTGCTGTGCTGTGTCATTAGGGCTGACTACAGGGCACTGAACACTTCGTTAAACATGGAAAGCACACTCAAACAGCCCTTGGGTTGCTACTTTGTGAGGGCCTGAGAGAGAACCTGGGTCAACAGCTACATTATCCTATTTTACGATAAGCTTTGATACTGTTGACGGGTCAATCTCAGTATCTTGAGCAACAACTTTCTGAAATTCAACTAGCTGATTGCACATCTTTGAAACATGCAAGTGACAAGGGCTGGGAATTTCTAATTATTTCCATCACAATGCCATGTCTTATATCCATCCATCCGTTTCTAAACCGCTTACTTCCATAAGCTGTTTTTAAAACAAAGTGAAAGGGACCTATAAATTCATGTAATGATGATTTCATAAACATTTACCAATTAACATTTACCAATTAATACGAATTAATATTTATAATTAATAAGAAATGTGCCAATAAATGCTTATTGGCAAGCAGCCAACAGCGCTTTTTCAATTTTATCTTAAAATAACCATATCTTAAAATGCAGTGATCCCTCGCTACTTAGCGGTTCGTTTATTGCGGGTTCAGTGCATCGCGGATTTTTTCAAACATATTTAAAAATTAATTTTTTTTTTTACATATACATGGAGTACAGTACTGTATATGTTGCTCTATGTGACTCGCTGTTGTTTTGCAGCTTCTCTCGGACCGTTTGCGGACTTAAAAAAAAACTTTTTTTTTTAACCTGTTTATGTTAATTGCACTCTTGGTGTGTTCACTTATATATATATATATATAAATTTTTTTTTTAATCCCAACCAAATCGAATCATTACATTTTAAAATGGACCGTCCTTGAATCGTCTCACACCCCTTGTGTTGAGATGCACAGCCTTGCTCACCAGTCATTAGAATCTTGTACAAGCCCTTTCAGCCCCCTTGCCTCCTTTCACTGTTTTTAATTTGTGCTAAAGAAACAAATCAAATCATTTTGATGTTGCTGATTATTTGTTGTTTCTTTGAATTTAACGAATTTGAAAAGTTTGGCCTTTGGAAGGTTTTTCCATGCCGTTACATAGTTATAGGCATGACAAAAACTACAGCGGTACCATACCGATCAAAGCGAATTGTTCCACTTGAAAATGTAATTGTGTCATATCCCATGTGTTGAGCTATGTATTGAATTGTCTTTCATTTGGGAGATGCCCAGTGACACACCCCTTTGGCAAAGGTTTTCTCAGATCATTTGCACCATATTGACTCCTTGTCAGTCTCAGCATTTGCACTTTTACTCCCCATTCACTAGCTTTATTGCACCGCGAGACACCTATGAATCTATTTTTCCCTGCATGAGAAGTTACTCTCGCTAGTTCGCCTAAAAGTAGACCATTAATCAACAAGTGTTGCCAAGCAAGCATCTTTGACAGGTCCTGTAACATGATCTCTTGTGAGTCCCTCTCCTTGATTTGTTGTGAGCAGCTACAAGAGCTAACCTGGTAATGACCTCATTTCTTTTTCAGAGCTCCAGAGATTATTTTGGGCCTGCCATTTTCTGAAGCGATTGATATGTGGTCATTGGGATGCGTTATAGCAGAGCTCTTCCTGGGCTGGCCCCTCTACCCTGGTGCCTTGGAATATGATCAGGTAATATTCTTCTCAAACACATTCACAATACAGTAATCCCTCGTTTATCACGGGGGTTAAGTTCCAAAAAGTACCAGTGATAAGTGAAATCCATGAAGTAGTGAACATTATTTTTTTTACAGTTACTATACAATACTTAACTATATATACAATGAAATCAAAGACCAAAACCTGTTTTCAGGCTCAATTACAAAAAAAAAAAAACAAACGTTTTCAACAACCAACTATAATAGTTTTTGGAAATACTGTACTGTCAACACGCGGCGCCGCCGACACGTTCTGATTTAAAGGGTTAAAAGCATTAAAAAAACTGCACTAAAAATCCGTCACACAGCGAAGCCGCGGAAAGTGAACCGCGTTAGAGCGAGGGATCACTGTATTTCTTTTCTGCAATTATGTCGTGGTTTAAAAAAAAAAACTAAATCCACAAGGGCTGGGCGATATGGCTGATTTACCTGATAGTGACCTCAGTGCGATGCTGAGGGTCGTAGTTGGCTAAAAAGCACCGGAGCAAGCTCGTCATAGACAGGGAACTTCTGCAACATCTCTCCATCTAGAGGTGTTTAATCGAGTTAGTATGCACTATGTAATCCTATTGCAAGAGTTGCACTGAGGCGATTGGTCATCTATTTGAACAAAGTTAAGCCCCATTTTGGTTGGCACGCCGCATGCATTTCGTGTGTGCATGCACTCACTTCTTCGTTAGTTCAAGTGGCTTCTTGTGGTGGGCACTCGGTAGACAACCACCCGGTGACTCGGCTGTGCTCGAAACGATCTTCTTTTACATGTGTGTAATTGTGAAACAAATCTAATGTCATACTGTAGCCCAGGGGTGTCAAAGTCAAATGGACGGAGGGCCAGATAAAATTTTTTGCTGCAAGCCGAGGGCCGGACTGATCGAATGTTCATTGAAAATTTTAAAAATAACCACATATTGTTTATTGAACCAAATTTAATTGACTGAAAACCTCACAAATACATTCCAATACGGTCAGATAAATAAAGCAACATTTTTTTATGGCTAAGTCAGTAAACTTTAATTTTCAACAGGCACAAAAAATTTCCTTTGTATAAAAATCCCCATAACATGAATGAAAGAAGCCGATATTATTCAAGGCACTATCACTAGTCCATATTTTCTCTTTTAGCAAAAGTAGGCTAAATTTACTTAAAAGAAAAACAAATAATAGTGCAGTAATTTTCGATCATTTACTCGAATAAAATTTTTTTAAAACATAATTGGATTGAAATACAATAAAATAAAGTGCAAAAATGTATAAACCAAAAACAACACTTTCTTCAAGAAAAAAACTTGAACTGAGTAAAAACTCTTAGTATGTGATTGCACAGTATATTATAAGTACCGGTAATATTCACTTCTTTGAGGCTGAGGCTGATACTCGGTGGTGTCTTAACTTTTCTACAAGTTCATCAATATTTGGGGTCATGCTCTGAGCTGAGCAAATCCTCAAAATTGAGTGAGGGTGTTCAGCAGTAAATCGACTTCTGTGTGATGTTTTGTTCAGCTTCATCAAAGAAAATAGTTGTTCACACACGTATGTGCTGCCAAACTTTCGACAACGTTTGAGCAGCCTGGATGCGCAGCGGGGCCAATGTGTCGGGGAGGAAACGGGCAAACTGTGCAGCACGCACTGCCGTATCTTTGCAGAAACACTGCAATTGTGTTTCTGCTAATGCTCACGTTTAAAAAGAGTTGCTTTTTTTCGGGGTAAACTTCGTCACAAACTTTAAGTATACCGTTTTTAATGAAATCCCCCTTCCCCCTCCATGTCCATGTTCTTGTTTGCGTGTTTCGTTTCATGATGTCGTCTCAGATTACACTATTTCAATCGCGCCACACTTACTCCACACAGAAGACACACAGGTTTTCCAGCTACGTCCATGAACATGTTCTTCGACTCTCACCTTGTTTGAAACCCCCGGTTCTCAGTGTCCACCTTCCGTTTTGCCATTTTTGATGGGTATCTGAAAGCTAATGTCACTCTTATGGGAACGACTGCTAGACGAATAAATATTTAAATAAAGCGGCCGACTGCTTGGCGCGTCACCGTTGCATTGTGGGAAATGTAGTTTTGGTGCGTGTAAAAGATCTACGGGCTCTCGGCTTGCTGCGGGCCGCGGGCCGGATCTAATAATAAATCAATATCATCCCAGGGGCCACTGAAAACATTCTCGCGGGCCGGATTTGGCCCGCGGGCCGGCACTTTGACATGTGTGCTGTAGCCGCTCCCTACAGCATACAGAATGCCAGGGACGGGGTTTTCTTTTTAATTAATTATTTTTTTTCTATGAAACAATCCGGCTTCAAGCAGTGAAGCTGAGACTTCCCTTACCCCAGCAACTTTGTCCAGCTCCTCTGGGGAAATCCCAAGGTGTCCCCAGGCGCATTCTTGGCGATCCCCCAGAGCCGTCTCCTGGGGGGATATGCCCAAAATTGTGGCGTTCAGCAGTTTAAACAGGTGCTCAAGCCATCTCATCTGGCCTTTCTCAATGCTGAGGAGTTGCAGCTCAACTCTTAAGTACGTCGCGGAAGACTGAGCTTCTCAACCTTTCTTTAAGGCAGAATCAGAACACCCTATGGAGGAAACCTGTGACCATAGATGAGGATAGGAACGTGGATCGACCAAAAAAATCCACAGCTTCTCCTTTCGGCTCAGCTCCTTCTTCACCACGATGGACCGATACAGAGTCCTGTATTACTGCAGATGCTGCACCAATCTGCCTGTCAGTCTCCCGCTCCATCCTTCCCTCATTCGTGCCATTCGTGAACAAGACCCCAACATACTTTAATTCAGACAAACTTTTCCCCAACCTCAAGAGGACACTCCACCCTTTTACGACTGAGGATCATGATCTCAGATCTGGAGATGCCGACTTTCATCCCAACTGCTTTACACTTGGCTACAAACTGCTCCAGTGAGAGATTGCGGCATGATGTAGCCAGCAGAAATAAATCATGTATTAAAAAGTGGAGATGCAATACTGAGGCCACCAAATGGGACCCCGCAACGCTTGGGCTGCAGCTAAAAATTTTGTCCATAAAGGTGCTGAACAGGATTGGTCAACTTATGGCATCCTTGGCGGAGTCCAACTCTCCCTGGAAACGAATTTGATTTCAAACATTTTATCGAATGTGTTTCCTATTCAGACTGATCACATGTGCATTGTGATACATATTGATATTGAATTATCGCAAAGCCCTAAAATTAATCAATTTTATTTTTGATAGGAAGTACCGTTCAACCTTCATCGTCAACTTAGTGCCGAAAACAACTTAGTTGTTTTCGGCACGAGACCAATCAATGACCAAGTTAAAATAAGGATAAATTCAATTGAAATAGAACGAGTTTATGAAAATAAGTTTCTTGGACTAGTAATAGATACTAAACTATCTTGGAAGCCACACATAGATAACGTTAAAAGAAATATATCCAAAACTATTGGGATACTCCACAAAACTAAGGATGTGTTGGATAAGAGTTCTTTGTACACACTATATTACTCATTATTACTCCCATATATGACCTACTGTGTGGAAATATGGGGGAACGCCTGTAAATCAAACACACTCCCTGTCTTAAAACTACAAAAAAAAGCAATCAGAATAATCAATAGGTCCAAATATATAGAACCCACAAATCCGCTATTCATCAAATTAAACACAATGAAATTCTATGACCTGGTTAACTTCAAAATCGCCCAATTAATGTATAAAGCACATCACAATCTCCTTTGCCAAAATATCCAGAAGCATTTTGAAATTAGAGATAGTTGTTATAATCTAAGAGGTATCAATCAATATAAAAAATCCAGAACAAGAACAAACATCAAGCAAAGGTGTGTATCAGTAATAGGAGTCAATCTGTGGAATAAGCTTGAAACGGATCTGAAAATGAGTAAATCGCTGGACGAGTTCAAAAACAAATTTAAAAGATTAGTACAAACAAACTACAAAAATCAAAGTTAAGAAGATAAATTCGATATACTTATAAAATATAGTAATATAACGGTCTGTTCTTGTTTTGGATTTTGATCAACTCATTAAATGCATTCAAGAAATGCAGTATTTATAATGAATATGAGACAATTGATATAAAAAGGAAAAAGAATAATTATATGTATATTCATGTACATATGTAAGTGTGTGTATATGTATATGTGTGTGTATATATGTGTTATATATATGTGTGTGTGTGTGTGTGTGTGTGTGTGTGTATGTGTATGTATGTACGTGTATGTATGTATGTATTTATATATGTATGTATATACAAACAGAAAGGTGTGTAAATAGATAAGTACAGTACACATAAGGGTAAAAGTACTTGATGAGAGGTAGATCTCTTCCTTTTGCATTGAAAAATGATCTATTTATATTATTACACAAGGGGTAGGACTAGATAAGTTGTATACTTCTTCCTACTCCTTTGAGCATATAACGGTGATGATGTTTGTTTTATTTACTTTTTATTTACTTTTTATTTTTATTTTTCCTTTTGTAATTTTGCTTGCCTTTTGTCAATTGTTATTGTATTGTATGTTCAACAAACAATTAACTAACTAACTAACTTTTGCACCGATGTATTTTTTTGTCATTGTCAAACCCGGCAAGCAGTCCGCCTACCGTCAGTTCCGAACTACAAAACATACCTGATTAAAAGCTACAATAGCTACATTTAGCCCTAAAAACAAATTTGTACCTACTTTGATTTGAATGCTTTGCCAGGGGAAATTGGCAAAGAAAGAGGTCACACAGCGACGGATTTTTTTCAAAAACTTACTTCAAACGCAGGTAGATGCTCCCCCCACCCCATCCCCAAACAATGCTGAACTCATCTAGCTACACAGTGGCGTCCCAGAACCTTTCTCAGTCACTCTTGCTGTCACATGAAAAAAACAAAACAAAATTTGAGCAGTCTCCTTATTCACAAAATGTTTATGCAGGAGTCAACGTTGTCCATGCCAGGACTTGCTTTCACTTGCATGCTGAGCCCCCCAAAGTTTGGTGCCCAATGCCACGGCTGAGTGCTTGCCACTCGACACAGCAAAATATAAACTGTCCAAAAAAATAAAGGAAACACTTGGAGTTACATTTTGCTCTTTAAGTGTCCTGTTTTATAAACAATCTTTATTTTCTGTCTTGACTTGCTAAGATTCGCTACATCTCCCAGACCCAAGGCCTACCTCCGGAACACCTGCTCAACAAGGGCACCAAGACCTCCCGTTTCTTCTGTAAAGAGTCAGAATCTCCTTACCCCTGCTGGAGACTTAAGGTACATGCACACGAATGAAAATAGACATAAATCCATCTTGTATCTTGTTCTCGTAGAGTGCAACCATATCGTCGGTTTTAATCAAACTGAACTTGTGCTTTCAAATGCCATTTTTCCATTATACCGGTTTGCCCGTGTGGTCACTTTTCCATGACACTTTTTCGAGGCCATGCAGCGACAATGAAAAGGCTCCATTAAACCTTTTCCAACGTGGTTGTAGGACACTGGCTGAGGAGGGCAGTGGCCTGGCTTTCTTTACTTGATGCAGCCAGAAACTCCACTGCACACCCCCATTTTAAAGGAGTAAGACAGCTGGTTACTGCCAATTCATAAAAATACAATACGTATGCAGTACACATACCCTCCGTGATTATTGGCACCCCTGTTTAAGAAGTCAAGAGCCTTAAAACAAATTACATTTTTATTGCAGAAGTATACTGAAAATTGTAGACATGATTCATCAGACACAGAATCATTCTCATTCCATGGCCATCTCAGTCCCCAGATCTCAACCCCAATGAAAACCTGTGGAATCAGCTAAAGAGGAGAGTGCAAAGGAGGGAACCCAGTTCCTTGGATGATTGAGATTGGTCAAAGACCCCCTTTCTTTATTCTTCGATCTTGTGAAACACAGAAGATTATTTAAAACCACACCCATTTATAATAGACCCACATGTTTCTCTTGATGGCTGCCACACATTTCACGATGTCAACAAAAAGGAACACACATGTTGTGACCGAAAGAGGATGGTTTTTACAATACACACAAGAATCGGGGTATATTGAAACATCCGAGTTGCTTTCATTCACCTGAATTGAATCGTTCAAGTTAATGGACCTGGCGGCTTGTGCACAACCAGACTGCAGATGCAACAAAATTGAGCTGATGAAAATAAACCTTTCCACCGGAAATACGTCCTGAGCTGCTATGCATTGCTTGTCTGTTTGGGTCAATGGCATGGCTCAACCTGAAAACAGAACAGAGAAATATTAAATATAAGATCATGAACTGTATCTATACATTCTGTAAAAAGGTCTGCAAATTATTTTTTGGGACACCCTGTATATTTTAATATCAGAAAAAACCCACATATGAATCACAAAACCCGACGAAGACCTAAGATTTTATCTCTATACATTTTCGATTTTATTTTTATTTTTTAATTTTCTGTACATTTTTTTTCTCCAGACAACAGAAGAGCATGAGAAAGAGACAGGACTGAAATCCAAAGAAGCCAGAAAATATATCTTCAGCTGTCTGGATGACATTGCACACGTAAGTTTTAACAGACAAGTCCACGTGTTCGTAAGGGAATTAGGTAAGGTTCGACCCTAACAGTGATTCAATGTTCCTCCGTCAAAACAGTCAACAGTTAGTGCTCAGCAATAATTCAGTGTCAACATTTGTCACGCAAGACACGTCATCAATAGCAGTATAAAAATGCCTGTGTGTCAAGGTCAAGGTCATCTTTATTGTCAAATATGCTCTATGTACAACATACAGCACAGATGAAATTTCTGCAGTGGCGTACACACGGGGAACAAGAGTGTTGAGTAACTTTGTTCAAATAAATGACCCAATGGACTCAGCACAACACTTGCTTGAAATAAGATTATGTCATGCATACCAACCCGATTAAACAATTCCAGATGAATAGGTGGTCTAGCAGTTTATGTTCCCTGTCTTTGATAGGCGAAAGCTCTCGTGTTAACCAGCTGCAAGCCTCAGCGCTGCGCTCAAGTAGCAATCGGGCATGTAAAACATGAATGGTCTATGGCAATAATGAGCCCACTTTAGATGGGTTGGCAACCTGTTATGCAAGCACTCCAAGAGAGCATTAGTTCGCTACACTTATATTGTATGAACATTGAATGAAGGTTAACGTAACAGTCAACAGGACCGTTTTGGGCTGGCCGCTTCCGAAAGTAAGCGTTGATGATTGCACTGGTGCAGGAGCATCTTTGCATATTACAGTACATTACAATGTACATACAAACAGTCAGTTGGGTTTTTTTTTATCTTAAATAAAATATCAATATTTATCAATATTGGCTAATATGAAATACTTATATTGTGAAACATTTTTCAGCCATATTGCACAGCCCTCCTAAGACCAGTTTTACTTTTTCATAGTTGCCTTGACCTCTTATTAAAGGTTAAATATATGTTACAATAAAGTTATCTAAATTCTACATACAGTGATCCCTCGCTATATCACGCTTCATTTATCGCGGCTTCACTACATCACTTTTTTTTTTTTTTTTCCCGAAAGTACTGTATTCCGAAAGGAATGCCGAATGACTCAGAGGTTTTGTACGTGACTGTACGCATGCCGCGACATCGACCAATGACAGCACGAGTGGGTTCATCCCGTGAGCTGATTGGCTACGCATCTTCGCAGTCCCGCCCAGCACCTTCCCTTTTGTGTCATCACACTGTTGACTCTCTGATTGTTTGCCTGCCTCTCTCTGGCATACTGTTTTCTGTTGTGTTTGGGGGGGGGGGGGGGGGGGGGAGTGATTGGGCATGACCAAAAAAGCAGCACATCTCTCTTCGACTCCTCCTCATCAATACCGATTAATTGTCTGATCATAAACACATCGGCTGCGCGGGAATAGCTGGCCAGGAGCTAGCTGGAGGCTAACGGCGGCGACACCGTCAGAGCGTAAAGTGAGAGTCACACAAGTCTCTTTGTCTCTCTCAGAAGGCAATGCTGATGAATGTTAATTACTGTATAAGGTTTTATAACTGAAGATTTAAATAGAAGATTTAAATAATCTCCAGATCCTTACTTGGAGTAGGTAATAAAACATATTATTATTATTGATCAACATGAAATATAGGTACTGATATTATGATATACTTTTCAGGCATATTGCACAGTATTTTCAGTCCAGTGATTGTCATACATATTTTTCCTTGAATGTTTCCCCATATTTTTCCTTTCAGGTGAACTTGGTGTTGAGTCCTGACAACAGTGACATACAGGCAGAGAAAACCGACAGGAAAGAGTTTGTGTCCCTGCTGAAGCGCATGCTGCTGATAGATGCAGAGGACAGAACTGTTCCCTCCAATGTCCTCACTCACCCTTTCCTCACCATGACTCATCTGCTGGACCACCCACATAGTAACCAGTAAGCCTTTGATAGCTGACTCTGACACAGTGTGCACATTCCAAATTTGCATATTATCCTAATTTGCATGTTGTTCTATTCTTCCCCGTGTACTATTTTTAAAGGTATTGCTCAAATCTAAGTTTACATAATTTTAATTTCATTATTGGGCCAGCCCAGGAGGCGGCCCGGTAGTCGACTTCACAGTGCAGAGGTACCGGGTTCAATTCCAGCTCCGGCCTTCCTGTGTGGAGTTTGCATGTTCTCCCCGTGCTTGTGTGGGTTTTCTTCGAGTCCTCCAGTTTCCTCCCACATTACAAAAACATGCATGGCAGGCTGATTGAACACTCCAAATTGTCCCGAGGTGTGAGTGTGAGCGTGAATGCTTGTTCGTTTCTGTGTGCCCTGTGATTGGCTAGCAACCGATTCAGGTTGTCCCCCGCCTACTGCCCGAAGACAGCTGGGATAGGCTCCAGCACCCCCCACGACCCTAGTGAGGATAAAGTGGTTTGGAAAATGAAAGAATGAATAAGGGTTAGCCCAATCAATTAGCCATTCATGAAACACTATATTTTCAATATGTTGAGCCTGAAATGGTGCCTTCGTCTTGTTTTATTTGAAAACCACACTCTTGTTTGTGCCAAAAAGCAGGAACATTTTGTCTTCTAATTGAAGAAAATTACAATCAAAGAAACTGGGAGATGCTTCAACATGCAACAAGACAGTGATTCAAATTAACAAAGGATTTCATCACGGTGAAAAAAAAGTAGAAACACATTCCACCTGATGAAGAGATTCATGGGGAACATCGAAAAACAATGCTAAAAATATCAAAGGGGCCAGTTCAGTTACAAATAAAGTAGTCTTAGGTGTATCAGATTTAGATGTAAATCCCGTAATTGACATTTTTATCCCCTATCTCATACTCACCTTTTGGATGTGAAACCGAAATGAATAAAATGGAGACAAATTACTCTCATCAGTACCTTTGGGGTGGGGGGGGGGGGTAGTGTAGATGAGCCGCTTCATCTAACTACTACTCTGCTCTGTTTTCTTCAGTGTGCAGTCATCTTTTCGCATCATGGATATGTGCCATGGCCGTCCAAACAGTACAGTTTTTGATGCGTTGAACCAGAACACCGTTCATTTTACCAGACCGCCTGTTGGTTCCACTTCTACTTCTTCGGGCCTCCAGCTGGGCTACAACAACATACCAGTTCACACTCAGGTGAATTTTTTTGCAATATGTCTGTTGTATGTGGCTATCAAAATACACACCACCAACACCAGTTGACTGTATTCTCTTTTGCTGGTGGCAATGCAGCCTATTACGCAATCAGGTCATTCAGTGTTGCATCCTGGGCTTGCTCTCACAACAAGAAATGGTCAGTTTGGATGCAGCGACGCCTTCCCACCCATTCTTCTTTGTCCACCCAACATTCAAGGTAGAGAGATCGTCGAGATGAAACTGAAGGAAAATCTCATTTTTACATCTTACTGTGAACAGAATTATCATTGTACCGGTAATTATTTTTCTCACTATGCACTATTGCTCAACAAAGTTAACACCCACAAAATGTATCCGGACACACAAGTAATGTATTGCAACATGCTTTTGAACACCAAAAGTATAATAAAAGCATCAACCCCCGGCCCTTTTTGCACACTGCTTTTGTTCAATACAATTCTAAGCGAACCAATATAAGTCCCAACAAAGTACGTGGCCTCATTCTCTTTTCTTTTTTGCTACAAGACTGTGAGCTAGACTAATGTTTCCTGTACAGACGAGCAAGTGACACAAATAAAGCAGCACGAATAAACAAATGGAGCAAAATTTGTTTGATCATTTCTAATTCCAGTATCTGGATAACTCAACAGGCTACAGCACACCAACAAATAGCAGAGTTCACTTGAAAAGCACATATTGAGCACATGATTGCTTGTTTAGTCAAAAAAGGATGCTTCGATGATTCATCTGTCATGATTTTTTTTAGCATGAAGGGAGCCAATACTAATCTCGGTGTATCCTATTAGCTGCCAATTCTCTCATATTGTTTTTGTGCAATTGCACGCACACGTCACAGAATACAACTAGGACCCGGCTACAGGGGCAATTAAGACACCCACTACTCTGTGGTCCTATATTCTATGCTAAACATTTGTCGAGAAATCGTTTAATTCCTAGTAGATCATTTAGGAATAAAAATGTAATTTACTGCGATTGATTTTTTTTCTTCTTCTTCTTTGGCTCTTTTAAAGGTAACCTTAACCAAGCAGTTAGGTACTCAGTTCCCATGGTACCTCAGGCGCCTCCTCTTCAGGCCCTCCAAGTGAGGCCTAGTGTAATAACACAGGTGAGACATCCAGTAACTTCTCTCCTATACCTAATATATACATTCTAACAGTGTGTTGCTGGTGGTTTTTGTTTGTTTGTTTTTTGAGGGGGCAGGGGGCATGAGTTGCCTACCCCAACATCAAGAATGTCTGTGGTTGCTGTATTAGATATCATGCATCAGATGTCTAATGTGATTACCGAGAATTTCTCTCTTGTCTTGCAGCCAGCCTGGTCTAACCGGGGTCAGCAGCTCCTGGTACCAACAGCCTGGCCACAGATGACTGCAGTCGGTGTGCCCCCGACTCACCCCGTCCCACCACCCACGTCTTCCCTAACCAATGACAGCACACTCTGCGCCCCAAGAATCAGCGAGTGGGGGTTAGTTGCAAGTTTCTTTAATGCAGATGCAGTCAAACCTCGTTTCAACATACCACATTGACATTTTCACCCCTCTAACGTTCACATTTCAACGTACCTATTTCACGTAATTCATTTTCCATTTGCTGAATTTGCTTCCAACCAACATCTTTATAATGTAAATTTTATTGTAACGACGACATTTTCCCACAAAATCATGAAAAGGCCTTCGTTACGACAGACCACATGAAGCTAACTGCCTCCGCAACCTTGCTCATGAATAAAATGTACAAGGCGGGATTCCCCTCCATTGTGAACTAGTTTTGGGCTTTGCTTGTCAAATAATTCCTATTTATGTGTTTATTTTTCATGTATCCACTGGTAGGGAGTAGAGGTAAGATCGGGCCAAAAAATCCAGCCCGACCCGACCCAGCCCGTGGGTATTAAAGCCCGACCCGGCCCGAGCCTGACCAATTAACTTGATTTGCAGGCCCAAGCCCGAAGCAAACCCGAAATTTCATATTTTGTTTGTGAGGACTCGGGAGGAGGAGGGGTGATTAATAATAACAAATTAAAGCCTGTCTTTTGTAACGAAATCTAAGTTAACAAGACTGTATAAACAGTTACATCTTTTATATTTCTGTTTCTGCAGAGGGTACATTAACCGACAATTTTCCATCATTGATGGATTTTTTTTAAAGAGTTGATGGAAAAATTTAAGGCCGTCCGTCATTTTGACGGGTTGAAAATTGGTCCATTAACCACAGCAGCAGTACGTCCTTAAGAATCTAGCGCGGCACTTTGAGAAAGAACCAGAGAGATAAAGAAGAACAATGACGAGTGGATAATAGACAGAGACACGAAGGAGTTCTTTGAATTGTCATTGCAAGAGTTTAGTACAGTATGTGTTGTAATGAGGCAACTTCTGTTTTTTTTTTTTTTTTTTTTTGGCAAACCACGGTCTCTCGTGGCCAAAACTATTCATGGCCTCGAAACGCCTCAGCGCACTGTGACGTTTGGGTAGCAACATCACAGTGATATTTATTTTAAAAAAGTCAGCGAGAGAGAAGCCCGGCCGCGAGCCGACCCGAAGCAATGATTGACATTTTAGGTCCGCCCCGACCCGAACTTCGGGTCAGGCTCGGGCTTGGGCTTTAGATCTTACCTCTAGTAGGGAGGAATTCAGTGTCCCATCTGCCACAGTGCAAATTCTCAATAACTCTCACAACTTTTTTGATGAAAGTTCTGACATAATTTCTTTTACAAACAATATTTTAGCCTTTTGTGGATTGGCGCATGACTGGCGGGATACAATGTGATAGTCTAGTACTATGCATTTCGGCTTTTCTGAAACGAAAACAAATTAATAAGCAACGAAGAGATTATCATGGGTTGCACATAGTTACAAATTTGCATTCAGTATATCCAGCAGTATATGGCTAAAAAATATTTTGCTTTCTCCCCGGCCTCTCTCTTTTGGGCTAACACAGGAAAGTACGTTATAGTACCTTGATGCAACAGCCACTCCTGACCAATCACATGCCAGCTGTCTCTGCGCATCAGTCTCTCAACATTGGCATCGCACATGTTGTTTGGCCCCAGTCAGCTAATAAAAGAAACAGGCAGCACCACAACAGGTGAGTGTTTTCTTTAGTCCTGTATAGAGCTGGGCGATATGATAGAAAGGTTTCTAGTGCGCCACCTCTCTCCAATCATGTCTAACGTCATTTGCTCTCTTAGGCAAATAATACGGTAACTTGGAATAAAAACAATGCCAGAGGCAGCTTGAGTTGACCGACAAAAGCTTGCACTTACTCTGGTAATGCCACACAGCTGCCACCAGGTGGCAATTTGAATAAAAAATAAGGAAGTGATTACACTGAGAACACAATTTTGGTTGAGTTAGATCTGACAGCAGTTTTTTGGGTCCGGAATCCAAAACTTATCTCAGTTTTTCTCTTTCATGTAAAAGTTTTGAGCTGTTTTCATTAAAAATTTGAAATAAATGTGTTTGTATGTAAATAACACACTAAGATGAAGTAGTTACAAGCTTTGAAAACAAATTTAAAGCATACAACGGAATAAGTGCTGACCTATTGGGAGCTGTGCTGCACACACGCCATCACTCTCAATTGTGAACAAACAAATGGCCATGTCGATGAGTCCAGTTGAATTGCTCAGCTGATGTCGTGCAACGAACTTTTGAAACCAGCCACAGGGAGCTTTGAAATCCTCGATGCCCATAGTTAGCGCAGTCTCTAATTAGCGGTCCAGTTAGCGGAAGGTTTTTAATATAACAGGTAAAGCATTCCAGGAAACGTTCGTTTACTCGACTGTCTGTCGAGCCACAAGAAATTTACTCTGAGCAGCTCATCGGATGCATTCCACTCTCTCTTCCACAGTCATTACCATTTGGATCGTTTGGATGCCACGATCTACAGGACGTAAATTTAAATGCATGAAATAGAAAATCATTCGCGATTCCAGTAAAACTCAGGCCAATAGAGTCACTTACATGTCGCCGTGTTGGATCCAATAAGAGTAAATAGCGGCGTGGGCACAGTTATTCCGTTGTATCGAGCGGGACTAGCTTGAGTTTGCGCTACTGCGGGCTTCCGTATGGGTTCCGGGTACCGGAACTTCCGTTATTATGAATCGGTCGTTAATGTAATATCGTAGTCGAAATTTTAATGCATAGGTTTTTATTCTGGGTGAGGCAATTGCCATTTGACAGAAGTCCGTAGGTGAGAATATTTACTGTATATTTTTTCCATATCGCCCAGCACTTGCTGCTGCTCAGCTGTTTCCTTCAAACCCAACTTAAACTTGAACTATCTTTCCATTCTCTTGTGTTTTGAAAGGAACCTGTCCCACCCAGTCAACATCCACGCATCTCACTGTCGATCCCCCAAAATGGCCACTGTTGTTGGTCAGGCTGCATTAGGAATCAATAAATCTCAGCGGGAGGCGCCTCTGTCGGAAACCCAGCAGCAGACGCAGCTAAATTCGGATGAGGACGATGACGATTCAAAAGAAGGGGTGGACTGCCTCAAAGAGGATGTACCAAACAAAGAGCTGCAGCGAGATGTCACCTTTCTCATGGGTGACACACCAAGCCCGACGCCCAGCGTGATCAGCATCCAGAGTGAAGCAACAGATGGTGAAGAAGTAGAGGAAGACAAACCGCAGTTGTGCTGTCTAAGAGGGTGAGTATCTTTACATGGTCGTAATGGAGGAGGAAAATACCTATTCCCACAAAAGGCACCGTGAAGAACATTTTAACACTGGGTGTGGGATAGAAGGCAGTTGTTGCTTTTTTTTTCCATTTTTGGAATGCCTAGCCTATTGACCTGTAAATGTCACAATAGACTGGAATTCTGGCCTAAAAAAAAAAAACAATAACCGGTTTTGTTCTCTGTGTAGCTGTCAAGAGCAGTGTGTATGTGAGGTATGCAGAAACACCAGTGCAACTATGGAAAGAGTGTGTTCCCTAAGCAGTCCTGACAGCAGTCTCAGCACCAGTTCATTTGCATCCAACTCTCTGCACTCCAGCCCGTCTGCGTCACCCTGCAAAAGACCCAACAGGTTATTTTCTTCTCATTTGTGGGTTTTTGTTGTCCAAATCATTGAACTGTTTATTTATCACAAGATTCAAAATACAGCTGTTTTGACAGTACCAACCAAGTTGTTGTTCTTCTGTGTCCAGTATGTCTGAAGATGATGATCACGAGAGCGGATGTGAAACTGTCGAGGGCTCCCCGACATCCAACACGTCAACGTCCCCACATGGCAACAGTCCATATTGTTTCCTTGACAACAGTAACCGCAACAGCCGCCCGACTTTTGCTGCTGTGACAGCACCATTGCCTTCCCCTGCGGTGCAGGGTAGGAGTCCTCGAGATCTCAGGACAATGGTGGTTCCACCAATGAGAGTCCAAAACAACATCACTCGAGGAACACGGCAGCGTTTCCAGAGACCAGGTTCGATTTGCCAAATCTGCCCCCTCCTGCCCCCCACTACTTGGTAACAGTGAAGCAATCTGGTTTAAATTTAACTGTTAAATAAACACAATATAAGGCACAATTGTAGAAAATAACACCTCTCCGAATTTTGGGGGTGGAACATAGTTTGTTTTAATAACTTGAGTTGTACCGTAGCCAACGAAATGGTTCTGGAAAAGACCAAGAACAACAATTTCAAAAATAGAGTGGGAACCCTGACCGTGTCTCGGTCTGGACACTTGGGACACCGTGTAGAAGGAGTACACAGATAAGAGATGAAGAAAAATGAAGGTTAATAAGTTTAAGAAGAAAGTACCCATTGTCTGGTGGATATGCAAGTGGCATTGATGCCATGTTACCTCTGTGCTTACTACTACAAAATAAAGTGAATAAAAATAAAGACAAAATTCCAAGAATAAAAGAGGTTTAAATTTAAATAATTTAAATTTAAAGTTTAAATAAAACTGTGACAGGATGATTGAAGTGATATTTTATCAGACTGTCGAATATCACAAAAGAAAAACAATCAAATGACCACACCTACGGCAGTAACCGGAGCTATTTCTTATCCTGTAATTTTATGAAGCAGTGCATTATTTAGTAAAGCCCAAAAGAAATGTTTGATACCTTGTAGTTTTTATCCCGCTCAAAATGACACCCTCTTTTCGGCACGTCATCGGTCTCTTGTGTGTTTTGGGGGCGTCTACTCTGCCGGCCAAAAAGAACCAATAGGGGCTTACCGCCCTCTAGTGGACCAAAAAGGTCTCAACAGGTGATCATTGCAGACCGGCAGACATAGGACCTCGCTTTTAATTTGACGTATTTGAGATGCATCCAAACTCGTAAAATGTAATGTTGCTGAATAGTGACTTTTCCTTCATCAGAGTAGCATTCATCAAAATAAACACAAATTGCAAATATTTTTTTCCCGCACATAACATCGTCATCTTGCACTTCAAGGTTCTTTCCCATAACTGTGTGATGGTACTTCAGTTATAGTGGTTTTAGTGAATTGAATTAACTCCTCTTGGAGGGAAAGGTGGATGCATTTTTCACCCGCTCATAAGCAAATCTTGTCTTTGTGTGGAGGTTCATAATTTACAACAGACATTGGATTAAGGCAGAAATTCACAATTTGCCACTTTTTCAAGAGTGTTTTTGTTTGAACCGATGCAGATACTGCATGATAGAAATGAGGTAAAGGTAATGGGGACGGGAAACAATATTATATATAATTAAGAGATGTAAAACATGGGATATAACAACTTTGCATTGATACTTTCTCACGCCACAAAAAAAGGCTGCTGTCCAATAAACAAATGGCCCAAATGAATCTAAGTGTCACCACCACCTCAAAGTTACATCAGCCAGTTGAAATTAATTTACTGTCCTGTACATGGAAACTCACATCTAGCTTTGCACAATTTGCTGAGCAATCTTCATGTGTACAGCTTGGCACTGCTTTTACAAAATCTACGGACAAAATTTGTCAGGTTACACCTGTATAAGTCTAAAGGGGAATGGGCCCTCCAACTATAATATTGCTCCACTATGTAAGAGTACTGCATTACTTTGCATACTTGTTGAAATTTTTCCAAAATGCTTCATACATTTATTAATTAAAAGTATCCCTGTCTTTAGTCGTTTTGGTGCTCAGGTGGACTAAATCAGCAGTTCTCCTTGCATTGTAGAGACTCTTTCAACCCTTAGAGTGTTACACCTACTTGTCTGACTGACTTATTCTCTCTCCATGTCTCAGAGTCATGGTCCCGATCCAAAGGGCGCTGCAACATTACAAGCCAGCAGAGCACTCCTTCCTCCATCCCCCTCCTCCAATCAAGACCTCTCATGTCGTGGCAGCAAAAACTGCAGCAGCAGCAGCACCCGTTGAGCCTTCGACAGGTCTTGTGCCCTTCCTTGTTTTTACTTTTTAAGTGGCACAAATTACAGTGAGCCCTTGTTAGTGACGAGGAATACGTTGCAGAACCAGCTACAATCAGGTGGAAAAGCGCCATATAGAGGCCATTTAATTGTATTCCAATTTGAAAGAAGTTTTACTCCTCCCCTACACCAATTTATGAAAGCGTATCCAAGCGTATTGGAACACACAAGCATTCCTTATAGTGCCTTTTATCACCCTCGTTGTGAAGAAAGGGGAGACTTATCACATAGCTATCGGGCAGCTCACTGGACGAGAGGTGATGCTTGCTTTCAGCTGTTCGTCGCTCTCAAATGAAGTTTACTGTAAAATTGAGACATAAAACAAAAGACAATCTAACAATTTTTTTAATCACCGAAATGTCATGCCAAACCATAATACAGAAAGTTTGCTTGCTTAATGCTAACAAACAATTTGAAACGCCATAGACAGGCTAATGGAAATTAGCATAGATGTTACAGTACTATAAATCGTTAAACGGCTGAAGCATCGCATTTTCAACTCAACTTCACTGGTAGAGCACCTAAAAAGACACACCAGAAATAGATAAATAGATTTGCCTGTGTACTGTCAAAACTCATTAAAAAAAAAATAGAATATTTGCAGTATAGCAGATAGCGGAAGATGAACGAAGATATGGTTGCATCTCACTGTAGCTCAGTGCTTCTCAATTATTTTCTGTCATGCACCCCCCCCCAGAAGAAAACATCTATAAGTAGTATCATTTGTCTATAAAATTGTTATAAGTACACATTTGCATAACACTGTATTCTTATTAACGTATAAGAGAATAAAAAAGAAAGAAATATGGACCAATTTACAACAAAGAATAGTTTTAGTAACTGTAACAGAAAAGATTTTAAGTGCATCTGAAATTCAAAAATAAAATTAAATCCTTAATTAAACTATAAACATTTTTTGACTGACCATGTCAAACCATACAATACTGAAATATAAAATTACATAAAATCAATAAATAATAATGCATTCAAATTGATCACCAACATTAATTCAGGAGCACAATATGAAAACCTGCAGGACAAAAATATATAAAATACTGGAATTTGTGCTGATTTTTTTTTTAACTCAAAAGATGATGATTAATGGCTACAAGTAGCAGTCACAAAGCGGGATGATTGTTGGCAATATTCGGCACGTTTTCGCTGAAAAAAACTCAAGCGGCTTATCGGCGTGATTGGGGTGTAATGTCTTTAAGTGACACTTTTAATTTTTTTGGCTCCATGCTGTCCGCTGCCAACATTTTTAGACACAGTAGGTACACTGGTCTTTCCTCATCTACCACCGTGGTCAGAGTAAAGCCAAGCACAACATACGCTTCGTCATATTTCCTCGTCTTAGCTTTCGGGAGACCTTCTCTCTCTGCCTGTCGACTTCGTGTCTGCACTTCATACTCATACTCTGTGCTGTGTGCAAAGCGCGCATGCTCAGTGCAAACAAAACACCGAGCGAATGCTCCCTGCGCACACTCTGCCAATGGGTGTCACTGCCCCCTAATGTAGTGGAGGTGCAATTGCACTTTATTCTAGGACAGTAAAAAAAAAAATCAAAATAAAAAAGCTGTTCCCCGAAGTCAAACGTGCCCCCCTTGACGGCGCCCCCCACTATTTGAGAAGCACTGCTGTAGCTGGAGTTTCACTGAGATTATTGCATGTATTGCAGGGGTCCCCAACCTTTTTTGCACCACGGACCGGTATGAGTTGGGTCTTTTTTTTCACGGACCAGCAAGGTGTAGTAGAAAAATATAGCAAATAAAAAACACGACGTGGCTAAAAACAAATAAAGGGAAAATATAACTCCCCCGCCGAATTAGTGGGAGGCCAGAGCTTGTTTCCATGAGACCAGATGGTCCCATCTCGGTGTGATGGGAGACAGTGAGACACGTAACGTGTTCCTTACGTCCAGCCTGCTCCGTAACTTTGTCTTGGTTGCCGTCATTGCAGAGAAGCCCGCTTCGCACAGATAGGACGTTGGAAATTGAAGCAAGGTTTTTCAGCGCTCTTGTAGCGATGTCAGGATATTCCGGAATGACTTTAATCCAAAAACTTGGGAGAGTGTTTGTCTCAAATGTACGTTTGAGGTCGCCGTCATTTGCTATTTCAACAAGCTGATCCTCCTGTTGCACAGACATGCTCAAATCGCTTGGCTTGTTCACAAATGGGTCACGAATCCACTCCTTCGCAGTCCGTGGGTCTTTCGTGCTTGGGAAGTAGTGCTCAAACTCTTGTGAAAGTGTCGACAGGTGTTTGCCAATCAGCTGAGAGAATGCGCGTTCAGGTGATGTGTCTTTCAGAATCCCCGCAACTGTATGAAACATGTCAAAGATCCCTCCATTCACTCGCCGCTCCCACAATTCCAATTTGGCTTTAAATGCAGCTATTTTATCTGCCAACTTAAATACTGTTGTTCTTGTTCCTTGCAGTGACAAATTTAATTCATTGAGCAGATTAAATATGTCGCACAGGTAAGCAAGTTTGATGACCCAGTCCTTGTCGCTGAAATGAGCTGCCAGTGACGAGTTCTTCTCGGAGAGAAATCTCTGCAGCGACTCTCGTAACTCAAACACTCTGGCCAATGATCTCCCCCTGGATAGCCATCTTACCTCTGTGTACAAAAGAAGGCATTTGTGCGTAGCATCCATCTCCTCACAAAGCTGCTCGAACAGACGGGAGTTGAGCGCATGGGCTTTGATGAGGTTAATAATTTTCACAACGTCATTCAATACGTTGTGAGGCTCAGCTGATATTTTTCGACTAGCCAGCATTTCTCGGTGAATGACACAGTGCGTGGGTTCACATTCAGGTGTTACCTCCTTAATCCGAGTGGTTAAACCAGACAGCCGTCCTGTCATAGCAGCAGCTCCGTCTGTGCACACACCGACACAGAATGACCAGCTCAGTCTTCCGGAAAAATAATCATTCAGGGACTTGAATATTTCTGCAGCCGTTGTGTTTGTTGGCAACAACAGTGCACATAGCATGTCCTCATGCACGTCCTCCTGATGAATATATCGCACATAAGTAAGCACTGTTGCCTTGTTGTCAATATCAGTACTCTCATCCACCTGAATCGCGTACCATGGTGACTTTTTAATTCTCTCCAGCAACTGCTCCACATCGATGATATGTCGGCCGACACATCATCGATGCGTCTTTTTATGGTGGGCGCAGAAAGAGGTTTTTTTTGCAGCCTCTCCCAAAACTTCACGGCAAATATCCTTGGTCGCAGGCAAAATAAGCTCTTCTCCAATCGTGGAAGGTTTCTTGGCTTTAGCAATGTGGTTCGCCACGAGGTACGATGCTTTAAGTACGTTCCAATTTGTTGATGTGGTGGCCCTCAGGAATTGTCTCTGTCCTTCGTGCTCGCTCTTTTTTCTTTCAAAAAAATCCAAAGGTTTATTTTTTAATCAGTGTGCTTAGTCTTGATTTGCCGGAGCAACTTTGAAGGCTTCATTGCCTCATTCGCGAGCTTTTGGCCACATATAATGCAGAGTGGACTTGGCGCCAGAGAGTCACCTGTTGCGACAAACCCATACCTTAGGTAGGATTCTTGGTATTGTCTGTTAAAAGCAGATTTTGTTTTTTTCAAGGTTGTGGGCTCATCTTGGGGCTCGTCAAATGCCCTTTTCCCCGTAAAAAAGCTGTCCAAGGACGTCTGTTTTTCACTCATTTTCGCTAGTGGAGGCTAATTTGTGCGAATAAATGTGTCGGGCGTGAGCGAACTAAATTTCCCACAGCACTGATTGGACAAGCAATATCTTTACAGCCAATGATGGCCAAGCGTGCGTGTCATAACGAATTCACGTATTGAGTCGCGTGTGTCTTACCCTCTGTGGCAGAAACTCCGTCGAACCACCGAGATCGGCTCACCGAACCCGGGGGGATGCAAAAAAACGTGAATTAACCGGGTTCAATCGAATACAGGTTAAGAACCACTGCTATTTTGAGAGTAGACAGGCATATTGTTGTGTCAAGGGGCACAGGCCAAAGTTAATTCGGCCAAAATGCGGTCATTAATAAATTATTTATTTTATTCTCCGCGGCCCGGTACCAAATGGTACCGGACCGCGGACCGGCGGTTGGGGACCCCTGATGTATTGGATGTGTTTCATTGCAGTTGTTCCTTAGCAGACTATGATTGATTTGAGGTTTTCTGATCATTGAATTTGTAATTATCATATGTCCTGCTTTAGGTGCAGCCATATGTTTCAAACCACAGCATCAAAGAATGGAACGGCAACTATGCGCCACTGCGACCTCACGCCTTTATCCCCCCCACTGTCCATGCACACAACTTCCCCCACCTGCCGCACAGCAGCCCCAAGCACAAGTTAGGTGCCCCAGCCACACACGCCCTGTTATCTTACCCTCCCAGCGGACCCCTTACCACAGCCCCCCACCCAATGTTGACCTCTCATCCTGCTCCTCTACTTCAGCACAGCTACGGCCTCTCCCACGGCCAAGGGGGCGCTATAGTTCACCAGGTGACCATGGGCATCAGCAGCCATTCTCAGCATCCTGGCTATCACAGGCTCCTTCCCTCACCAACGGTCCACCCACACCAGCAGCCTGGCTATGTTCACCACCCCCATCAGTTCAAGGCCGCCTTCCACCCGCCACTTCCCCCTCCTCACCCATATATGGCTTCGCCCGCCACCTACACGGGCTTCCCTCTGAGTCCCACCAAACTCAGCCACCATCCTCAGTTCTCGTACATATGAGGAGAAAAGTGCGGCCGCAGCAGTACCGATGGGTCACCCCATGGGTCACAAAGGCCAACGGCAAACGCAGTGGGGCTGCGGCATGGACAAGTAGAGCTTTCAGCATAGCACAAAACAAGCCCATGTAACCAGGAGAGGAAAACATGTTTGGCAAGCCGATGAAATAATGTTAAATTGTTTTCGGAGGACAGGTCAATTCACTGCATCGTGAATCTGAAGGTTAGTAAATCAGCAATTGTGTTTGATTGTTGGAGCGACTTGAGCTCAGAAAGACTTCTTGTAAAATCATGTCTGCCAGCGGATGAATCATGTAACGCTTTATTGAGAGAGCATGAGATGAAACATCATCACAAAATTTAAGGCTGTGTCCTTTGCACATAACTTCTGTCATGTTTTCGTTGGGAATTCGCCACGCGGCTACAGTTCATTTCACCTGTGTTGTCTTGTAGCATGTGCGTACCACTCAGATCTGTTGAAGCCATGCTTGGATTGAAGGCTCTCTTTTTTTTTTTGCTGCTGCCGCCATCTGCCAGTGCCTTAATAGCAGAGTCCAAGGTGTCACGTCAGGAGTCTTTATATCTATATAGTGGGGGTGGGGGGGTTATGTTCAAATAGGCTTGCAGCACTTAGCCTTCAGACTCTGAATTTGATGGGCTTTTTTGGATAAATAGGATTCTTTAATATGATGAAATATTGTTCAACTTCAGTTTGCTTGCTAACTCAGTATGGTTTTACTTAAGCTACAGGCTGCACATTTAGGGCTTTGACTGAATGATTTAAAAAAAATTGTGTATAAAGAGTGATGTGATATTTTGATAATCGATTTCTACTCACTATAGTACTTAATTCATCACAGTATTGTCACTGTTTACTGTAACCGCAATACAATCTAGACAGCCTCTGGGTTGCTGTGTGTGTGTGTGCGTGTGTTTGTTTTTCCATTTAGTTCGATTTGCAGTTGTAGATGTTTGGGTGTGGTGTAAACCTTAAAAAGAGGAATTCTTTTCAATGTTTCACAGTGTTTGAAATCTAGTCATTTACAGTATCCTTGCTGAGCTGCCTGGTGTTAACTGTTTTAACGTCCGGCCTGTACTAGGTTGAAGCCTGTCAGTTTTGTTACATTCCTTCAAGGTGGATTGTGCATAGCCGTGCTATTCTTTTCATGTTTTCAATTTTTGTGTCGAGTCGTGTTCTGCTGGTCCTTTACGGCAATCCGCACCAAAGACATTGTTCAGCAATCTTTTTGTCTGAGGCACAGTGGATGTTCATCATTCTTTCACCTCCAGCAAACTGTTGCAGTTTGACATTGAAATCAATATTTTCAGAGGTCTATTTTAGAAATAAGGTTGAGGTTTTATTTTTCTGAGCTATATTTGGCAAATTGTATTTGGAATGTATAGATATTAAGCTGCTACGTACTGATTATCTGCCACTTTGTAGCTGTGAATTTAGAGCAGGGGAAGGGAACAACGGTTCCTTGAGAGCCAAGTGCTGCCTGTTTGAGATCTCCCCTCCAACTCCAAAACGCTTGATTCCGATCGTTTAACTCGAGTGTGTTGGAGTAGGGAAGGATTGAAAACAGGCAGGATGTGGCTCTCGAGGAACCGGAGTTCCCTGCCCGTCATTTAGAGGATTAATCTCATTTAAGACTGCAACTCTCCCCCTTGTAGTTCTGGTGACTAGAAGTGGCTTTTACTTTGAGTATAAATGCTATCCGACATGCTAGTGCCTTTGTATATCTGCTATAATGTTTTGAAGTGATTTGTAAACTGCTGTAATGGAAGTTGAACATTTTGTTTTTGTTTGGTGTGTGTGTGTGTGCGCGCGCGCCTGCGCATGTCTTTTTAGCATCCGTATTTCATCTTGAAATGTAGGCTGAGATTAACTCTTGGATTGTGTAGCCAGTGTGGTATTGACTTATTTTTGTTGTTGTATATTTTGTGACATGGCTTTTTCCATATCGGGCTGTACTTGCGACTCTGTACTGTACGACTAGTGCCTTTCTCCAAACTGGCTCACGGTGTCATTGAGATCATACGAATCACAAATGTATGTACTAGTTCCTTCTTCGAGGATAGATCCCTAACTTCGACATCACCAACAGTTTGAAAACAATATTTTTACACAGTATCCTAAGAAAGTACAAGTCAGGGAATGTTTATTGCGCTCACCAACAACACCACACAGTACTCAAAAGCATAGGACCTGAATTTAGACAAATGCAAAGCTTTATTGTTGCACCTGAATGTATCTGTGGAAACGACAAAATCCGTTGGATCATAAGATGCCTGATCAATGTATTCTCTATGTGTGTGATCTGATCATAAATGGTTCCTTGTATGCAGCTTTTTTTACCATAGGTAGGCATCATGTGTTTTGTCAGGGGTTCTTCCAAAATGCTTTACCCACGAATCAAAGTTGAAGTGTCCCTCATCTATTTATTCTAATGTTGCCTATGTAATATGTATTTTATGTGTAACTTGCTACTGTGTTAACAATCCTAAAACAACTGAGCGGTTGCACACAGTTGGAAGCGGTGCTGTGTGTGCCTCTTTGTATGAATTTAGTATGCATGCATGTTGTGCCTGTGTCTCATGGCACAGTCATCGCCATTCACATAATTGAATTGAGTTGAATTGCATACAACTTTATTGTCAAATGTGCTGTACGTATGTGTAACGTACAGCAGAGATGAAATTTCTTCCCTCTCAACATAAAACAAGAGGAGCCGCTGCGGGTGTCCGCGCCGCCACCAAAAGAAAAGGATAATCATTACACACGTGGATAAAATTGTTGGTCGTTCCTGAAAAAATAAAAGAATAACAATGCAATTTAAAAACATATAGTAATAATAAATTCACATTTTAATATCATTAACAATTGTCAAATTGCACGTTGGCAAGACCCCAAGTTTTTAGGAGAATATTCAATGCATAGTTGAGACGAAATTGGAACTTTTGGATAAGGCACATCAGCTCTCTGTTCACAGAAAAATGAAGCCTTGATAGAAATGAACACTGTCAAAACATGGATCTGGAGGAGGCTTTTTTAGGTTCTGGAGAGATATGTGAGGCTCACCCAAGAAAGGATGTATGTAGGATATATA
>NW_017805498.1:1260080-1270190 GCF_001891065.2 Hippocampus comes | reverse complement strand
ACACACACACACACACACGTGTGTGTGTGTGTGTGTTTTGTTTTGTATTTTCGGGAAAGTCCACTTACATCTCTCGGGTCAGCTTGCCACATAGGGCAAACCTTTTTGACCGAAAATCGACTTTTGAAGCCACCAACCTCCCGCGATCGACCCGATCGCGCACATGCAAGCATATACGCAAGCACGCGCACACACATGCATGCGGGCAACCATGCACACGCGTGCATGCACGCACGCCACAATGAGCAACAACCGGAACGGCCCCTCCAATGAACGAAACCAATACACACAGACACCCCCTGCCCATTTCCTCCTCCCACCTCTCGCGGTTTACTTGGGACCAGTGAGCTGGCTCTCGGTCAATCGCGATCAACGTATTAGGCACCCCTGCCTTAACATCAGAGGTAATTTGCTGACTAGCTTAGCGCCATTGTTTGCGCATGAGCGGTCATTCACTTGGCATCTGACTGCTTGCCCTGAATGTCAATCAAGTAACGGGATTGATGATAGGCTGACATCGTGAAATCTGCTGTACTCATTTTCGACGCTTGTCATCTGAAACCCCGGGAGACGCATTGAACCGGCCAAAGAGCCGCATGCGGCTTGTGAGCTGCGGGTTGGCCACCCATGATCTAGAGCCTTCACAACCGCTGCAGCTGTAACAAAGTGCTTTACAGAACATTTAAAATACTATGTCCAAGAAATCAGAATATTGATCCATATGTAGCTCCCTCAGGATGTAGCATGAAACACGACACGAAGTCCATAAAAATACAGGGTTTATTACTTGGCATAAATACAAATGGCATTACAAAACAAGAAATGAAAGACAAAAGTTATGAAGACAATTGATTCAACAAAAAGACACAAACCCTGTGGGCTCACATCCACAAGGGTCTATATTATCCATAGAAGTCTTGCGTGTCTCCTTCGTTTAGTCAGCACTCAGTGATGCTTTTGGTATTATCTTCGTTTCATAATGGCTGCGCAGAGCTCACAGAGTAGCTGTCTGTCTGTTTGAGTGTGTGTTGGCGAATGCACATGTCAGTTAATTTTGGGCAGAACGCTTTTACATTACAATTGGTTCCTGCTAATAATCACCACTAGATGGCAGAGGAACACAAACAGGGAAACAACTCAATGGGGAATAGAAAGAGACTGTAACTAACACCATATATAAGGCGCATCGGATTATAGGGCGCATTGTCTGCTTTTGGGAAAATGGAATGCTTTTAGGTGCGCCTTATCGTGCGGAAAATACAGTAATAATCGTTTGAATTACATTAACAGAGAGCTACCAACAATTTTGTCCATGGGTGTATGTTCCTCCTTCATCGGCTGTCAAATTATTACCATCGCATGAGATGGACACTTGTATCACCTCGCTGACGTCCCATAATCTCTGTCCACTTTGGATGGATTTATTTAGCTTTGATAATCCATGCAGTCACCAGAGGGTTAAACAGTTTCTGCGGGCAAATGGAGCCTTGCAGCCTTCAGTTTGAACTGAAAGGATCACGTTTTCTTTCAAATTAGAGTAACGGTCTGAAATAATAGATTTTAGTCCCAGACTGGTTTTCTTCTTTTGTGCTGGCACTTGTCTAAGTTACTAATTGTAATTCAATATAGATGTTGTGTGATGATTTCCTTTGTTGTTGTTGGTATTGTTTTTGGGTACTGAGCTGCATAATTGTCCAGTTAAGTCCTCAGACTCATTTAAATATAATTAGTACCACAGTTCTCTAATTATTTGGGTGATGTTGTGTTTAGTCAATTTTGTAGACACATTTGGTGAGTTGAAACCATTACCGTTCAAAATGTGTACTTTTGTTTTTATGATTTTGTGTTCTTAAATGCTACACTAGTTTGACACGTAGCAACTGCACTGTGCAATATTCAACATTATGAGGACTGGGAAAATTCTAATTGTTTGGGTGTCACATGTCATGTGTGTGATTCTTTTCCCCATCTAGTTCTTCATTTTAGTGTGACCAGGCCTTATTATGTACTTAGTCACAAAAAGCGGGTTCCTTCTTGGTGACTTATTGGTGAGTGTCAAATTATAAATTGATGTCAAAGTTAACTTTGAAATTAAAAAAAAAGATCTTTTGCTTGACTTGCTCTGTGTTTTGTCTTTGATTCCAAACGTCTGTCTGTCAAGCTACACCACATTTCAGATAATTATGCAAAAAAGTGAATGTTTTTAAACCTGCCAATGTATAACAGCATTGATTTCTGATTATTATTCAATAAAAACGTTTTTGGTAAAATGCACTGTTCCAAATTATGTACAGCAGTGTTTAAAGACATTATATAGACAGTAAAGAACTAAAAATAGGCATTTGTTGAAATTGCTGAAATCAAAATTTATTTGATAGCAGCTTTGTAAGTTTTGCAACTTGACACTTTTAGGACAGTGTCTGCTTGAATTTTTTTCCAGGATGTAGACTTATCCTCCCAGAGCTGCTGTTTGGATTTGAAGTGCCTCCCAACCTCGTAGATGTTTTGCTTCTGCCTCCTAACCTCATCGACCTTTTGCTTAAGGACGAGTCAAAGGTTCCCAATAGGGTTGATCGTTAGGGGCGGATGCGGGCCACACACACACACACACACACACACACACTGATCTGGTTATCCTCACAAAGGTCGCGCGGCGTGCTCGAGCCCATGCCAGCTGTCTTCGGGCAGCAGGGGGTGGTACACCCTGAACTTGTTGCCAGCCAATCTCAGGGGATACAGACAAACAAGCATTAGCATTCACAATCATGCCCAAGGACAATTTAGAGTGTTCCGTTAACCTGCCATGCATGTTTTTGGAAAGTGGGAAGAAACCGGAGTACCCGGACAAAACCCACGCAGACACTGGGACAAGATGTAAACTCCACACAGGAAAGGCCGGAGCCGGAATCGAACCCTGCACCTCTGCACTGTGAGGCCGACACGCTAACCAGTCGACCATCAGGCCGCCCACAAAATGAATTGTTTTATTTGTTTTTTCACTGTTTTGTAAAGACGTCTTTTTTTTTTTTTTTTTAAATACTTGAAAATACTTTTATTGTGATACTTTGAGCCATTTTGAAGAAGCAAAAGGACCGGATGAGGCATCTTCACAAATCGCTTCACTTTGCTGCATCCAATCTGGCTGCGGCTTCAACATACTCAAGGTGGGCTCTATGTATATGTACTTTAAATATTGTTTTAGGAATATGTGCTTGTAGGAAAGACTTCAAGAATAGTGATTGAGAGCAGCAGCGCTGCTAGAATGCAGTAGCATTTAAAACAGGGAGCAAAGTAAGTACTGTCTGGAGGCAATTAATAACATTGGTCAATAGCAAATTTTATTCAGAGATGGTTTAAGAATGTGTTTGTAACCGGTGCTGTTCGACTGCATTGTTTAAGAAAATTGACGATGCGCAGCAGGATTTCTTGTGATGGCTGCGTTTAATCGTCTCAATCACAAAGCCTGACGAAAACAGCAGAAAACAATGTCCTCCTGTTAATTACAGTGATACACAAATGATGCAGCATGTCAATGTATTAAAATACTTGTTTGTCGAGCTCTCAAAAAACACAGTCAAAGGCGTGACTTCAACATATGAGTCACTGCCACATTAATTATTGAAGTCGGGGAACACACAAAAATGTTTGTTCCACCCTTTAATAATATACACTATATAGTATAGGAGTACACAGTAAAACAGCACGTCACTTATCATTTCGCAGATTTGGTGTAATTATAATACAGTACAGTAAGTTTTTTTACTGTCCCTGTTATATTGTGTTCATAAACGTATTTTTTATGCTGATTGAAAAAAAAAATTCCTAGCACATCGGGTATTTGAGATGTCTTAATTTTTTGGTTTTAAGTTTTATAAATGCTTGGACAGTACAGATTTTACTCTGCGTTGTAGTTTTAAACCATGACATTTCAGGGGAAAAAAATCCACCTTTTGCTGAGCCAAACCCTTAATTTATATATATTACTATACTGCATATGATATTATTGTTAGAATATTATTATTGTGAAAACCTGGTGTGCTATAAAAAAAAAAAAAAAGGATGGTAGATTCGATGTGGGGCCCCGCATACATTTCATGTACCCCACTCCCCCTTTTTAAACAGGTCTGGTGAATGGTCTGGTACTCGCAACACTGATGACTGTGACTCCCTCAGCAACAGGAGACTCTTCACCAGGGGGCGCTTGTTTCCTTCAAGACTGAAAACCACTGTTGTAATCCATCCTTGTGTTTTTGGTTCTGATACACATGGGTGTGTGTGTTGGCCAGTTTTCCCAGTTTGCATTCCTGATTGGAGTCGAAAATAGAAACCTGAAAAGTAGACAGTTATATGTTAAAGAGCTAACATAAAAATAGTGAGTCACTTTCTCTTTTTTTTTGATTGCTTCCTGAAAACAAAGTAAAGAACGAATGACATGTGGATTGGCGGTGACAGAGTGTACCTTCTTCTGCCCAGTCCCTTGATCTTACACAACAACAGAGATGCTAACGCACTCGTAAAGATTCGTGTGAAAAACACTTTTAGGCCCTAATAGGCCATTGAATGAAAAAGTGGAGAAACTGCGGTAAATAAGTATGCCTTCTTGTGCCCCATGATGTAGTAGATCATTAACGTACACTAACACAGTCCTCAAGTCTTAATTACAGTTCATGAAAAACACTTGGAGGCTAATGCTTCTCAATTGTTGTCACCCTGGGACTGACGTTTTCCAATTGTTCAGCCTCAACCTATTTTTACAGAAGTTGAGAACAATAAAGGGCGCTGTTAAAAAATAGCATGCGAAAACATATGTTCACATTGAAAAATGAAGAGGAAACATTGAATGAACGTGAAAAAAAATTGAAGTAATCTGTACGAGACAATTTAATATTGGCCCATTTTTGTAATGTGTTCCATATATTATGTAATTTTGATGTTGTATTTGCATATTGGATGATTTTGTAAAAAATATATATTTGTTATGATTATTTGAGGCATATATTCGATTTCACTTGTTTAAAATTTACAAAGGTGCAGTATGTTAAAATATTTCTTTGTTTGAACTGTTTGCTAGAGTGTCACATGACTGGCGAGAGTGTCTACTTAAGTGGGAGTGAACTCGACGGTAGAGACATGAGGTCAGTTTATGATAGAAGTGACTCGGTTTTTTGACCAAACAAAGACAGAGGCACAAAGGGATCATTTTTTTGTACAACCTTTTGTTTATTAGATGGTAAAGACCAAGTCGTTATTCTGTCGTTTGCGTTCAACACTCATCATTACTCTGGCCTCAAAGGTGTTTTGTCTTTGTGGAATAACACTAACATAATCCATCACACCTCTTATGTTAGCTTTGACTGATGTAAATAATTCAGTGCAACATTAAAGTTTTAACTTGATGTAAAGCTTCTTAAGGTTAATCAAACCAGTGATTTCAAGTTGGTTAAGAATTGAAATGATTAACTTGGCTTTATTATTCATTGCAAATACATTTTCAATTTAACCTGAAAATCCACCCGCGCTCACACTCACACCTAGGGACAATTTCGAGTGTTCCATTAACCTGCCATGCATGTTTTTGGAATGTGGGAGGAAACTGGAGTACCGGGACAAAACCCACGCAGGCACAGGGAGAACATGCCAATTCTGCACAGGAAGGCCGGAGCCGGAATCCACCCCTGCACCTCTGCACTGTGAGGCCGACGCGCTAACCAGTCGACCACCAAGCCACCCATGTGTTCTAATCATTTAGCTAATTTATCACTTTTGTTAGTCACAAGATTAGCAAAGCTATGAGAAGGTGCTATTTTGATAGCATAAGATCCAGAGGAAAACTTTTATTTGCAGAAGTCTGACATTCTTTGACCTTTTATCAGAGGTTGATTTCTGGCTGTTATTGACAAAATGGGCTCTTTGCCCATGTAGAATTTTTCTACCTTTGGTACTCAAAGTGCTTTACACAGTTTCCTCATTTACCTACTTATGACACCGCATCAGGAGCAACTGGGTGTTCAATATCTTGCTCAAGGACACTTTGGCAAGGTCGCAATGACCAGAGATTGAAAGCAGTAGTTGAGCCTTAGTCTTTTTTTCGACACTGGCATCTGCACTACGACTAAGGTGAGTGATTTTCCACCTTTGACTATCTTTGATACACAACGCCCAAAATGTTTATGCCGGTCAGTATGCGCATTTCCGTTTCCTAAGTAAGAGCATAATTTTATTTTGAAGTCGCCATCAACTACTTCCGTTCTCAGATCGTAATTTGACGCGGTGGCAAGCATCTTTGCGGTCACAGCCAGGATATCAGACTTTACACACACAGACAGCGCGACGGTAGAAGTAAGACATTGATCCGTCTTTGTTTCCCGGTAGAAAGCCAAAGCACCCTCCCGGCAGAGGGTCCATGGAGAGCGGAGCCCTGCTTGTGCGCACCCGGGGCAGCTTGATCGGATGCCGCCGTTAGCTGTTCTCCACTCAACATTAATTGGTTGACCGATGGCTCCCAAACATGAGCTCTTTTCCAGAAGCGGAGGCGCCGGCGGCGGCCGCGGGGTCGGGCGGAAAAAGATTCCCAAAGGGCAATTCTTGCCGTGTCTTGTGGCGCGGAACCTGGATGCGTGGACGCCGAGACAGGAGAGGAGGACGCGGGCGTTGGGCGGGATGCTGGCCCGGTGCTTTGTGACCGTCGGTACGGTGCTGATGCTGACGATCCAGGTCTCATTGGCTGCTGATGGTGAGACGCTGATGCTTTGATGCTTACACGACCTTTATTTACGCCCTTCGTCGCCAGTAAGACAAACATAAATGTTGGTTTAGCTGTGATTGTTGACAATGAGTTCTCTTTCGAAATAAGAAAGCTTTTTTTGAGGACGCATAGATGGTTATTGAGTGGGAGTGCTTGTTTTTGCTCTTGGACATTAGTATAGCTCCTTGAGACAAATTATTTTGTGTTCAGAACAGTTGTTGCTAATCTTGCGTAAACCGTATTATGCATTACACAGCTCTGGGGTGAAAAACAACAAATAAACAAAAAAAAACTTAAGAAACTATTTGGACTTTTTTTCTGGAAATAAATGCTCAAAATAGCACTATTTCTTTTTGATATTTTGGCAGTTATGTTTTCAGTATTGAAGTTTATAAAATAAAATAGAAATGATAGTTTCACCTAAATATATCCTAAAGAGCAAAACCTGAAAAACGGATCATCTTGCATTATTCTCTTCATTTTTATTTTTATTTTTTATTTTATACAGCTGAAACTCACCTTATTTTTGCGTGGCTTATGTAAACAACCCCCCACCCTGTCTGAGTTCTATTTAAAGCATGTGTGATTGAACATCACTTGTTCCAAGCATCCCCAAACGCACATTGCGAGCGCACAGTGGGCACACAAGCAGACACAACAACACTGACTGCGCTCTTGCGCTGCAATCTGGGAAGCATTTTTTTTTTTTTTTTTAATTATTATTAGTCATTCACGGCACATTGAGCTTGTAGTTTTTCAACCTCAAGCATTTCAATAGGGGACGTTTCACTGTCGACGCAGATCAATGATTTATGATTTCCTTGTCCTCGAGGTATGAGAAGAAAAAAAAAAACACTAATACAGCAGCAAAGACCTTCACGTCTGACTTCAGCTCTTGCAGAGGACCACAGTGTTTCATTCTGCGTGCAATACGATGCTTTGAAGGCAGAATTTTGTGATAACTTTGACAAATGTATTGTCAGATTACAGAAAGGAAGAACACAGGTTGAAAATATTTGGTCAGTAGGGTGGGTATATTGCATAATCAAGTTTCCCAAACTCTAATTAGTATTGTGTTTCTCCAGCACTGACCTGCTTTTCATATCAAAGGTTCATTTTCAAATATCGCATGAAAAAAATAAAATAAAGCTTGGTTTTGATAGCCATGGTTACTATTGTGATGAACATGAAATGGAGGCAGCCCTGTTGTATGTGGTTAAAATCTCTGCCTCACAGCTGTTATGTTTAAATCCCGGGTCCATGTTTAGCTTCTTCCCATATTCCCAAAATATGCATGTCAGAATTTTTTGAAGACTCAAAATTGTCCATCAGTGTGAATTGTTGCCTTATTTATCTATAAATGCACAGCAACGGGATAGCAACCAATGTAGCGTGTGCCCCACCTTTCACCCAAAATCTCATCTGGGATAGGCTTCAGCTTTCCCACGGCCCAAATGAGGACAAGTGCGGTAGAAAATGGATGGATGTCTACTTTGCAGTGGTGTAGCGCTGCACTGCGTCATATTGAGAGGTGTTTCTAATCCTGAGGCTACATGGGTCAGCTTCTTGGAAATACCTCTCAATATGATGCAGTACAGTTCTTCACCGCTGGAGAACTATCCCCCCACCCCCCCACTCCGCCCCCACACACTCACGAAAAACATATTTCTTCATGACCTGTTTCACAACCTTTATTGAGCCGAGGCGAATAATTTACATTAGAAAAACATCTCATGATGCCACAAAAGAAAAATGTCACAAAAACTGGATACATAGTTTAAATGTTAAAAAGTACTTGTTCCCAAACACCTCGTGTAGATGAGAGGTGGATCGCCATGGTGATGACATCAGATGCTCATTGCAAGCTTATTGCAAGCCACTTTGACATTCAGGTGTCAGTTTCAGGTGCCCCTTTCGATGATCAATTTCAATTGTGTTTCAAATGCAACAGAATGACCCCCTTGGGTCAAATAATTTGCAAAAATACACATTTGAAGTCACACAAAACTTGCAATTGAAACATTTTGCATGAGACTCTTGCCTACCTTAGCCGACCTTAATTCGAAAATGATCAAAGGAATCACAGTTTTTTAAAATTAGATATTTTATTATATTTATCCTGATTCGAAAAAAAAGGAAATGCACACAAAATGAGCATCTTCTCAGTCATGAGATGTACCAATATCTCCCCCTCTGGTTTCACCAAGTGAAGTTTATTGTTGTGAGTGTAGATTCCTAACTTCTCGTTACACAAAAAGTTAAAATTTGAGATGTGCGACACGACTCATCTTTGCCATTAAACTTAAACTTACTTAACCCTTCTGTTATATTTGAATGTTTGAGGTAAGACTGACACATTTCTAGTTAAAAAAAAAAAAAAGATTAAACTTGTTCTGCTGGCTTTATCTTCCGTCCATCCCTCCATTTTCTGATCTGCTTATCCTCACAACGGTCGTGGGGGGTGCTGTAGCCTATCCCAGCCGTCTTCGGGCAGTAGGCGGGGGACACCCTGAACAATCGCAGGGCACACAGAGACAAACAGACATCCACGCTCACACTCACACCGCGGGACAAATTCTAGTGTTCAATCAGCCTGCCATGCATGTTTTTGGAATGTGGGATGAAACCGGAGTACCCAGAGAAAACCCACGCAGGCACGGGGAGAACATGCAAACTCCACACAGGTAGGCCGGAACTGGAATCGAACCCTGCACGTCTGCACTGTGACGCCGACGCGCTAACCAGTCCACCACAGGGCCACCTGGCTTTATCTTGAAAGGGAAAATATAATTTGCCTGCACATTTAATGAAAGGTCACGGGTCACATCGACAAATGAACATTGTTGGTAAGAAACAAAGCCAACAAGATAGATTTCACAGTTAGAAAAGTTTTTCTGATAGATCCTGTTCGATGGTTGAATGGGTTCTTGCTATTGTGCTTCATTTGGCTATGCGAAAAATGAGAGGTTCCACTATACTGTGATTCATGTACAATAACGTACTTTTTAATTCAAGGTCATACTCGCTCAGCTCTACTGCTACCTCTCTTCTGTGACATATCGTATCCCCACAAGCCACCTCCTTTACATTTGAGGAGCATAAAGAAAGAGACGCTCATGATCAGAATGGAAAAATTGGAATTAATACAGAAAACTTAGAAGCTTGGCAAACCATCCATCCATCCATTTTCCACCGCTTATCCGGGGTCGGGTCGCGGGGGCAGCAGCTTTAGGAGGGAAGCCCAGACTTCCCTCTCTTCGGTTAGGTTAGTGTATGAATAACAAAATACGCTAAACATGAAATATACACGTAGTACTGTATATGTTGCTCTATGTGACTCGCTGTTGGTTTGCCGACTTTCGCTG
>NW_017805498.1:1241870-1259856 GCF_001891065.2 Hippocampus comes | reverse complement strand
CTGTCGATCTCTCGCTCCCTCCTGCCCTCACTCGTGAACAAGACCCCAAGATACTTAAACTCCTCCACTTGGGGCAAGATCTCCTCCCCGACCCGGAGAGGGCACTCCACCCTTTTCCGACTGAGGACCATGGTTTCAGATTTGGAGGTGCTGATCCTCATCCCAACCGCTTCACACTCGGCTGCGAAACGCTCCAGTGACAGTTGGAGAGCCCTGCTTGAAGGAGCCAACAGTACCACATCATCCGCAAAAAGCAGAGATGCAATACTGAGGCCCCCAAAACGGACCCCTCAACGCTTCGGCTGTGCCTAGAAATTCTGTCCATAAAGGTGATGAACAGAATCGGCGACAAAGGACAGCCTTGGCGGAGTCCTACCCTCACTGGAAACGATTCCGACTTATTGCCGGCAATGCGAACCAAACTCTGACATCGGCAGTATAGGGACCGAACAGCCCGTAATAAAAGCTTGGCAAACATTTTGGGAAAAAAAAAACACTTGGGAAGTCACCCCAGTTAAAATTGGAGAAAACCGCCCACTTGCTCTTCACATATTCTCTTTCATACCCTACTGCTGACAGCAAGACGGAGTGGCTCAAAATTTGACTTTCCTACCTTGTTACATAACATTCAACACTTGCAGGTTTTGTTTGGTGGTGAACGTGCCATTGTGGTCTTGTCCGCTCAGCCTTCCTTTGATGGAAGGCTACGGGGTTGAAGTGTATGAGCGTATTTGTGTCTGGCTGGCTCATACATTGCGCGTGTATGTTTTCTTTCAGAGGTTTTCAGAGATCTTTGTGAACCGTCAATAGCTGAGATCTTTTGGTCTGAGTTACCATGGGAACAGATCTGCGGTTTTGTAGTGGTCTTTATTTGTCAGTCAGGGGTTGGAATAACACAAGAGTACATTCAACAGTCACTGAGAGTCTGGTGCTGCTGGAACACACATTTTAGACATCAAGTGCAGGAACCCTGTTGGGTTTTAATTAAAGCTTTTGTTTGCGGCTGATAAACATCTATTTATGCACGGATTTTCAACTCGCTCACAATTATGAATCCTATGCTTTGTTCATGGGATTCTTTCCAAGTGATCAGTCGCAGTTGCCAAGAATGTTTTCTTCTCACCCATACATCGTCTGACTCAAATGGCCATAAACCTACTTAGCCTTTCTGCTTATATTGACATGTGTTTGAATAATCCTTCCAAACACGATTTACTGTGTGATTAATCAGTCCATGCAAGTGCAAATCCTGCACATTCTCATGACGTTACAAAGGCAGTTTGACTGCAGCTCCCGTGACTCAAGTTCTCGGTGTCGTCTGCCCCTTTGTGACCAGCGAGATACCTCATCAAAGTTGTAAGACGCTACTCTTGTATCGGTTGGACAGACTCACCCAACAGAGAGTGGTTCTGAACAAAATTCATTTGTTAGTCCCGTCTGTCATTGATGATGCACACCCCACTTGCTGGCGGTTGACTTGTCTGGGTGCAAGATTGAGAGGAACGTAAAGCCTCAAAACCGGCCAGCATATATCAAAAAGACCCATTGCCCATTCGCGGCTATGTGTCTCCGTCATATTACTCTGTGAGAGATGGTGGCTGCTTTATAGTTCGAAAGTCTCTTTTTACACACTCAATTTGCATGAAAACATACCTAAAAGGCAGAACAATATTGCTGAGCAGAAGATGCACAGTGCATTCAATTCTGCCATACCAGACCCTAAAATAAGACCAAATTCACCCTTTCAGTGACAGCGGTGACTACAGCGGACAGCTTATCACACAGGTGTCAAACTCAAGGCCCGGGGGTTCAGATGTGGCCTGCCACATCATTTTAAGTGGTCTGCGAAAGCAAATCAAAGATGAAAACTTCCATGATACTTCTTAAAATGTGTTCCAAAATTTCACATTTTCACATGTAATAAATCAGTGACATATTGTGAGCATTTTCTTGTTACCAAACCCCTCATTCCAGTTACTTAAACAATAGTTGAATAAAACGTTCCTGACTTCTTTGTATAGTTTCAGTCATCACGGCCCTCCAAGGGAAACGGTAATTATTATGTGGCACGTGACAAAAATGAGTTTGACACCCCTGGCTTATCATGTTATCAGGTTACAGGGTGCCTGAAAGGGGTTAAGCTAAATCGGGACATTGTAGGAAGCAAATTGTCCTCTTCTGTTTCACTTCCTTATGGTCAGTTTGACCACTAACTATGGAACACAATTTCAACACCTAAAACCTATCACTGCATTTCAAACCGTTTTTCTAGAATTAGCGGAATAGCCTAGTTGTTTCAAGAATGCCCGATGATCTTAGATTTGTTCATCCCCCCCCCCCCCCCACCGCCCATAGGAAATAAAAGTGTGAATTGCATCGCTGAGTCAAAGCATCACAATCATAAAACACTTTTTTTCACTTTTTCCAGGCGACATTTTTAATGTTCTCTTCGACCTTTGCTGCATACAATGCAATGTGTACGCACCTTTCAAGAATTGTGACGAAGGTGACAAAAGTAGAGACTAAAGTCAGCCACTGGCTTTCAGTACTGTGCTCCTGTAATGTCGTACAAGTTCCTTTTGTCATTTTATGGTCCTCATCACATTTTCCTCCTTAGCGATAATTGTCAACTTTTGTGGTGTTATAATAAAAAATAAAATAAAAAATGCAAATTCCAAAGCGAGATGTGCGTAGGTCTCAATTGACGTCATCACGTTGGTTGAATTCCAAATTGTACAGTCTCAGGGGCGTTAAACTCTAGTGCGGTGGTTCTTAACCTGGGTTCGATCGAACCCCAGGGGTTCGGTGAATCGATCTCAGGGGTTCGACGGAGCCTCTGCCATGGAGGTTAAGACACACCCGACTCAAGATGTCAATTAGTTATGACACTCCCGCTTGGCCATCGCTGGCTGCAGAGGATCACATGACGTTGCTTGTCCAGTCAGTGCTGTGGGAAATTTAGTTCGCTCAGTAGTCACCGTGTGAGTGTCGTGATAGTATGTCATACAATTTAAAAAAACTATACTTATGCCCTGTAATTTTATTTCCTTTTTTCTGTTTTTAATAAATGTGTTTTTTTTTAATGTCTTGGATTTATCAAAAAAAAAAAAAAAAAAAATCATTTTTTTTTTCACTAATGAAGGGTTCGGTGAATGTGCATATGAACTGGTTGGGTTCGGTACCTTTAACAAGGTTAAGAACTACTGCTTTAGTGGTTCCACTGAATCTGTTTTAGCATAGAATATCCTCCAAAAGACAGAAGAACACGCCAGACAGTATACAACAGGTTAGTTTCACAGAAGGTTTGGATCACAGAATATAAGGCGTCTGATGTAATGCCCGTGGAATCAAAATACAGTCATCGAGGCACACTAGTTAGTGTGGTTCCTCTCCCAGAAGATCTCTGAGCGGCTTATCTTTCATCTGATCAGAAGTTTGAAGTCTTCTCTGAGCAAAAGATTCTTGTGGTGCCTGAATAAAAATACATAAATAAATAAATAATTCGCTGCGTTAGGAAGTGATGAACTGCCTCATTCAGTTGCCAATAAGGTCGATGGTATTGACGTATACTGCAGGGCCAATGCAGTCTGAGCATGAAGCAGTGACTGAACATCATACACATATGAACATGCACGCACACCAGGCGTTCAACTGATGAGTGGATTTGTCAGCTAGTCGACTTTATGACTCTGCATTGTCCTTTAATGCTTGAAGTCAACTAGTCGCTGCAAAAAAAAAAATGTTCAGTACAACCCCGAACACACACGCACCCCTTTCCGTAGCTTGCATGAACTTGCACACTATTGTTGCATGAAATGGATCACAAATTAATATTAACTCCTTTCATGCACCCTGTAACTTGATGACATGATAAGCTGTCCACTGTAGTAACCGCTGTCCCTCAAAGGGTTAATTTCCTTTGCACCTGTAATTAAAAAAGGTGGTGATTCAAGCGCACTTCAACCTTTTGCTGCCTGTTTCCTTTTCCATGTTTTTTTTAAATAATTAATCGTATTAGTTTGCTATGAAAGTGGACGTTCAGGAGTCACTCCACTATCATTTCACTCATATTGACCTTTTGACTTTCCTCCTTTTTGAGGAAATTAATTTCTTTGGATAAAATTAATTATCTTTGAGTTTGAGGATAAACTGCTTACCCCTTTCTTTTTTCTGCACTACTGTATGGACTTACCTTTTCAGTAGGATACTTTGGGAGCTTTTTTTTTGGGGGGGGGGCATTTGGTCCATTTTTTGGACATTCCAAATATATATTTTTTGTAAGTGTGTGTGCCTCAGTCAAACGTGACCGCTCAATTCAAAAAGTATGGGCAGCTAAATCCCTCCGCTTTCTATACTGGACGTAAAGAACAGATTGGAAGTTGCTTGAAGGCGTCTCGAAACTCAGATTTATTAAGATGGCTGTTCAAAAGCTTGGCAAGCAGGCCCCAAATGACTTTGCTGCAGCCCCACTTTGAGGACACAATTTCTTGGCCAAGTCCAACATATCCTCTGTCCAGACATTTTTATGACCATTATGTCCACTATTAAGCTGTGTTATTATTTTGTTATGTATGTACTGTACCATAGCCAATTACCTAAAGAAACAGAGAAAAGGAAACTGGGGACACTGCCAAATCAACAAGGTATCTCACGTTGCCCATCAGAGTCATCTTTTTTCGCTGGACTCTGTGAAAGAGGATGGGATGTCCGGCTTCAGGGTCGAAATGACGACTGTGTGAAAGGGAATCGTGGAAAACCGAGTAGGACCCAATGCAAATGTGGCCCAGGGCTGAAATGGCGACGAATACAAACACTCCAACCTTCTCGTCCAAATAACTTGATCACATTGTAGTTATGGTTTCTCTATGAGGGCTGTTGACTGTGAAAACAAAACAAAGGCACATCTTTATTACACAAAAAAGTTTATTTTAATTCAGAAGTCATGGAGAAATTGTTCCAAACGAACATTACTGTATACAACAATTGTCTTTAAAAAAATGGAGGTGGGGGTTGTAACATCTGTTAAAAGTTTTGGAAAAACTGCAATTCCAAATGAACCTTGTGCCAAAATGAAAAGACCAATTTGATTCAGCAAGAAACATGAAATAGATCCACTTTTTTTGCTTTATCGTAGGCCATATAAGATCATGTGGCGGTCCGAATCTGACCTGGAGTTTGGCACTGCTCTGCATGTGACATATTAACGTACCCTGCCTGGATCCATCATTGACAAATCAAATCATTTCTTTGTAAAATACAGAGTCGAGTAGGGTCTGGCATGTCTGTCTTGATTGTGTTCCAACTCCAGCTGGAGTGAAGGGCGTTTCCCTCCAGCAGGTGCACCTGTGCCTCGTTAACCCATCAAGCTTGGCTGGGTATTTAAGGACTCTGACTTGTGGTATTCCTTATCAGATTGTTGACCCTAATTGCTGTTCTACTTCAATTGTTATTTTCTAGACCTCTCGATATATTCGTAGTCGCTCTCGTTTGTTCATAGACTCTTGTTCCCAAGTATTTTTATGATCCGCTATTGCTCTTTGTTTTTTGTGTTGTTGGACTTTTGAATATTTTGTTTGAGTATTTTCGGTGTTCTTTTGAGCCTTGCCTTTGCAGGCGCTTTTGGTTTCATGCATTGTTTTATTCTAGTGCTTTGTGACCAGCGATTTCAGTTTTCGTCGATGCGATTTTTTTTTCATGAATATTTTATGTTATCGCACTTTGTCTGAGGCTGCATCTTTGGAATCCTGAAACATTATTCGGTTTAGCCAGAACCGAACAGGGTAGTTTGATCAAGCAACATTGTACTTTGTACATGTGGGGACAAAATTCTTGGTTTACCTCTGCTCATGAAAGACAACCATACAGTGGTCACAAAATAGTCGCTTGAATTGGACAAAATTAATAATAAAAAATATCAGAATGAAAATTAATCAATGGAAATCAGACCTCACTTTTGAATTATGATTCAGAAGAATTGTTTTTAAAAAATGTAACAGTCCTGGGGGGGAAAAAAAAACAACTATTGGCACTGTCAATATAAAAAATTGTTGCTCAACCTTTTCTGGCAATTGCTGCAGTCAGCCTGTTTTCGTAACTTTCATTGCTACTTGTGCACCTCTCAACAGGTGTTTTTGGCTCACTCTTCATGAGCAAACTGCTCTAGTTGTCTCAGTCTTGAAGAGTGCTTTCTCCTGATAGCACATTTCAGCTTCTTCCACAGATGTTCATACGGACTTCGTTCCAAGGTCATAGAAAGGCCACTTCAGACTGGTCCGGCATGTTGCTCGTAGCTATTTTGGGGGCTTTTCAGCTGCCAAATCCTATTGCAAGGCCCATGACCTGTGAGTGAGACCAAGCTTTCTGACATTGGGCAGCACATTTTTCTATCGATTACCGTGATAGCCTTGAGATTTAATTGTAACCTGCACAGATTCAAGACACCCTGCGCCAAATGTAGCAAAGCAGACCCAGAACATATGTCAAAGAGCCTCATCAATGTTTCACAGTACGGACAGTGTTCTTTTATTGCCGTGCTTCATTTTTACGTCTGTGACCACAGAGCTGAAATGTCTTTTCCAAAAAGTTCCATTGTTGATCATCTGTCCAAAAGACATTCTTCCAGAGGCTTTGTGGCTTGTCGACCTGCAGTTTGGCAAATTTGATTTCAAATAAATCTTTCATCTATCGTGTCCTTCTTGGTCATCTCCCCCACATAAATCTTCAATTTTCCCCTCTGTAACTTAATGGGGATGGAATTTGCTTTTGGTGAAGTGTCTGCTGCATGTATCACATACGACGACATTGGTGAGATGGGCTTTATAGACTGATTGCTTCACAGTTTAATGTAATGAACATTTTCCAGCTAAATATTGCCGTACACACACACAAAGTCTTCTGGATGTCGGCTATCAAAGAGCGTGCGTCACACAACGCTGTGCACAGCTCACATATGCATATCACAGATGCCAAAATGAAACCTACCGACAAAAGAAACCCACTGTGAAACATGGCGGCGACTCTGTTATGTTATGGGGAATTTTTTGCTACGACTGGTACAGGGTGTCTCAAATCAGGGTACAATGAACTCTCAAGGTAGTCTCGAGAAATGTGTGCTACCCAGGGGCAGAAAGCTTGGCCCCAGTTGCAGGTCATGGCTCGTGCAACAGGATACTCACCCAAAACACAGCTAAAAACACCCAGAGCAAAACACATTACTCTTCTCAAGTGGCCTTCAATGACCCTCAATCTAAATCCTCTTGAACATGTGTGGAAGGAGCAGAAACATGACATCTGGAGAAAACGCCTTTCAAGCCTGATGCAACTGGAGCAATTTGCTTGTGAAGAGTGGGCCAAAACACTTGTTGAGAGGTGCGGAAGCCTCGGTGAAAGTACCCCAAATTGTTTGATTGCAGTGATTGCCTCAAAAGGTTGTGCAACAAAAATATTGCGTAAGGACAACCATCATTTTTGCCTAAGCCTGTTACGTGAATTTTTTTTTTTTTTTATTCAAGAGAAATTCTGTTGCACTACAATTCAAAAGCAATGTCTAGTTGTCATTGATGAATTTGTTGTCATTATTGTGATCACTTAGATTACTGTAATTATTTCTCTTTCATTAACCGTGCATGTCGCAGTTAATGTCACCATCAATGCCCTAATTGTGTTAGAGAACCATTTTAAAAATAAAAGAAATATTGAATGAATATAAGAAATATTGGATGAATCAAATCAAATATTTCTTGTTTGTGATTGAGCTCCATGCGTGTTTTTTTCTTTTGCATGTGTTGGAAATTGAGTCGAGAGAGCATCAAAAAGGATCAACACATTAAAAAAAAAAAAAAAAAAAGCGTAATGTCGGCATTTCCAGCAAGGGCGTGAGTGACTCAGCTTCTTACTTTCACGTCATTTAGTAAACAATGGCACCAGGTTCTTATTTGCTGAATATTTGCTATTTGCTGCCAGCAAAGTGAATAGCGGGGAGTGGAGTGGATGATAACGACCATGAACATAACAAACCTCCGATATTTCCGTGTCCTTTAATGTTGGGTTCTTATATGTGAATATTTGAGCCAATCGGAGGGGTGCTCTTCCATCTAAAGTGATACCCCCCCGTGGAATGAGTACAAGGCTAACTGCATCAGCACCTCGCACATGCTCCCTCCACTACATCAGCCGTTAGTCATTTCACTTCTGTCTGTACAGCCGCAGTTCGTTCTGCTCTGTGCCGACGTGATTATGCACTGCTGGGCTTCGCCACTCTCTTCCTCAAACTGATGAGAGGGGGGGGGGGAGAGAACGCCAGTCCATGTGTGCCGATTATATAAAAGATTAAAAAGTTTAAAAAGATCTACAGAATATTGTAACCTCAAGCTATGAATAAATAACGACCTCCCTTGACAAGGACAAGTTCTGCCAGAAAGCATGAGGTTCGTTTTTACGTCAACCATCAATCTCATTGATCTTCTCTGTCTTCCAAGGAAAATGTGCTCCTTATGAAATATTTTCACGCTTCTTTGTGCCTGTGGCTACTGCTGCTATGGTAAACTGATCAACGGCCAGTGCACTTATTTTTTGCTCTGTTGCCAGGCAGAAACACGGAAACAGCTTGAGGCTATTGCACAAGGAGGTTCTGATGAAAACACGCTTCGGTCAAGCTGTCTTTGAACGGGGCCGCACTGATCAAAATATCTCTTTCATAGACTGTTTTTTCCCCTGCAGGTGCCCGTTAAAAAAAGTGTCCAATTTAATGTCGAGATCGAATAGTTTCCATATTGTCAAATGATACACATCTGATACGGCCATGTTTACATGACAACACAGAAGCATCCAAATGCATTATAAAAAACGTTGACAGAGAGCATTTAGTTGGCCAGAGCTGACGGTCATTTCAATAATCATATGACTTCAGCTCCATCAGCAATTACTCCCCTTATTTACTGATATGCACACCTCGAGTTGCACCATATATACAGAATTTTTAATGGCCTATGCATAAACTGGAGTTTAATTTTTGACACTGGTTGTTTTTGAACATGTTTATTTGAATTGTTTTGGTGTATGTGGACACTTACCCCTCCCGATTGGTGTATGTTGGATCGCATCCCATTACTTCCGGTATTTTTGATCTGACAGTTTAAAATGTAGTCACACTGGCAGATATCTGATACATTCAAGATTATCATCCACATTTGGACGATTATGATCTAAACATGTCGGATTAATTTTTTTCATCTTGCCATGCGTGGTGCACGTCCAACTTAATAAAATAAAATAAAATCTGAGTACAGTTGTGCCACAAGAACCAAGCATTGAAATCCATCTCTATGGACAATGCCACTGTTGTCAGTTTTTTCCCTGCATCTCTCTCACACACACGCACAGGTTAAGGCACATATAACAAAAAGTGCCTTGCAACCTACTCTAACTCTGCAGAGTTGTGTGCCTGCAAACTAAAAAATAGGACTAGAACAGAAAGAAAGGAAGAGGTAATCTGATGAAAAACGATTCCCCTCACTTGTAGATTAATTACAAGGCAGGGCTCAGTTACAATTACGCAGATCAGAGATTTCTTGGATAAACTGATTTTGTGATCCTAATTAGCCACACTTTGTTTTCCTTCTTATCTGTGGGGGGCTGTTTTGAGGTTGCATGTTTCCTCATTAACGTGTTTGGGGAAGGTTAATGATATTCCTGCAGTCTCAACTGGGAACCACCGGGATGCACTCGCCTTGTTCAAAGACTGAGCCGCGTGTGCACGTGCGAGCAACATGGAGTCAGTTCAGTGTCATGCAATCCATGCTATCCGTGTAGTTTGGCTCTGCGGGGAATTCACAGTCCGTCGCCCCACATGCAGAAGTGTGCAGGTGTTTAGCTGGATGATGGAGACATCAGATTATGCATGCGGTATGCATTGCATACTAAATGCTCCCTTCCAGTTATGTCATGCAGGAAAGGAGTTTGTGTTGCTCGGTTTATTATCACAAGACCGGCATGATGTGTAGGCAGTGGTTAAATCACAATATCACTCATATAATGTCAGTAAAATGGACTTATATGCACAATAAAATTGATATTGATGCAAAGGATAAGTACCGGTACTGTATACACTTGGGGCAGTACATTTTTTATATACAGTTGCCAAACAATAATACTAATAATATTGGAAAAGTACCGTATTGGCCCGAATATAAGACGGTGTTTTTTGCATTGAAATAAGACTGAAAAAGTGGGGGTCGTCTTATATTCGGAGTCTAGACATTATACCTATTCACGACGCTAGATGGCGCCGATATCATTGAAGCGAATGCTGAACTTGACTCCCCAGGCCAAAGCGAACCCCTGTCACGAAGAATAAAAATAAAAATAGCAGTAGCACGAAGAAGAAAAATAAAAATAGCGGTCAGAAAAAAAAGAGAAGAAAATAATAGAAGAGATAACAGAAAATGGGGAAATGTAGCGACAATCTGGAGAAAAGTGGGTCGAAGATCGGCCAGATTAACCGGCAGCTGAGGAGAAGTTATGATGTAATTTACATTTCAAAAACCAGAAGCCATTCATTTACGAATGTGATTGCACTTTAGTTTACATATTTAAATGTTCAGATATTAAGATTTGAATGAGGCAAAAATACATGCTTTTTCTCTCAAATATATTGTTATAATCATTTGTTTCAGATGTACTGTCGTTATTTTCTGTATAAAAATTAATTTGGTGTTCAAGAAGTCTTTTTTCAAACTTGAGTCTTGAAAAAGAGGGGGTCGTCTTATATTCAGGGCCGTCTTATATTCGGGCCAATACGGTAATAAGCTTAATTGTTCATCTGGAGAAATAACATTCCAAATTCATTCCAACCAATGCAAACACTGTTGAAGTGATAGAACCAATTTAAATTCATCAGCTTGCGTAAAATCAGTCTTTTCACTTTCCATCCATCGATCAGTAAACTCCTGAGCATGCAATTATTGGAGAGGCTAAGATGGTTTCCTGAATGTGAAACATTAATCATTTTCATTAGAACTGAAAGGAATCCTTTCTACCCGTCTGGATCTCAAGGATTTTTCAAGGTCAGAGCATCAAATTGTTTTCAGCGGGTTGAAATGCAGTTTCAAAGCCGTTGGAGAACTATGGATAATTAGATGAATGTTTTGGAACAGCATCATCATAAAACAATCAAAGAAGGTATTATTAATGGGCAGCGGATGAGGAGAGTACACGCTGTGCCTTTGAATGATGCTGAGACTGCACCATCGAGGTGAGAGACAGCTGTGCAATGCATTTGATTTACCTAAAGAGGTTGGTAACTGCCTGCACAACATCCTCATCACCAGCAGCAGCATAATTCATCACTCGCTTTTGAAACAACACGTTCAAATAATGATTTTTGTTTCTTTGTCTTCATCTTTCAAAAGTGTAACTTGGCTTTTCATGTGACTGGCCCAAACATGTTGCATTTTGTACATAAGGACTGAGGCTCCTTCCATCAGCCTTTTCATCTCTATGTGCCTTTCAGCATCAGCTCCTTTCAAAGGGTATTTTGTTTGACGTTTTCCTTGAAATGTATTTTTAAAGTGTCTTTGTGTCTTTTACATTACATTTTGTAAATGCTCAGAAAAAGTAATGCTAGTGCGGGATTAAACATTCAACAGGTTTTCGTATTTTTCATTTTAACATGCTCTGAGTGGCAGCCACGGCAGTGACTGGTTAGCACATCCGCATCACAGTGCAGAGGTGAAGGGTTCGATTCCGACTCTTCTCAGGTTTGACGATATTTTGCAGTGTGGTAGAGGGGGTATTCTAAACACGATGCAGTTTCATTCTATATGTGACGACATATCCTAAATTGTCCAAATTAGGAACAGGCCATTGTCTATCACTAACCTTTGCCATTGCAGCAGTAGCAGAGTCAAAATCATCACTAATCTTTGCATGCCATCAGATAAAATCATTAACGATAATAAGTTCAACTGTAACAGAGCGTGCTGTCTTGCGCTGCATGACGATGTATTCATAACCTCAAAATGTCAAAGGTCGCGACTGTCATAAACCAAGGACACCCCCCGCCCACCCCCCACTGCAAATGCACTCCTTTCAGCAATATTTGCTGGATGTTGATGAGTTAGCATTTTTCCCACGGGAAGTTGCTTTGGTGTCCAGGCGCATCAACAGATGGGCATCAGGCATTTCATTAGACTGCAGTATCTGAGCAAGTCAGAGAGGAAGGAGTGATAGGGAGGCTAGAGCCCAAAATGAAAATGGAATCAATCTCAGCCTCTTAAGGGTGACTGGAGGAGAAAAGGATTTAGAGCTGCGTGGCCTCATCTCCTCTCTCCAGTTCGCCATGTTATTGCTGCAGCTGCTCACCACCTTCCATTAAACACTCACAGTCCGTGGGGTCTTGCAATCACAGATGTGTGTGTGTGTGTGTGTGTGTGTGTGTGTGTGTGTGTGTGTGGGTGGGTGTGTGTGTGTGTGTGTGTGCGCGTGAACTGGATTTTTGTTTTCTTGCTTAAACATGCTAGTCTGTTCCTTTCCGCATCAATTGCTGTGACTACTGACAAACACACAGTAGCCCAGAGGCTCAACAGTGAGGTGAACACAGTTTGTTTGGATTTATGGACCTACAGTACAATGATTGGCAAATTTTGAGGTGTCGTCGTTTGGGCCAAATAATATTTTAGATGTGACTTTGCCCTCCAATCCGATCCCAGCTGACTTTGGAAGAGAGTTGGGTACACCTAGGCTGGTTGCCAGGCTACTGCATACTGTATAGACAGACAAACAACCATTTACAGTAACATTCACACCTTACGACAATTTAGTCTTCAATCAAGCTAAAATGCATATTGTGAGAATGTGAGAGGAATCATCAGTAATCCCCAAGAAAGAAAAAGAAAATCACCACCAAATTACCCAAAAACGCAAGCCCAGGTAAAACATGTAAATCCCACAAAAAATGTCCAGAACCAAGATTGAAATGCCAAACGACAGAAATGTGAGGCAGATGCGGTAACCCCCCATTTTCTTCCCATAGAGAGAAATTTCATTTTTAAAATCAATTTTTCTCTTTGTAAAAAGGAAAGCTGCTCAGAAAGTCTTACTTCAGGGTTCTGAAAGGTCAAACACTCCCACGTTCAAATCCTCATTAGAATGTATCGACTCAGAAAAGAAAGCTTGCTTGAATAAGAAACTTTTATCATGGTTCCTCATCTTGTAGAGAAAAAAAAACAGTTAGGCAGTTAGGACAAGTTCGTGGAGCAGGTGTGCTCAGTTACAAGCATGAGTGTCATAGAAAACTGTTTGCTGCCGAAATGGGATGGAACAAAGCCCCGGTTGAATAAATAAGCAATACTCTATCTCTTTCATTCGTCTGTGTTTCACCACTGTGGTTGAAGTCATTGGCCGAGAGGTGCGTTCCGATTAGGTTCACCGCTGAGGACATCATGGACACACAAAAGAAGGAACTGCCTCACAGTACAGAGGTGCAGGGTTCGATTCCGGCTCCTGCCATCCTATGTGGTGTTTGCATGTTCTCCCCGTGCCTGCGTGGTTTTCTCCTCGAACTGCGGCTTCTTCCCACATTCCAAAGACACACATGACAGGCTGATGGAACACCCAAAATATTGTCCCTAGGTGTGAGTGTGAGCGCGGATGGTTGTCCGTCTCTGTGTGCCCTGCAATTGGCTGGCAACCGGTTCAGGGTGTCCCCCGCCTACTGCCCGAAGACAGCTGGAATAGGCTCCAGCATCCCCCACGACCCTCGTGAGGATAAGCGGATCGGAAAGTGGATCGATGGATGGATGGATATTGTTAAACATTGATCGTGAAGTACTATATTGTATTGTAGAGGTTTGGAGTTCTAGCGATATATTGGAAGACAAGAAAAAAATTACATTTTCTAAGAAGATCCTCAAATCCGTGGAATGTTCTTTAATGCCACACATCAGCTTCTTTCCTATGGATGCGTGCGGGTGAGATTGCTTGGAAGACAAACGACACTGGCAATTGTCTGTGAATATGCAAACATGTACTTAGTCACAGCTTCGTAACAGCTTCTGCTGTGTGAACGTAGCCATAGTTACATTGTGTTTTCTGAGGGTGCCGGGGGTTAGATATTGTGACGTTATGGCATTATTAAGAGGTGAATCACATCACTAAATACCCACTGAGGGCCCAGGTCCAAAACTCACCGCCCACCACTGCTAACAATTAATGGCTTGACAATTAGCTTAGAATGCATTCACATGAAATATTTCGACATGCAACATGCTACTTTAATATCACATATGGCACGCTTTTTCCAATATCGTGCAGCCCTGCTTTAAATATGTGAGAGTTTTAAAATATGGCATCTTTGAGTAAACTTTGAGTGTGAGATATTTGGTATTATAAGATAGTAAGTAATCAATTTTACCGTTAATACACACAATGCAGTTGGATTGTTTTTGACAAGAGGATACCTCATATGTACGACGGAAAAAGTGCTAAAATGCTTGTGTCTAAATCCAATTCCAAACAAGAGGTACTCATGTTTCAATCATCAAACAAGGGTAGATGTTTTTTCATAGAGCCACCAAATGAACTGTGAAGAAGTATTAATGAGGCAAATAAAACTGGCGCTAAAAATAACCTCTGCATCCGATTTGATACAGTAGCAGCTCATTAAGAACACGTGTTGTCCTCAGTGAACATCTGCTGCATTGGTGGTCGGTCCTTTATATTGTTTTGAATTTTATATTCATATGTTGGCTTTATTTTTGGTTTTGCTCGGTTGTGTTTGCCACATCGCCATGTATAGAAGCAGCTCATCTGAGTCTGACCTCATCCTTGGATTTTGGTCATTATCCTGCAAATTCAGTGCATGTAAATAACAGATAAGTCTAAGCGCCTTCAAAACTGGGGCAATATGGGTCATGAAAAGCATCCAGCGTGCAGATGAACACAATTATGAATACAGCATGAATCAATGACAGCCAAATCAGTTCCATTTGAAATTCCATTCCTCTGCGGGCAATTCGTGCCACTTCATTTATGGGTTCAACTACAATCATTCAATTAAGCGAATCAATCTGCACGTGACAGTTTACATTTCTCATTATGTCCGTCGGGTGAACCAATCGCACCACGGCGATTGGAGTCAGGTCGTTCTTCTGCTTGGGTCAATCAAAGTCAAACCTGCATGGATCTGACCTCTGTATACTGAGAATTTAAATCGGTAAATGAACAAAATAAATAACAGTGGAGAATCTGGTGAGAGCTCAAACTGGAACATGACAGTCAGAATTTGATGAGAATGTGATTCTGTCGAGAGGATTATGAAAATCTGATTGGGCCAGATTTCCTTCAAAGTCTTTGGTGGTGATGCTGAGCTCCCCTGAGTGTGTGTGGCGTTGGTTACATAACAGGTAGCAACTAATTAGACTCGTCCTCATTGTCTTTAGGAACGTTTTCAATGCTCCAGAGGCTTCGTTTTTGTAAATCTTCATCATCACTGCAAAGGGGCAGTGGTCAGAGCCTGACACAGTCAGATTAAAGTCTCGGTCACAAATGCAACGTCGCTGTGGCTACCTGCTTATAAAACCCGCTCGCATACCTGCTCACGCGGGTATCGTGCCACCAGCGGGGACGCAATAAGGGCAAAGCCACATGAAGAGCTCAAGGCCAATCACGTGCATGCCGCTCACTCGTTGGATTGCGGAGCGTCACGTGGTGCGTCCTGCAGCAGTTTTGCCGTCCTTTCGTGGGAAATCAATCTGGCTACACAAATGTTTATGCGGGCTCATCTCATTTGATTGAAAATGATTCTTTGGAATCATTCTTTCTTTTCAGTTTGACACAAGTGTTAGGTTTTAATGAAAATGAACCAACTTGTGTGTGTATAATGTACATTGTGTGTGCGTCTTGTTGCGAGCCTTTGTGTGTCATCCTACAAAGAGTTCCGTTCTCATTTGAGACCTTCCAAACAGGGAATGGTTATTTTTCAATCTCTTCAGAGTTGCCTTTTCATGTCGTGAAAGTCCATGACAGGTTTCTGAACCCATAAAGTGATACGTGGTGATTTTAAATGGAATACAAATGTGCTTGTTAGCATTTGATTTGACAAGATTGGGAAAGTGTATGCGAATGGGATCATTATTTGAGAGTGATGCAGACTATGCGGGGTTTAACGTGAAATATTCCGACTTCAAAGGGAGTGTAACGTCGCGGCTTCAATAGAAATGCTACCTGGTCTATGTGCAAATCTGGCACCAGGGTGTGAAATTTAACACCGGACAGACTTCACCACCGGACTGAATTCAAATTTACTCCCCAGCCAAGTGGGGTACACACATACCAATAATCAGACTTCATTCGAGCCTGAGCCATGAGCTTGGCGCTTGCCGTTATCGTCATCAAACAGATTGGTCAACCCAAAAGATGCCACTTTTACAGGAGAGTGCATTCTTTTTTTTTTTTTGATTGATATTTTCAGGCTTCATGATGGAACGCCTGCCATTGTCCTATTTCCCCCTACAAGGCCATTTCAACTTTTTGCAGTTTGTCAGCCAGGATAGGTTCCAGCTTTCATGTGAGCCTGACTGGAAACATAAAATGAAAGTAATACACAAGCCCTTTTCATCAACGCTGACATATTTTGGCAGTAAGTTCAAAGTTACTTTTACTTTTAAACCAAACTTTACCAATACTTTTGTCACATGTAATCTGGTACATCTTTTTAAATACATGCAACCATTTTCTTTGTCGCTAATCCTGTGTAGTCACAGGAAGCTGGAGCCTATCATGGCGACTTAAAGTAAAAGGCAGAGCAGACTGCGCCATACACTTGTCGCGAGTCAATCATAGGGCACTGTTTTAAACCCGTTACCCAAAATGAATACATCCCCCATTTATGAGGTGAAACCGAAGGACTATTTGTTACTCTGCAACTTTGATGTCAGGTGACACGAAAACGGCATTGAAGTCGCTTCAAGTGACAGATCTGTGCTCCCAAAACAAGGCACTATTTAATCTGCAAGAATGTGTGGCACTCCAGTTCACCTTAACCACAGAAGAAAATAGAATCATATAAATAAAACAATGACATTGGTGTGATGTGTACTGCAAGTGGAACATTCCTACAAGGAGCACATTTTATTTTTGGGTTTGCAAACCACAGTTTTGCCGTTCTACTTGGCATAATTAGCACTTTGTCAAAATTCAACTGCTGAGCTTCAATCGAAATTTGACGGATTGGTTGGAAATATCAGTGGTGAGTTCATATAAATATAATTAATGATGAAGACCCCTTTTTCCATCCATCCATTTTGTGAAGCGCTTATCATGTCGTGAATGCTGACGTGCAGCTTATTCCAGTTGACTACGGACGGAAGGCAGACTACACTGGGGACAGTCAAGCAGAGGACAGTCAAGCAGAGTCTACTTGCTAGATTCTATCTATCCACTAATCCGCTTATCCTTACCAGGGTCGCAGGCGCTGCTGGAGCCTATGCTAGCTGTTTTCAGGGACACCCTGAACAGGTTGTGAGCCAATCGCAGAGCACACATAAACAAATAACCATTTGCGCACACAATCACACTTAGGAATGTGGGAGGAAACCGAAGAAACCCCCCGCAGGCACGGGGAGAACATGCAAACTCCACATAGGGAGGCTGAAGCCGGAATTGAACCCTGCGCTTCTGCACTGTGAGATAGACGCACTAACCAATGGAGCTCCGTGCTATCTATCTATCTATCTATCTATCTATCTATCTATCTATCTATCTATCTATCTATCTATCTATCTATCTACAATTTATATTTATATACAGTATATTACTTTGTAGTTTAAAAAATTCATTGGCTCAGTCTGGTTATAACTTCAATTATTCTGTTTCTGAATTTAGTACTACAGTAATCCCTCGTTTATCGCGGTTAATGGGGACGAAAACCACCCGCGATAAATGAAAATCCGCGAAGTAGCACCAATTAACATATACAGTTTTTTTTTTT